>NC_089250.1:74818390-75128877 GCF_963930625.1 Muntiacus reevesi | reverse complement strand
AAAATGGGGGTAATAACTGCTTCTAACTCAGGATACAATGAGTCAGTATGTGTAGAAACCTGGGACAGTGTGCGGGACACTGTAGGCAGTTAATAAATATTTGCAACTATTATCTATTTTCATTTCTAGTTGCAATTAAAAAAAAAAAATCTCCTCTTTATACACAGTATATAAGTATAGAGCCTCCATGGTGGCGCAGAGTAAAGAGCACGCCTGCAATGCAGGAGACCCGGGTTCGTTCCCTGAGTCGGGAAGATCCCCTGGAGAAGGCAATGGCAACCCACTCCAGAATTCTTGCCTGGAGAGTTCTATGGACAGAGGAGCCCAGCGGGCTACAGTCCATGGAGTCAAAGAGTCAGACACGACTGAGTAACTAACACACACGTAAGTATAAGCTTCCTCTTAAAATAATTTATTTAAGTAAAGAAAGGGATGAAGTGCAGGGTCAAAAAAAAGGGGGTACGGGTAAGGAAAATAGGGCAACCTTGAGAAGAGCGTATTTAGGAGAAGAAATTTGGGAAGCCCCGAACCAGAGGGGGATGGCGGTGAGGCTGTCACTCAGCTGGCACCCAGCGGAAAGGCAAAGCTATTTTCAGTGTCAGCGTAAGGACGAGGCTTGTTCCTCCAGCCTCAGACTTGCTGATTTCTCCCCACTCCTTCGTCCTGTGGCCTCCCAAGCCCTGAGGGTTTCCCTGCTGCCCAAGGAGGCTTTGGAAAGAGGGGCTCCGGACAGATGGGGGTCACGGCTGCTAGAGGAAGACAAAGCCATGAGCCACGAGGCAGGAACAGTCCTGGAACTGCCCGCGTCTCTCCCAGGTCTCTTGGCAGCTGGAGTTGCCGGCCGCTTGCCACGGCAACAGCTGGTGCCTGCAAGACACGGGGCTGTTTCAGTGGCGACATGACTGTCCTGGGCGCTGGGGATATTGGCTTTCAGGGACCCCTCCTCCGTGCAAAAGTATTTCAAATCAAAGTTTACAACTGCATTGTATAATGATAAATAGAATCCAGGCCGGATTCCGTATCAGATCTTCATTCTTATTACATCTTATTTCTTCTGACTTTAACAGGTTAAAATTAAAGCATTTTCGTGGTGCCTAAAAGTATATGGGCACTGGGCCCTGTTTGTATTCTTTGCCTGATGGAGAAGTTGGCCCCAGACTGGACGAAGAACCGCTGATCCTAGAGGCCACCCTGGGCAATCCAGACTGAACTCTTAGAGCCTGACGAGGTGACCCTCTCATATCCTTAGCCTCCCTGCGCCCCTTTTCCCTCCTGTTGGGAGGCAGCAGCGTGGAGGGATTAAGAACACAGGCTCTGGCATGTGGGTGGGGGGAGCTCGTGACCCAGCTGCTAGGAGCTTCTGGCTCTTTGGTGAGTAGCAGACATAACCGTACGGCTTCGCTGGTGGCTCAGATGGTGACGAGACTGCCTGCAATGCAGAGGACCTGGGTTTGACCCCTGGGTCAAGAAGAGCCCCTGGAGGAGGGGATGGTACTCCACTCCAGTATCCTTAGTGGAATTCCATAGACAGAGGAGCCAAGCGGGCTACAGTCCATGGGGTCGCAAAGAGTCAGAGATGACTGAGCAACTAACACACACACAACCATAATCTCTGCCCCTCTGAAGTGTTGGGAGGGTATGATGAGATGCGGTGTGCAAAGTGAAACAGCGATCATGACGATAATAACTGGCCATTTCAGCCACAAGAATGAACAATCCAAGGCCCCGAGGCAGTCATTCAGATAGAGCTTGCAAACCACATGCTGAGCAAAAGAAACTGAATTCTCAAGGTACTTCTTGTATCATTTCATTTATGTGAATTTTGGTGGGGAGGGTGGAATTAAACTCTAATGCTTAGGGATCTGTACTGAGTTGAGTAAAGCTATAAAGAAAACTGTACAGTGGTTTACCATAAAGTCAGGATGGTGGTCTTCTCTATAGGGAGGGAGGGACTGTGGTTCGGGGGGAGGATTCTGGGGAGACTGGGAGGCTAGCCAGATTCTATCCCCTGCCTGGGTCCTAACGACCCAGATGTGTCCTCTTTGCAAACATTTATGAACCTGGTTCATATGTTTTAGCCAATTCTCTGTAGGTATGAAAAGCAGAAGTGTTACTCATTCAGTCATGTCCGACTCTTTGTGACTTCACGGACTGTAGCCCACCAGGTTCCTCTGTCCATGGGATTCTCTAGGTAAGAACACTGGAGTGGGTTGCCATTTTCTTCTCCAGGGGATCTCCCGACCCAGGGATCAAACCTGGGTCTTCTGCATTGCAGGCAGATTCTTCACTGTCTGGGCCACCAGGGAAGCTACTGTAGGTATAACTCACATCTTTAAAAATGCAAAAAAATAACAGTAATAACATAGTGAGATTGTGTTTTATGCCAGGCACTGTTCTAAGCTTATAATCACAGTACCTGGCACTTCATAGACACTTCACAAAGGATAGCATTTAAAGTTACCATTATTATTGCTATGCTCAGAATATAAACTAGAACTAATATCCCTTGTCTCCAAAGGGCTTTTGAGGCTTAAATAAGAGCCCACAGACAAAGCATCCCGTTGGTACCCAGCACGCAGTGGATACTTGAGTATGGTGGGTGTCCTTCTGCTTGTCCCAAACTCAGAAACATTTCTCCTGCTGAATAAACCTTCCTAAACTCCCCACCCAGCAGGCTAACCCTCCCCAGGTCCCACCCTCGCCAGCTGCCCGTGGAAAGAATCTGGCTGGCAGCTCATCTCCATCCTCCCTTTGATCCTCCTCCTCTGCCCAGTCCTGCGTGGTGAGCTCATGCCCCAGTCAGACCTTCTGTCACCTGCTCTGTGGGCCTGGCTGACTGGGGCGGGGACAGGCAGAGGTGCCCATATCTGCCACAGCCCTGGCTCTGATCTCCATCCCAGCCCGTGATGCCTGGTGGAGGCAGGGGTTCCTAGGACCCTCATCTCAGCCTCACCAAAGTGCCATGTTCCTGGAGTATGTGCTTCCAAAAAGAGAGGTTTGGGATTAATCAGAGTTTTAGGGCTAGCAATGCTTATTCAAAGATGGATAGGTAAATTGAGGCTCTAATAAGTAAGTATCTAGCCCAAAGAATGAATCTCTAATGGTAGAATATCAGGTCTAGGACGAGTAAGTGGTGGTGGGTAGAGATTGGAGTAAGGTTGGTCTAGAGGACCTCCCTATTGTCTGCCATTTATTTATTTGACACCTATTATGTGCCAGGTTTGTCACATTTATTATATTTCATTTTCACAAAGTACATATTATTATACCCATTTTATAGGTTACACATGACAATAGCAGCTTCCACTAGGAAGCATCTATGAGGAGCCAGGAGCTTTGCAAAGGTCTCAGGATCTTTCCTGCAGTACAAGTGATGGGGACTGTCAGCACCAGAAGTGGGGTTTGCACCTGGACCTGTGCAGTGTCAATGCCTCTTGTTCAGATACATCTGTCCCTAACACCCCATCTGGCATCAGCCTCCCCTGCTCTAGGTTTATAACGAGCAGGGTTGCTCAGTTTCAAAGGGCAGGAAACTAACACCCTTAGAAACAGAACTCCCTGGACAGACCCCAGAGGGGACTCATTCCTGCAGGATAATAATCCCTGCACTGGAAAAGCACATTAGTGGGAATTTAGGTTCAAAGCCTGATTCTGCCTTTTGCCAGGTATGTGATCTTGGGCGCCTCTCTGTGAATCAGTCTCCTCTTCTAGAGAAAGAGGATCCTGAAAGTATTCACTCTGGGCTCTCCCCATTCCCCCTTGCTCATTCCACAACAGCCTCAATGGCGGCATGCTCCCACCTCAGGGCCTTTGCACCTGCTGCTCCTTCAGCCTAGAATACCCTTCCCTCAAACATCCCCACGGCTCCCTCCCTCACTGCCTCAGGCCTCTGTTCAAATGCCACCTCCTTAGAGTCACCCTCGTTTAAAAAAATAATAATTAATATCCCCAGAACTTCCCTAATCGTGCTTTCTTTCTCTGACGCTTACCTCCCATCTGACAAATCACAGACCTACTTGCCTCCTGTCCGCCTCCTCACAGCAGAATGTCTCCATGAGAAAAGGGACCACAGATGTTTTGCTCACTGAATTTCCCCTGTGCCCGAAACATGGCCTGACACATGCCTAATAGTAAGTGCTCAACAAATACTTGTTGAATGAATGAATGGCTGCATACAGAATAATGCTTGGCACATATAAGCACTCAATAAATGTTAGCTACTATTGTAATACTGAGTGCTTTCCAAAACATCTGCCCTTGTGGGAGGAGCTTGGGAGATAATAACAGCCAAATCCTGTGTGAACTAAGTCACAATGCCTCTTTGAGCCTCAGTTTCCCCACCTATAACACGAGGGGAACCAAGCATAGCATTTAAGGGAATTCTGCGGAGTCAACCATCAAACCAGCTCCCTTTTCTAGATGTCAAGAGCTCTGCCAAATCTTCAACTTGCACAATCTCATTTCACTTTCATCATTGCCCCATGGGGCGGTCCTCTGATTATCTGTACTTTCAGACAAGGAAATTGAAGTTCAGAGAGGTCATACAATTGCCCAAGGTCACACAGCTGGGAATGGCAGGAGCTGCTTCTCCTCGGACACTGGGATCAGGACCCTCCTGGGCCCCCCTGCCCTGGCCAGAAAACAGGATCCCACCCCCTCCCACCTTCACCTCTCAGGCAGCAGAGAGGGCCCAGGCTCTAGAGTCACACTTGCCCAGGCCCAAGTTCCCCTGCTTACCTTCCAGGCTCTGCGCCAACCCCGTAGCCGTGCCTGCTCCTGGCGTCCTGGGCAGGCCACTCACACGTCGCACAGATTATGTGGCCCTGGGTCAGATACCTCACCCACTGGGCGTGGGGCTCCTTCACCTGCTGGCCGCTCTCCGGAACAGGCCCCACTGGAGCCGGACACAGGACCTGCAGCCACCCAGGAAGACACCGCCTCAAACACCTGGGAGCATTTCTGGAGCGCCTACTGTGTACCTCGCCCTCTGTAGGCTCGGGCTGGGACAATTTCTCCCTGCTACAGAGGCCTCTGGGGCCACTCAACCTGCATCAACAGGCAACATACAAGGGAGGGCTTCCAGGAGCCACTTCTTCAAACAGCGTATCCAAAAGACCATATCATTTATTTCTCATCTGTCTCCCCACGGGAATGGCAGCTTCACAAAGGTAGGAAGTTTGATTTGTTCCGTTCACTGTTGTGTCCAAGTCCTAGACCAGGATCTGGCTTGATAAAAAGTTGAGAAATGAATCATTTGGTCCCATGGAAGAGGGAAATTGTGCCAGGTAGATGTTGGTCCCAGTTTACAGAATAGGCAACTGAGGACCAACAAAATAACTTGCCCAGAGCCAGACAGATAATAAATGGTAGGACCTAAAATGGAACTACCTCATCCAAAAGCCTCAATAAGCACTCCAAAGTGCTTTGCAAAATATATCACTTTATAGAAAGGGTGGGTAGACTTTGCCTTCTCCAGGGGATCTTCCCAACCCAGGGATCAAACCCAGGTCTCCTGCACTGCAGGCGGATTCTATACCAGCTGAGCCGCAAGGGGAGAGGGTCTGAGTTAAGATTCAATTTGCCAAAATTTTACTTAGACACAACTTTTTCTCCAAGCAGCAGTAAATGGCGCCCCCTGCTGGAGGAGATGCAACCTGTCAAGAACCCAGGGGTGACTGTGTGGGCCTGCTGCCCCCTGCTGGCACGAGGTGCCCCCTGCTGCAGCCTCTGGAAGGATCAAGGATCCGACAGTTTTCTTCTGGGAACAGCCCAAAGCCAGCCCAGAGCACTTTCCTCTCAGCTGCCCCCCAGAACTCCTTAGGAATCTGTCTCTTACCAGTGAAGTGAAAGTTGCTCAGTCATGTCCGACTCTGCAACCCCATGGACTGCTGCACACCAGGCTCCTCTGTCCATGGGATTCTCCAGGCAGGAATTCTCGAGTGGGCAGCCTTTCCCTTCTCCAGGGGATCTTCCCAACCCAAAGATCGAACCCAGGTCTCCCACATTGCAGCCGGATTCTTTACTGTCTGGGCCACCAGGGAAGCCCAAGAATACTGGAGTGGGTAGCCTATCCCTTCTCCAGGGGATCTTCCTGACCCAGAAATCAAACCGTGATCTCCTGCATTGCAGGCAAATCGTTACCAGCTGAGCTACCAGGGAAGCCCCGTCTCATACCAGGAGCCTGTGATAATTGCAACTTTCACCTCCCCAACATGCTTTCTCTCACCTTTTGGTGGTTTATTTGGGGGAACACTTGTCCTCACCTTATGTGGTCTTGGAGGGGAAATCCTTGTCCTGGCTCCCCACACCTCCCCTAGCATGGACATATGATTGAAGCTGACCAATCAGAGGTTCCTGTCCCCTGGATCATGGTGATTGACTGATCCACGGATGGGTCTGGGATCCAAGTAGGATCCAGCACGCTCCTCCAGAAATGATGCCGAGATTGGGAAACAGGACTTCTCCAGCTGGGATGACAAAGCTGGGAGGATATGGGGATGTTGGTGGGGGCAGCTTGGCGGCTCCAGGGGCTGCTTGAGAATGAAGCCAATATATGAAGCGGGGAAAGTGGGGAGACGGAGTCTCAATAATATTTGACCTCTTGGCTCCAGTCAGGCTTGAAATGATATTATTTCAAAACTTCCCTCTCAGTGATAGAAATAATTCTCCTTTTCCCTTGAGCCAGTTTGAGCTGAGTTTCTGTCCCTTGAAATGAAAGGAATCCTAACTAACAGGACTGCCCTTGCCATCACCCTTAGCACTGCCTTCGTTCAGACCTTACTCTTTCAACTGATACTTGTTGAACAGTTACGTGTATGAGGCACTGTCCTAGAAACCTGGCCTCTTCACCACCATCAACGACACACCGCCTGACTCCATCCCTGAAATCCACCCTTCAAAGGTGTAGGGCTTCCATCCTGCCCTGAACCACCTTCATTTCTCGTGTGGACAATATATTGCAGTAGCCTCTGCACTCACTGGTCTCCCTAATTCCCACCTTGCCTCTCTGAGATCAGTTCTCCAAATAGCAGCCAAAGGGATCCTGCGAAAACCTAAGTCAGAGTCTGTCATTCCTCAGCCCCAAACCCTCCCACGACTCCCATCTCATGCAGAGAAAGTTGCTACCACAGCCTATAGCCCCTGTATGATCTGACCACCCACCGATATGTCATATTTCCTCTTTCTCACTCTCCCTGAATCCAGCCTTGAACACACCAGGCGTGGCCTGCCTCAGGACTTCACACTTGCTGGTCCTTCGTCCAACCACACTCTTCCCCCAGGTAACCTCTCCGATAGCTTAGTTCAGATATCACCTTCCCAGTAAAGATGTCTCTAGCACACAACCCTCTTCCTATTTTATTTTTCTCCATTGCACTTAGCACCATTTGACAGGCTATCTATTTTTTCCTTGTCTGCCTCCTCTGAGGCCAACTCCATGAAAATAAGTATTTCTGTCCTTTTTTGCTCCTTGTTGTAAGCCAAGGCCTAAACCCAGTACCTGTCATGCAAATAATAAACATTGAGTGAATCAGTGAATGAATGAAATTGAATAGAGACCAGTCATTAGGGACTGCAGAGTTCCTGCTCATGAGTTTACAAATGTAACAGGACACAAAACAGGGAGAAGTTAAAGCTCCCAAAGTAAGACAGAGACAGGATGAAAGGGAAAATGGTCACAATTTTGAAGCTGACTTGGGGTTCTTTTGCTTCCACCTACCCTATTAATTCCTGGTTCTTGGTGACATTTCAGCTTTCTCGCTCTTTCCCACAGCTGCCTGTGGTTATCAGAGCCGGGACCGTGGACCAAGGAGGAAACAGAGTTAAGTAGCCCAGCTTTTCCAGCACCGCTCCCCCCAAGGCTGTGACACCCCAGGAAGAATTAGGTACTTCTAGTGCCTGAGTCATGTCTATGGCAGCCCTAAGGAGCCTGCGGAGTCATGTAACCAGAGAGATGGTCCCCACAAGCAACGATGGAGGCAAAACTACATTTATCTCTGAGACTCACAGCCTAGCACAGTGGGTAGAACAGTGGGTCTCAACAAGAAGTTCTTCAAGTGAATGATCTTGATGGATAAACAAGTGAGTGAGTGAAAAAGAGGTGAGCTGACAACTGAACGGCTGGGTGGGAGACTGAAATGACACAGAAGAGGAAGAATGGTTGGGTGATGAGTACATGGGAAGGTGGGAGGATGGGAAAAAGGAGGGAGACAGAGATGGTGAGTGCGAAGAAGGACGGATGAGAGGTGGGGGGAGGGGTGGATAGTTGGTGATAGGGGGATGGATAGATGAAGGGGTGAAAGAGCCAGATGACAGAGGAATGAATGGGTGGGATAATGGAAGGATGGAAGAAAGGGGCACAGAGGTATGGGTGGACGAATAAATGAATACAAGTAACTAATTGTTGAGCCAGCTTCCAAATATCTTCCTTCTGAGAGCACAGAGAAGAATTGAGTCAGTCCAGGAGAGGATGTTGATTCATTATGGAAAAAGAAGCCAAAGGAAGTTCCTACCTCTCCCCATTCCGTGAGTGATGGAACCGAATCAAAGATATTAGTTCTTATCAAAGAACTAATTAATGCTTGTCATCTAGAGAAGGTGATACACTTAATACACAACTTATCTTCTCTTCTAGTGCTGCTTTTCGTGTAGCCTAGAGCATTAAGGAGAGTCCCAGAGAAGCCTGGATTCTGGTTCCAGCTCTCCCTCTTATAGTTGAATGATCTTGGTCCTCTCTGAGACTCAGACTCCTCATCAGCAAAATGGGTGTAATGCTAGAACCTATACCATACAGATTGTCAGAGTTGAATAAAATGATACACGATGAACCATGTATCTCAGGCAAGTTTTGTGCCGGCCTGAGCCTTGGTATCCCCTTCTGTAAAATGCAGAGTGACATTGGCCTCACAGAGTCAAGAAATGGGGCAAAGTACGTGGCAGACAGTAGGCAGTCAGGAAATCTTCCTGGAGAAATCTGACATCTGTGCAGGAGATGAAGAACCAGGCCAGTTAGACACGGGTGGCGAAGGAGAGGCAGGAGGATGGCAGGCAGAGGAAACGATCTCAGGCTCCCTTGTTCTCACCCCGTTGCCACACCCTGGTCCAGACAGCATCCTCTCCTGCCCGCATCACTGCGGTGGGCCTCCCCGCTGCCCTCTGACCCCTTTCCATCTGCTGTCCCCCACAGGGGTCAGAATCATCCTTTCAAAACACAGACAGAAAGAGGAAGGAGATGAGGTCACAAGAGGTAAGAGCCAAGGCACTTGAGCTCGTAGACCACAGAGGAGTTTGAGCATCACCCTGAGGGCACCGAGTACCTCCTGGGGAATTTCAAGCAGGAGGCAGACACCAGGGTAAGATGTGTGCTGCGCTCCCTGCCAGGCTGTGGCATGGGAAGATATTGGGAAGGGACAGTTTAGCCTGCACTTCTACCCCTTCGGGAAAACCCTTGAAGGCTTCACTCTCTCCATCAGCCTCTTCAGTTGTGAAATGAGCATCACCTATTTTTTGGCAGTGAGATAAAAGCATTTTATCAGTACGTGCAACATGGCCAACATCTGTTGCTTTGTCTCCGCTGCGTCCATTCCCCCCAGTTTTCCTTTGGAGAGCACCCCTCCCCTACTCTCATTCAGATGGGGCTGACCCACTCCTCTAGCATCAAAGGAAATACGTGTCCCCAACGTGGCCAATCAGACTATTCCATCACTCTGGTCCTACCGATTGCTTCGGCAGTGGACACAGGACCCAGGTCAAGCCAATGAGAATTCATCCTAGGACGTTTGCTGAAACTAAGGAGAAAGAGGCTTTTCCTTCCATCTGCTAGAGTGGTTGCAGGGAAGTCTGGAGCTATCAAAGACTATTACAGGGGGAATGCTTGTCTGAAAATGAGGCCAGCTCAGAGGAAAACAGAACTGAGAGATGGAGAGTGGGTCCCGGCAACATTGTTTGAGCTCCTGGACTCAGCCATGCCTGAATGCAGACCTGAGTCACCCATTTTTTTTGCTCAGGTCAGTTTAAGGTGGGTTTCCTATCATCTTCATTTAAACAAAGCCATAACTGACTCACACGGAGAGATGTGTAGGAAGAAGACATCGAGATGCTTAGAGAAAGTCAGAACTTCTTACTTCAATCACAGGGTGAGGAGAGGGATCAGGGCAAGGAAAAGACAAAGTCCCACCCTAAACTCAGCCCCCATGTGGGAACTTATGGAGGGCCCTGCAGTTCAACCAGGCTGTTCCCTCCGACAGCTGCCCCAGGGGCCGTCCCCACTCACTCAAGGGCAGCCGGCACTCCACTCCCTGGTGCTTCCCGTACCCACGCAGCCAGCCCGCCCCTCCGAGCGGGGGCAGGGAGCACTTGGTCCTTGGCTGCAGCAGGACCTGCCTCTTGCGGACGCGGTAACAGACCTGGCAGGGCTTGACACAGCGAGTCCAGCTGCCCCGCTCTGCCACGACGCACGGGCCTGCTGGAAGACAAGGCGGCATCTCCAAGGACAACTCCTGGGGCATTTGGGCAGTGCCCAGGTCTTGCCCCCTTTCCCCCCAAGCAGAACCCCTCACATCTGATGATTCAGCCTTCGAGACCTTCAGCTTCTTCATTCGAGTTCACAGCCCCACAGTGGGACTGGGCCAAACCCGACGGGGAAGGCCGTTTGGCCAAAACACAAGATTTCCCAGACATTCCTCAGGGAGAAAACTTTTTGACCAAAAATTGTCAAGCCTTTCTTGAGACGCCTCGACAGTCACTCGCACACACACACATTGCACACTCATGCACGCACACACATGCACACTCATGCACACCCACACACGTGCTCACATAGGGCACTGCAAATGTCAGAATTAGATCCCTCATCCCCCAAATATTTCCCCAGCATCTCCCGTGAGTCAGGCACTGTCCTAGGTGCTGGAAACACCACAGGGAACAAGAAAGACCAGGTCTGTCCTCATGAACAACGCTCACCAGCGGGGACACATGGCCTATTTAAGCATCTTGAAAATGTGAAGAAAAAACAAAAGTGTGCTTCCTTGAACTGAGGGACGGAGGTGAATGTGTTATAAAAACAGTATTGCTTCTGGCACCTCAGGAAGTTGCATACTCCTTGCACGGATCTCAGCGCTTAGCAGAGCTGAAATGTTCAGAGCAAGGAGGGAGGGTGGGGGGCAGGGAGGAAATCATGTGTTGAAGTCTAACAGTCATCTATTGCTTCCATCATCCATCTAATAACGGCATCAATTACGTCACCACTGCTGGACCAGGCAAGTCACAGCCCAGACTTCGTGTAATCATCACAGCAGCCTTAGGACCCTTCTCTGGGCCCTCTGCCCCCCAGGAAACCTGTGCATCCCAGAGGCTCCCGGGCCCCCTGGCTGCTGATTGAGTTTCATCAATGAGGGGCGCCCGCAAGGAGGACCGAGCCGCCCCCGTGTTTATCACCCCGACACCTGCCTCATCCTCACTCCTGCTTGGAGGGGACCCACAGCCGTGGGCCCCGCCCTCACTGGGCTCCTGTATCTCTCTCTCCTCCTGCTCCCCTGCCCCCACCATCACGAACAGAGCCCTTGTCAAATTCGGTTCCATTCAGCTCTTCTGGGCATACCATCTGTCGCTCGCCAGAACCCTAACTCCTACGTATATGTACGTATTTGCACTATTGTCAAATCCATCTCTCAGAACAGGCAAGTGGGGCTAAAGGAGACTGAATATCTGAGCTGAGCTAAGACGCTGGAGTCTCTCAAGCTTGGATCCCAACTGCAGTCTCCCAGGATTCCTGCGACAACGGATGTGAAGCTCCAGGAAGACAGCAGATGCTCAGTATGACGGGGACTCTCTGCATTTATTCAACAACTATTAAGGGCCTCCTACGTGCCAAGCACTGACTCAGGTGCTGGAAACACAGAGAGCAAAGCAGAACAAGCTCCTGCCCTGGAGGAGCTGACATTCAGTGGGGGAAACAGACAAGAAACAAGACAGAGACTTCCCCAGAGGCCCAGTGGTTAGGACTCCGTGCTTCCACTGCAGGGGCACAGACTGATCCCTGGTCAGGGAGCTAAGATCCTGCAAACCACACAAAATGGCCAAGAAAGGAAAGAAACCGTACGATATATGATGTAATTTCAACTAGTAATCCACGCTCTGAGGAAATCCGAAGCAGAATAAGAGTGGTGGGGGTATAGGGTGATGAGAACCTTTTTCAGATAGAGGAGTCAAGGAGGGCCTCTGCGACAAAGGGCATCTGAGGAGGTGAGGGAGGAAGCTGTGTAGATGTCCGAGGGGACAGGTTCCAGAGAGAGCAGGCAGTGCAAAGGCCCTGAGGCAGGGTCCAGGTTGGATGCTGGAGGGACAGTGAGGAGCCCAGCGTGGCTGGAGCATAAAAATCAGGAAGGAAAATGGAAGAAAATAATGTCAGAGAGAGAGGTAGGCATGATAGCTACAGAGCCTTGATGGCTCTTGTAAGGAATTTGGATTTTATTCTAAGCGTGAAGAAAAGCCATTGCTAGACTTTGCTCATGGTCCAGTGGATAGGAAAGAATCTGCCTGCCAATGCAGGGGACATGGGTTCGAGCCCTGGTCTGGGAAGACTCCACATGCCTCGGAACTGCTAAACCTGAGCAGCTCAACTGCTGAGCCCGCCGTCTAAGGACTGAGAGCCGCAACTACTGAAGCCCGAGCTCCCGAGAGCCTGTGCTCTGCAACGGGAGAAGCCACGGCAGTGAGAAGTCCCTGCTTGCGACTAGAGAAAGCCCACCCACAGCAACAAAGACCAGTGCAACCAAAAATAAAAAAATTTTAATTATTAAAAAAAAAAAAGAAAAGCCACTGCAGGTTCGGAGCAGAGGAGTGACATGATCACATTTGAAGTTTAACGGGCGGTCTCTAGTTGCTGGGTGGGGGTCAGGCTACAGCAGTTGTCCAGACGAGAGAGTAGGATCTACAGTAGGAAAACCTACTAGAAAAAAAAATGAGTTTCATGTCACTGGAAGTGTTTCAAGAGTGGCTGGACGATCTTGCAGGGAGACTGCCAACCAGATTCAGTCACTGGCCGGGTGGCTGGACCAAGGGGAAGCCCCAGCCGTCCACAGGGATCCCCTGGCAGGCGGGTGAGAGATTTTGCAGCAAGTTAGGCAGACGCCACTCTAGGCATGTTCTTTCCACGTAGCTGACATCTGTGATGTCATCAGGCAGCTGATACTCCCAGAGAACTGTCACCACGCCTGGTCTAGACCTAGGGTCACAACCTCAGTACCATCATGAGACTTTTCATACCTTGCCAGCCTCCTTAACTAGAACGTCAGCTCCGTGGAGGCAGGAATTCCCCTACTGAATTCCAGAACCAAGCCCAGTGCCTGACATACAGGGACCCAGTAAGTGACGAGTCACTCAATTCTGAACGAGGTGGAGCTCTAGCGACAACAAAGGAAATATGACCACAAGTTGGTGTTGCAAAAGGTGCCGCCAGATGGCGCTGTTTCTCAAAACAAAGGCCACCCCATGTTCTGAGTAAAGGAGAAATTCTAGCTCATCAGCACAGCTGAAAAAGGAGGTTTTAAGGTTGCTCTTCCAGCCCTGGACACCCAGATAACATCATGTCAGCAGAGCCTGCGGGAGCCAGACTGAATTTCCCACAGTCCCTTGGATCCCTCTGCCCCATCTCCAACAGACCCAGGCTCATCAGCAAATCCTTTTCTGGGCAATTCAAACTCCAGCTTCTCTGAACCTCACTGCCCAGCCCTCTGGCCGTCCATCCTCCCCACTATGTACCAAAAAGCTTTTTCTGGAATGCAGTTCTGGCCTGCCACCTGAAATCCTTTAGTGGTTCTCATCTCCTATTATCTCAACAGGTTTCACAAAAGGTCTTTTGTGATAGTGAATCACAGAGACCCCCAAGACGAGTGGTGAAAATCTAAGTGTTCTTACACTACATTACAGTCAACCCCCTGCTTCCTCTTTCTGTCTGATGTCTCAGCACACTTTACTTTGGGGCTTCCCTGGTGGCTCAGATGGTAAAGAATCTACCTGCAATGCAAGAGACCCAGGTTCCAACGCCGGGTTGGGAAGATCCCCTGGAGAAGGGAATGGCAACCCACTCGAGTATTCTTGCCTGGAAAATCCTAAGGACAGAGGAGCCTGGTGGGCTACAGTCCATGGGGTGGCAAACAGTAGGACAAGCGTGAGTGCCTAACACTTTCACTTTCCCTGAAACGCAGAGCCCCCCACCCCTCAGATGTGCACAGCTGGCATTGCCCTCCCAGCCTCCCCACCCCCGTCTTCTTTTAACACCATCTTGGCTTCCTTTTGAAGAACCGCCCTCTGCACACTCAGTCCACATACTTTGGATGAGGCTGACCTCACGTTCCCATCGCTGGGACTGAGTGTGTGACCCAGACATGACTGATTGACATCCTCCTTCACCCCAGGCTGTGATTTATTGGATCATGAATCAGCATGCAACCCAGACTGAGCCTATGAGAACCATCCCTGGGGGTTTGGCTGGAATAACTAGGAAAGGGACCTCCCATTCCACTAGGGACACCAGTTTGGAGTTACTGAGGACTCTTTTTGTCAACACTTGGGGACAGCATGCCTGAGATTCAAGCTAACACAGCAGAGCTAAAAGGCGGAGGGCCCTGCTGACCTTGGAGTCACCTTGGAGTCCCTGGGTCCAGCCTTGCCTGAAGCCAGAACCCATGGATTGGTTTTCAGTGGCCTGCACCAATGCATTCCCTTCTTAGCCGGAGTAATATGAGCAGTGTCACAACCCTCAGAGTCCTCAGACTAGTACAATGAAACCGTAAGTGTATAAATGGGGACTTTGAGCCTTCCAGGATTGAAATGAGAATTAAGGAGCATAAAATAAGTGAAGTATTCAGTAGGGAACTTGAAAACCCTGAGGTCGTGGTCTATCCTTTAAGGATTTATTTGCCGCTCCAGCCCCACCCTCTCCCCGCTTCCACCCCATCCTCACCAATCATTTCTAAGCCTCATTTTGCTCTGACTGAAATTGTTTATTTCTTCCACAGCCACCCTGTCTCCCCCAAAACAGACTATAAGCTTGAGGGGGACCAGATTCCCATTTCTCCGACCACCGCTGCTCCCAGATGAGCTGGGCACACAGCAGGTGCCAGCAACGTAACTGAACTGAAGATGGGCAACGTCAAGAGTTCCTGTTCCACCTGCGGCTCAATTTCCCTCCTGCAGCAGGCTGAAGTCCCTCCCATCCTCAAGCTACCACATGGTATCGTGATCTGGAGTCAGACTGACAAGGTGAAAAGGAAAGTGTTAGCTATTCAGTTGTGTCTGACTCTTTGCAACCCCATGAACTGTGGCCCGCCAGACTCCTCTGCCCACGTCTCCAGGCAAGAATACTAGAGTGGGTAGCCCTTCCCTTCTCCAGGGAATCTTTCTGACCCAAGGATCAAACCTGGGTCTCCTGCATTACAGGCAGATTCTTTATCGTCTGAGTCACCAAAGACTGCTGGGGATCAAATCCTAGATCTATTGCTTGATAGCTGAGCACGTCGGAAGTTAGGTCACCACCTCTTCATGCCTTTGTGCCTTATCTATAAAATGGGCATGGTAACACTATCTATTCCATCGGGCTGTTATGAGGCTTAAAGGAGATAATTTATTTAAAGCATTAAAAATTTTTTTTAATTATTTTTTAAGTACCTACAACAGTATCTTCTGACACGTGATAAGTACTCAGTAAATGTTAGTGGGTTTTTTTTTAAAGCCATCCTCAACTCCTCTCTTTACCACAAACAATTCTTAAAGTCAGTCAACTCTACCGCCTAAATCACTCATGAAAAAGACATATCTTACCTCCTAACCGGTCCCCACATCTCCTTTCTGCCCTTCTCCCCTCCCTCCACCCGGAGGTGGAAAACTGACTTTTTCCTGCGTCTATTCAAAAGACCTCAGCTCCGCCCAACGTAGACAAAGGGGCAGATCCTAGACCTACTGCCTTTTGAATGCCTTCCCAAAGGAGCAAAACAAAGAAGCGTGCAAAGCTTTGAGGCTGCTGGGTCCCCCAGTCTGAGCAGCCTCTGGGGAGCTGATAACACAGTGTGATTCTGTGAGCTCGGGCCAGACGGTGGGAGCGCGTCACAGATCTCTCCGCCTGGTCCCTGTCCTGGGCCCCGACTCCTGCACTGTGACCGGGTCCCCTGTGGGTGCAGCTACGCCAAGAGCCTCAGCCCCGCACTCTGAATGAGCCTACGGCCACAAGCGCTCTCTGCACCGAAATCAGGTGAATACAAAAGCATTCCTAACACAGTCCTTCTGCAAGTTTAATCTGGGGGAGTCTCATTTGCTCTGAAGTCTCATTGCACGGAAGAACTGATGCCTTTGAACTGTGGTGTTGGAGAAGACTTCTGAGGGTCCCTTGGGCAGCAAGGAGATCAAACCAGTCAATCTGAAGGGAAATCAAGCCTGAATACTCCTTGGAAGGACTGATGCTAAAGCTGAAACTCCAGTATTTTGGTCATCTGATGAGAACAGCTGACTCATTGGAAAAGTCCCTGATGCTGGCAAAGGCTGAGGAGGAGAAGAGGCTATCAGAGAATGAGATGGCTGGATGGTATCACCGATGCAATGGACATGATCTTGGGCAAACTTCAGGAGATGCTGAGGGAGAGAGAGGCCTGGTGTGCTGCAGTCTTGGGGTCTCAAAGGGTCGGACGAGACTGGGCGACTGAACAACAACTACTCATTTGCTATGATTTGGGAAGACACCACATCCAAAAATACTTTCTCCTCTCTGCTACCTGAATTTCCACCATTCACTACTACCTGAATTTCCATCATACACCACTGCAAGTTGTGGGGAGCAGCAAGGAGCTAGAAGCAGCAGATTGCCCAGCTCCAAATCCTGCTGGGTCGCCTTGGCTGGTCAAAGCCCACGCCTCTCTGAGCCACGCTCTTCACGGAGCCTGAGCAGGAACCTTATCATAGGCCAGAGCCCCAGAATGCCACGAGACAGAAACTAGGCTGGATGAGACACCCGGCTCACAGAGTACGCCGGTGGTCAGTAGATGTTGTTTGATCACTCAGTCGTGTCCGACTCTTTGGGACCCCATGGGCTGTAGCCCACCAGGCTCCTCTGACCGTGAACTTCCCAGGCAAGAGTACTGGAGCGGGGTTGCCATTGCCTTCGCCATGGGATCGTCCCGACCCAGGGGTTGAACCCACGTCCCTTGCACTGGCTGGCAGATTCTCTACCACTGTGCCACCTGAGCCCTGCAGCAGCCAAATAAATTTTTTAAAAAATCACTCTTCTCCCTGACAAAGGAGATTTAGGTCATATCCACTCGACAAGGTGACAAAATTTAGATTTTTTTTTGTCTCCAGTGGGAGACAACCCTGAATATTAATAATCAACCTTGAATATTCATTGGAAGGACTGATGCTGAAGCTGAAGTTCCAATACTTTGGCCACCTGATGCGAAGAGCCGACTCCTTGGGAAAGACCCTGATGCTGGGAAAGACTGAGGGCAGGAGGAGAAGGGGACGACAGAGGATGAGATGGTCAGGTAGCATCATTGACTCAATGGACATGAATCTGAGTGAATTCCGGGAGATAGTGAAGGACAGTAAAACCTGGCAGGTTACAGTCCATAAGGTAGAAAATAGACACAACTGAGGGACTGAACAACACCTGCCTTGGCAGGTGGATTCTTAACCACTGGGCCACCAGGGAACCCTCCCCCTCCCCATCCTTTTTAAATTCCAGGAATAACCTCTTCACACCCACCGGTCCTCCGCCCCTCCAGGACCACACTGCCGGTTCCCTTTCTGCTCCTCTCCAAGCCGTCCCCAGGCTTCAGCCCTTCCTGCTGCTTCTCATCGCCGCCTCCACCTGCCTTGTGAACCCCCCTGCCAGCGACGGGCAGCCGCCCTCCCGCTCCCACCTCGCACCGCTCCAGATCCCACGCCCTTCCCCCAGCTAGAGCTGCCAGATGAAATTACAGGAAGCCCCGTTAGATTTTAATTTCAGAAGAAGAATCCGTTTTTAGCCCAGTTTTTCATTTCAGACGAATAATCAATAATTTTTAATATAAGTATTCCAGTTCCAGTTCAGTCGCTCAGTCGTGTCCGAGTCTTTGCGGGTGTGGCCCGTGCAATATTCAGGACACACGTGTACTCAATCAGTAGGTGTTATTTACCTGAAATGTAAGCTTAACTGGGCATCTTGTGTTTCTATCCGCTAACTCTGGCGCCCTACCCCTGAGCGCTCGCGCCTCCCTCGCACCCCTCCACACTGCGAGAGCCCCGCCGAAGGCCTGCCCCCTCCGCCCTTACCGGGTGTCGCCGCGTGCGCCCCGCTCAGCTCGTGCGCCCCTCCTCTCTGCACTGTTTCTGCTGGGTGCCCTGCGTCTCGCCCCCGAGCGCCTGGCTCGCGCGCCTCTTCCCGAGCTCTCCGCCCGCGCACCGCCCTCCCAGGCCCCGCTCAAGGCGAGGACTCTCGCGCCTTCTCCTCCCAAACGCTCATCGACTCTCCTCGCATCCGTGTGCTTTCGGCTCTCCAGCCCACAGATCCGCGCAGCCGGGTCGGGGGCCCGCGCGCCTCTTTCTCCGCGCGCCCCTCCGCAGCCCCACTCTTGCCCTGGCGTCCCGCGCGTCCCCGTCCCCCTTGCTCGTGCGCCCCTCCACGTCCAGAACCGCCCCGCATCCCCAAGGCTGGCAGTCTTTCTTCCATGCGATGGCACGCTGGTACCCGGCTCCCCTAGGCCCTGAGAGCTCCGCCCTCGCCCGGTGCCCCAGGGGGCGCTCCTCTGCGGACTCGCGTGTAGTCGGGGCCGCAGTCTCCCACCTTGCGGCACTGCGCATCGCAGAAGCGGCGCGGGGGCCCGCGGGCGGCGCAGGGCAGGTCACGGCCGGAGCAGCAGCGGCCCAGCACGGCGCAGCCCTGCCAGCCCGGAGCGCGCTCGACCTGCCCTGTGCCCAGGGCACCGCGGCTACTGCGGTCAGAGCGAGCGCCAGGGGCAGGATCGGCGCCCCGCCACGTGGGGCCGGAGCCCGGGTGCCGCTGGGAACCGGAGGCCGGCAGGCACCGACCCTAAGCAGCCCTCCTCGTTCGGCGGCAGCGGCGGAGGCCCCTGGCCCGACGCCTCCCCTAACTGTCACGGAGCTATTTTTATTATTCACCCCTATTCATCCCATCCGGGCTTCCCTGGTGGCTCAGTGGTAAAGAATCCGCCTGCAATACAGGAGACGCGGGTTCCATCCCTGGATGGGAAAAATCCCCTGGAGAAGGAAATGGCTACCCACTCCAGTATTCAAGCCTGGGAATTCTCATGGGCAGAGGAGCCTGGCGGTCTTCAGTCCTTGGGGTCCTAAAGGGGTGGAAAGGACTTAGCCATTAAACCACAACATTCTATCCGAACTTTGCACAGCTTATGGCAGTGAAATATTAAGATAATAGTAGTAACAACCACACGGTTCAACTAGTAACAGCAAAGTTAACAACTATTTCAACAAAGTTGTTCAAATAGTACCAACTTTGCAGGGTTCCCACTGTCCCCAGGTTCCAGGGAGGTATGCGTTATTCTGAGGTTCATCAAAACAATGCATTGTATTAAATAACAGGAGTGTATTGTTACAGCAGTAATAACAGTAATAGCCACTGTGCCATAAGAATAGTAGCAAGAAGATTAAAAATAGCTGCCCGTGTTGTTTAAATAGTAATAATAGGCATACTTGCCAGGTAAAGGAGCTTTGGAGCCAGCCTGTGTACCAGGCTCTTTGTGTACCATCAGTAATGCCCAAATCTGAGTCCGTTGAATACAGCTTCATTTTTTGCCATATTCCTACCATTTTGACTATCATTTCCTGAACACTTCTCTTTAAATTGACTCATTTTAAAAAATTTTTCCGTAATTTCTTTGTTACAAAGCTGTATCACTCAAGAAGATGGAAGAAAAGCCACAGACTGGATGAAAATATTTGCAAAAAACACATCTGATAATGGGCTATTATCCAAAACATATACAGAACTCTTAAAACTCAACTTGAAAACAAACAAATGGATTTTAAAATGAGCCAAAGGCCTCAACAGACCCCACACCAAAGAACTACAGATGGCAAATAGCGTATGAAAAGATACTCCACATCATGTCATTAAGGAAATGCAAATTAAAACAATGAGCTACCACTACACCTCTGAATATTCATTGGAAGGACTGATACTGAAGGTGAAGCACCAATACTTTGGCCACCTGATGCGAAGAACTGATTCGTTGGAAAAGACCCTGATGCTGAGAAAGACTGAGGGCAGAAGGAGAAGGTGGCGACAGAGAATGAAATGCTTGGATGGCATCACCGACCCAATGGACCTAAGTTTGAGCAAACTCCAGGAGATAGTGAAGAACAGGGAAGCCTGGCGTGCTGCAGTCCATGGGGTCGCAAAGAGTCAGACATGACTGAGCGACAGAACAACAAGACTGTGGCCTGCCGGGCTCCTCTGTCCATGGGATCACCTAGACAAGAACACTGGAGTGGGTTGAGGTTTCCTTCTCCAGGGGATCTTCCTGACTCAGGGATAGAACCCTCATCTCCTGCATTGGCACGCAGATTCTTTACCACTGAACCACCAGAGAAGCCCATATGATGCCATACTGATTTCAGGCAAAAATTCTGGTGAAAGGGAAAGTCGCTCAGTCATGTCCAACTCTTTGCGACCTCATGGACTATACATACAGTCCATGGAATTCTCCAGGCCAGAATACTGGAGTGGGTAGACATTCCCTACTCCAGGGGATCATCCCAACCCAGGGATCCATCCCAGATCTCCCACATTGCAGGCGGATTCGTTACCAGCTGAGCCACCAGGGAAGCCCAAGAATACTGGAGTGGGTTGTATTTCCTCCTTGGGGCGATCTTCAGGATCCAGGGATGAAACCACATCTCCTGCATTGCAGGTGGATTCTCAACCTCTGAGCCATTGGGGAAGCCCAGGCAGGAGAAGGGGACGACAGAGGATGAGATGGTTGGATGGCATCCCTGACTCAATGAACATGAGTTTGAGCAAGCTCCAGGAGTTGGTGATGGACAGGGAAGCCTGGTGTGCTGCAGTCCATGGGGTCTCAAAGAGTCAGAAACGACTGAGCGACTGAACTGAACTGAAGTGTCATTATACATTTGTCCAAATCCATAGAACTTAAACACCCAGAGTGAACAGTAATGTAAGCCATGGACTTTGGGTGACAACAGTGTGTTGATGTAGGTTCCATCACTGTAACAAGTGGACCACTCTGGTGGGGGGTGTTGCTGGGGGAGGGGCTGAGTAGGGGTAGAGGCCAGGGAGTTTATGAGAACTCCGTACTTTCTGCTGAATTTTACTGTGAGTCTAAAACTGCTCTAAAAAACAACGTCTATTTTAAAAGAGAACATATCACTTCCTTAATTGGGAAGCCAGGAATATTCTTTTCATAAATGAAACAAGAAGGAAGGATTGTTGGAAAGAGAGAAGACATATAAGACAGAGGATACTGTGAGTTAAATCCTCACATATTGGAGCAAAACTCAGTAGATGATGTCTAAAGCTGGTAAGTCAACAAATGTCCACATGAATACGTGATTTAACTCTATGGAAATAACAATTAGAAGAAATAACTACAAAGGCTAGACATAGTTGCCATGCAAAGTGAGGATAGTCAAACCTCCTAATAAGACAGTTCAAATGTAAGTACAAAGATACCATTTCTTACCAATTAGTAAAAATCAGAAAAGTTGATTTTTATTTGAATGGAATTGAGAAGTGTATGGAGAAAGGCAGGGTTTCCCCAGTGGCTCAGTGGCAAAAAAAAAAAAAAAAATCTGCCTGCAATGCAGGCGCCTCAGGAGATGCAAGTTCGATCCCTGGGTCGGGAAGATCCCCTGGAGGAGGAAATGGCAACCCACTCCAGTATTCCTGCCTGGATAATCCCATGGACAGACCATGGGGTCACCAAAAGTCGGACATAACTGAGAGACTAATACTTTTCACTTTCATATATATGTAACAATATTATAAACATATAAAATTGTTGTTTAGTCCTTCAGTCATGTCTGACTCTCTGTGACCCCATGGACTGTAGCCTGCGAGGCTCCTCTGTCCATGGGCTTTTTCAGGCAAGAATACTGGAGTGGGTTGCCATTTCCTTCTCCAGGGAATCTTTCCAACCCAGGGATCAAACCCACATCTCCTGCATCGGCAGGCAGATTCTTTACTCCTGAACCACGAGGTTACATATATATATATCTAGATATATATACATGTACATGTATATATATATATAATATTGACTTACAAATGTTTTAACTACCAGAAGAAAGAAAGAAAGAAAGGAAACAACGAGAAAGAGAGACAGAAATGGAGAGAAGTGGTCCCTTTTGATGTAAAGGTCAGGTGGGAGCAGGCAACCACTGCTGGCCCTGCCTTGTCCTCAATGCAAGAACCAGCAGCTTCCTGCAGCTTCCAGCCTCCAAAGAGAGCTTATTCTCCTCTTCGCAGGGAGGGGCCCATCAGAATGCCAGAGAGCCTTCCAGCTGAGGTGGAGCACCCCTCTCTCCATGGTTCTGGGCTGCAGGGTACTGGTCTTTGGCTGGGGAAGGGAGGCTGATCCGTCTCCCTTCACTGCTCACGTCCGTCTCAGTTACCTGCTGCTGCGTCACAACCACCCCAGAACTTAGAGGCTTAAAGCAACATTTATTATTATCCCTCCGAGTCCTGTGGGTGGGCTGGGTGGTTCACTTAGGGTCTCTCATCCAACTGCAGTCAGAAAGCAGCTGCCACTGGGACTTCCCAGGCGGACCAGTGGTTAGGACTCTGCTTCTACTGCAGAGGGCCCAGGTTCAGTCCCTGCTCAGGGAACTAAGATCCTGAAAGCTGGGAGGGGGTGGGGGGCACACAGCTGCTGCTGAAGTCATGTCAAGGCTTGGTGGGGCCAGACATCCAAAACAGCTTCTCCACTCACCTGTCCGCCGCCTCAATTGAGGGGACCAGGAGAATCAGGGGCTAGCTGGCCATTGTTACCTCTTCATATTGTCTTGCCACGTGGCTAGCTTGGGCTTCCCCCCATCGTGGCAGTGTCAGAGTCAGATTTCTTGGATGGCAACTAATTTATCCCAGAGCATTGTCCCAAAGGGACTTCCCAAGTGGTGCAATGGTAAGGAATCTGCCTGCCGGTGCAGGAGATGCAAGAGATGCAGGTTCAATCCCTAAGTTAGGAATGTCCCCTGGAGGAGCAGATGGCAACCCACTCCAGTATTCTTGCCTGGAAAACCGCATGGACAGAGGAGCCTGGCGGGCTACAGTTCATGGGGTCACAAAGAGTCGGACATGACTGAGCACACACGCACACAATGTCCCAGAACCAAAGGTGGAAGCCACATACAGGGCTTCTTACGGCTCCTGACAGCGTGGCCTCAGAAGCTGCATTCTGTTGCTCTCGCAGGGTCAGCCCAGAATGAAGGTGGGAGACGAGCGTGTGCCGAGCAGAGTGTGCTTCTAGACGGGCCGTCTTTGGAGTCCAGCCACTGCGGTGTTGCTGCCAGTAAGCACCCTCTTCTCTTCCTCCATCTCTAAGCTCACCAGCACTCCTTCTTAGAGTCTTGAGTGGTTTTTCCTCATCTTCTGGCTTCAAATTTCTTGAGTGCCCCCGGACCCTGACCTGACCTCTCCTCTACCTGCTCTGCCGTAGTGATCTCATCCAGGCTCGTGACTCTAAACACTGTTAAGCTGACAACTCCTGAATTTACATTGCCAGCCTGGACTGTTCATCTGAAGTCTAGCCTCTAGTCTCCAACTGCCCACTTGACATCTGCATGCAGGTATCACTCGGGGGCCTCAATGCTAGCCCCTCTAAAAACACCTGCCACCCCCAGCTCCCAGACACTTCATAAAAGAGTGTATGTGAATAGCCAGTAGTCACACATAAAAAGGTGTTCAATGCCATTAGTCACTAGGGAAATGAAAATTAAAATCACAATGAGACACCACTATACATCCATTAGAATGTTGAAAATTACCAAGACTGATCATAAGAAGTGTTGGTGAGGATGGGAAGCATATGGAGCTCTCATACGCTGCTGGGGGAATGAAAAATGTGCTAAACCATTTTAGAAAACAGTTGGGTAGTTTCTTGAAAAGTTAAACATGTCCCCACCATAAGATCCCATCCAGTCATTCCACTCCTAGGCGTTTCTCCAAGAGAAATGAAAACATTCATCTCCATGAAGACTTCTGCTTTAATGTTCAGAGCAACTTCATTTGTAATCACCAAAAGCTGGAAACAATTGAAGAAGTTTGTTAACAGATGAATGAATAAACAAATCATGGAACACCCAAACAATGGGACCCTTCTCAACAGTTAAAAAAAAGGAATGAATTATTGATACCTATGACATCTCAAAATCATCATACTGAATAAAAGAAGCCAGCCTCCATCATGTAACAATGAGTACATACTTTATTATTTCACTTACATAAATTCTGGAAAATGCAAACTAATTTACAGTGACAGAAGTTGGTAAGTGGTGGTGGGGGGAGGAAGGAAGGAAGGTTGCAAGAGGGCACAAGAATGGATGTCAGGTTTGGGAGGCAATGGATATGTTAATTATCTTAACTGTGGTGAAGTTTTTGTGGATTTGACCTATAGCAACACCAATCAAAGTATACACTTTGAATATGTGCTATCTAGTGTATTTCAATTATACCTCAATAAAGTCAAATCAAAGAAAAAGAACATAGGACCAAAAAGAAAGACGTGTGTTTGGATGAGCGTGCGTGCTAAGTTGCTTCAGCTGTGTCTGAATCTTTGCAACCCTACGGACCGCAGCCTGCCAGGCTCCTCTGTCCGTGGGATTCTCCAGGCAAGAATACTGGAGTGGGTTGCCATGCCGTCCATCCTACAGGGGATCTTCCTGAATGAAGGATCAAACCTGTGTCTCTTATGTCTCTTGCATTGGCAGGAGGGCTCTTTATCACTAGCACTGCTTGAGAAGCCTGTGTTTGGATAAATACACACCAAAAATTAATCATCATTACCTTGCAGAAGGGTGTGGGGCAAGAGCTATCACTTGTTACCTTGCATGCACGCAGCTTCCTAGGTTAAATTTCCTATGACAAGCGCATATGACATGCGTTTAAGAAAAAGAGCAATACATTTTTTTTATCCCAAGCCTCAGCCCAGCGCTCAGGAGGCCTGTGTCACATGCCCCCAGTGGACCAGCTTGTTCCACTAAACAAAGACACCTCCTGGAGTTGAGCCGAGGGTTTCTAGGCCAAATTCCCATCTAGAGACAATGAAAAATGTGCTCCCTCAGAACAGGGACTTTATTTACACCTTATATCTACATTCTGGATGGAGGCCCATGTGGGATGATTGCCCAGGAAGATAATGGAGTCATTCATCTCTGCCCCAGACCGACTTCCCAGCCAACTTCCCACTGGGGAAATTAAACCGTCTGGCAGCCTGGTGTCCATCTCCATGGGGTCTGCAGGGCAGAGGGACCAGGCCTCTCTGGATGCCACACTTGGCTTCTCCAGAGGGGCCGGTTCCTGGGCGACTTTAAGACGAGCAAGCTGAACCCAGGCCGGGGTCCATGGTCATGACTCGGCTGAACCCAAGACTCAGGCAAACATGGACTTCTCGGAGTGGCAGGGGGCTGGGAACAGCTGCCCGAGCTTCTGCTTTGGTGAGGTTGCCCATGTGTATATGTCCATTCTTCTAACCTCACACTGCTTCCGTTGACGGGCCCAGGAGTGGGCTAGTCCACCTCTCCCCCGACTTTCTCCCTTCCTCAATCACAGCATCAAGACGTTTCCCCCTGCCCTCAGACCCAGAAGGTCATATTGGCGTGGCTTGGCCCTCACTATTCAGAACTGGGTCCAGCATCCGCAATCACCTGGGAGCTTGTTGGAAATGCAGAATCTCAGTCTCCACCCCAGACCTACTGACCTAGAATCTTTGTTTTTAAAATATTTACTCATTTGGCTGTGCTAGGTCTTAATTGCAGCACGAGGTTTCTTTTTAGCTGCAGCCTGGAGGATCTTTGGGCTTCCCAGGGGGCGCTAGTGGTAAAGAACCCACCTGCCATTTCAGAACACAGAAGAGAACCGGGTTCGATCCCTGGGTCGGGAAGATCCCCTGGAGAAGGAAATGGCAACCCACTCCAGTATCCTTGCCTGGAGAATCCCATGGACAGAGGGGCCTGGTTCACTACAGTCCATGCGGTCTCAAAGAGTTGGACACGACTGAAGCGACTTAGCCCAAGCGAGATGTTTAGCTGTGGCATGCAAACTCTTGAACCCTGATGCCCTGATGTCCAATATGCTGATCTAGCCACTTCCTCACGTGGCCTTCCTCTTGTCCTCTGTGTGTGTTTGTATCTTAGATAACATGTTTTTTTGAGGATAGAGCTAACTCAGTGGACAATGTGTAACTATGTGACTTCTTGTATGGCCAGTCACACCCAGAGAGAAAAGATGGATACCTGATAAAACTGGAATTTCCCCAGCTGATTTTGGATACCACCCAAGTCAAAATGCATATGGCACCCTCAGACACCAGGAAAGCATTATCTTCACTATTTCCTGCCAAATGCCTAGCTGGCTCCATTGGTAAATGATGAGGTTCAGGGTGTAGCCAGATGCGTGACCCTCTCTGGATGGATAACTTTCTGACTCAATTTCCCAGACAGAGAGAGTCTGGGAAACTGGAGGCCTGTGAGTTAGAGATGAGGAGAGTTTCTCCAAAGCTAATGAAACATGTCAAGTGTTTTTAAAGAAATGTCTGGTGACTTCCCTGGTGGCCCAGTGGTTAAGAATTGCTTTTCAAGGCAGGGGACACAGGTTCAATCCAAGGTCCAGGAAGATACCACATGCTGCAGAGCAACTAAGTCCATGGGCCACAACAAAAAAAGCCAACGCAATGAGAAGCCCACCCACTACAACTAGAGTAGCCCCCGTTCACTGTGACTAGGGAAAGCCCGCACGCAGCAATGAAGACCCAGTGTAGCCGGAGATAAATAATGAACACATAAAAGGAATACCTGGAGTTTTCCATTTTTACCCCACATTCACATGAGTCCAGGTCTGATAAGTGTTTAACTGGTGTTAGTTCTATGTGTCTAAGATCCAAGTTCCATCTGCGGACAGGTTGTTCAGAAGCTGAAGCAGAATGTTCAGCACAATTTTGCTCATTCCCACTGGACAGAGTTTGCACTTTCTATTCCTTTTCCCAGGATGCTTTCTCTTTCAGATTTTCTCCTGCCCAGCTCCTGTTCACCCTTTGGGTCTATCACCTCCTCAGAGAGACCCTCCCTGAATATTGTAACCAAAGCAACCCTCTATTCATTTTCTCTCCTATCCCCCTATTTTATTTCCCTTATCGCATTTCCCACTGTCCAACACTACCTTCTCTCTGTGTGTGTCTACCTGCTTATTGGCTGTGTCCCCAACTAGAGTGAAAACTTTACGGGATCAGAAACCACATCTTTCTGACTTGCTTGGCAGTATAGCAGTTAAGTCTCTGCACTTCCACTGCAGGGGGCCCGGGTTCGATCCCTGGTCAGGGAACTAAGATCATATATACTGCCCTGTGAGGCCAAAAAAGCAAGACAAACAAATAAATAGCTTAAAACACACACACACACACATCTTTCCTAACTCCACCTGCTAAGGGGCCTGGCAGCAAGGAGCATACCTGGTGCCTAAATCAGAGTTCCTTGGATAAAAGACTGTTTCCAGAGCTCAGCAGGTAAAGAATCTGCCTGCAACGTAGGAGACACAGGAGACACGGGTTTGATCCCTGGGTCGAGAAGATCCCCTGGAGGAGGAAAATGGCAACCCACTCCAGTTTTCTTGTCTAAAAAGTCCCATGGAAAGAGGAACCTGGCAGGCTAGAGTCAGTGGGGTCACAAAGAGTCAGACATGACCACACAAAACAAGAGCCAGAATAAGGAGCATGCACATTACCTAGTTAACATCAGCAGTTGCCTCCTGGACAAACTGACATCGTGTGCCTCCTGATATTCTATATGGAGAAGGCACAATAATATTTCTGTGTATTCTTGCTCAAATGTGTAGAACCTGAATTCTTCCATAAGGAAACACCAGACAAACTACGTGGAAGAACATTTTACAAAATAACTGGTCAGTACTCTTTACAAGAGTCAGGGTCAGGGAAGACAGAGTGAGGAACTGTTCCAGATGAAAAAGAGTTGAAGAAGAAGAAGAAGAAAAAGAGTCTAAGGAGACAGGACAACTAAAGGCACCATGGGATCCTAGATTGAACCTTGGACCAGAAAAACAATATTAGGAGGGAAACTGGAATAATTTGAATAATAACCAGAATAGACTGGTAGCTCTTAACGTGTTGCTGCTTAGGACACTTTCAGAAGGTCTGCAAGGTCAAAACTATTCTTCTAATAACTGTAAAATGTTACTTACCTTTTTCACAGTGTTGACGGTCACACTAATACTATGAAAGCAGTGATGGGAAAAACTGCAGTCTCCTCAGCATGAATCAATACACTGGCACCAAACTCTGCTGGATATCATTGTGCTCTTCACTCCTACACACTCACGGTTTAAAAAAGAAAAAAAGAGAGAAAACCAATTTCACCTAGGAATATCCGTTACTGCTGCTGCTGCTGCTAAGTCGCTTCAGTCGTGTCCGACTCTGTGCGACCCCATAGACGGCAGCCCACCAAACTCCCCCGTCCCTGGGATTCTCCAGGCAAGAACACTGGAGTGGGTTGCCATTTCCTTCTCCAATGCATGAAAGTGAAAAGTGAAAGTGAAGCCGCTCAGTCGTGTCCAACTCTTAGCGACACCATGGACTGCAGCCTACCAGGCTTCTCTGTCCATGGGATTCTCCAGGCAAGAGTACTGTAGTGGGGTGCCATTGCCTTCTCTGGAATATCCATTAACAAGGCAGTAAAAATTATTGACTTCATTACATCTCAACCTTTGAGTAAATCTTTTTAATTATGTAGAAAAAGCTTAGAAATAAAAATGATAGATTATTTTGTGATCACTTGCTATGTACTAACCATTTTTTTTTAGTGATTCATATCCATCAACTCACTTTACACTCACAGTAACTCCAGTCTGTCTAGATCATCAGGCACTGCTACGTAGAGATTCAGGATGAAAAATCATTTAAATAACCCAGTGCCCCTGTAGGAATGGTTTTCTTTTCTTTTCCTTCTTTTTTATTATTTATTTTTCTATTTGTTTTTGGTTGCTCTGGGTCTTTGTTGCTGCACCTGGGCTTTTTCTAGCTGCGTTGATCGGGGGCTACTCTTTCTCACGGTGTGGGGAGTTCTTATCACGGCAGCTTCTCTCGTGGCGGAGCACAGGCTCTAGGCACACCGACTTCAGTAGCTGCAACACGCAGGCTCAGCAGTTGCGGCGTGCAGGCTCTAGAGCTCGGGCTCAGCAGTTGTGCACAAGCTTAGTTGCTCCATGGCATGTGGAACGCTCCCAGACCTGGGATTGAACCCTTGTCTCCTGCAGGCGGATTCTTATCTGCTGTACCACCAGGGAAGCCCCAGGGATGGATATCACGAGCATCTTATTTGGGGTAAGCGCATCTCACCCAGAATCTGATTGTTCTGCCTCAAGAGCACTTTTAAGAGCTTAGCATCATGCAGGACTTGACATCAGGTAAAATTTATTGCTCGGAAAAATAATCTCAAGCTGAGCACTTTTCTCTAACCACCAACTGGCCAGCTTCTACAGTGATCATCAGCAATTTAGCAGAGTTTTCACTAGAAGGAACACATCAACCTAGGACTGTATTTGGTTATTTAGGGAGTCAGCATATTGAAAGAGACAATTAGAAAGGGGGAAAGGGAGAAAGGAAAAGAAACCCATGATTGTTTTAAGTGGATCTAAAAAAGAGAGAGAGGGAGAGAACTCAATTTTTTTTACTTTTTCCAGAATAATGCCTTCAAGGACAACAATCATCCCAAGGTTAAATTCAATAGCACGCTATTAAGTTGCCTGTGCCATTCACTCTCCTATCTTGCTAATATCTTTGGGGTGGGCATTAAGAGTTTTTACAGGACTTCCCTGGTGGTGCAGTGGATAAGAATCCGCCTGCCAATGCAGAGAACACTTGTTGGATCCCTAGTCCAAGAAGATTTCACATTTGCTAAAGCAGCATAACGACGGAGCCCACATGCTGCAGCTACTGAAGCCCTCATGCCCTAGAGCCTGGGCTCTCAGCGAGAGAAGCCACCTCAAGAGCAAGTCCAAGCTCCGCAACAAAGAGCAGCCCGTGCTCACCACACCTGGAGAAAGCCCGCACAGCAACAAAGACCCAGCACAAACAAATTCAATTAATTAGTTTTTTAAAAAGAGTCTGTCCATTTCACAGATCTTTACTGAGCTCCTTCACTGATCCCACACCGGACATTTTCCATACTTCATTATTGCCCCAACCCAGTAAGACATTGTTATGAGGCCCATTTTACAGGTAAGAAAACTGAGGCAAAGAAAAAGTACATGATTTTCTAAAGTCTCACAGCTGGGAAGTGATGTATCCCAGGACACCAATCTCTGTGGGTTTTGCATACAGAGTGGGAGTAGGAGAGGCAAGGATTCAAACACACAAAACATACTTTCTCTTCATAACAAGAGTCTGTCTCCCATGGGAGCCATGGCATATCCTGTGACTTTTTCTAGCTGGAAAATGTGAATAGAGATGTGCTTTGTATTTTAATACTGTTTTCTTTTCTAAATTTTTAACATTTTTCATAAGAGCCATATATTTTTATATTCAGAAACATTTAATAGTTTTATGTTCTTCCAGACTGGCTGCAAAAGCATCTTTCTTTATTTTTTAAGATAATACAGAAATTTTTATTTATCTCTCAAATGTTTCTTAAAAGTCATTTTATCTTAAAATAGAAGCTTCCTTTGTTTGTTTTTTTTTAAATTCATGGTGCTCTTTTATTTTTATATTTTTATGAAATTTTTATTGAAGTATAGTTGATTTACAACATTGGGTTAGTTTTTGCTGCAAGGCACAGTGACTCAGACATGCACATGCATACATCTTTAATATTCTTTTCTATTATGGTTTACCATCGAATATTGAATGTAGTTCCCTGTGCTATACTTCCAATGAACACCCAGGACTGATCTCCTTTAGGATGGACTGGTTGGATCTCCTTGCAGTCCAAGGGACTCTCAAGAGTCTTCTCCAACACCACGGTTCAAAAGCATCAATTTTTTGGCGCTCAGCTTTCTTCACAGTCCAACTCTCATATCCATACATGACCACTGGAAAAACCATAGCCTTGACCAGACGGACCTTTGTCGGCAAAGTAACGTCTCTGCTTTTTAATATGCTGTCTGGGTTGGTCATAGCTTTCCTTCCAAGGAGTAAGCGGCTTTTAATTTCGTGGCTGCGGTCACGTTTCGGTGGTGACCATGTCTTGGCTGTCGTGTATATGCTGCTATGAACATAGCTGTGCATGTACCTTTTTGTATCATAGTTTTGTCCAGATATGTGCCCAAGAGTGGGGGTGCTGGAACATATGGCAGCTCTATTTTTAGTTTTTTGAGGACCCTCCATACTGTTTCCCATAGTGGCTGCATCAACTTACATTCCCACCAACAGTAAGGGAGGGTTCTCTTTTCTTCACACTCTCTCCAGCGTTTGGCAATTATTTTTAACGATGGTCATTCTTACTGGTGTGAGGTGGTACCTCACTGCAGTTTTCCTAATGATTAGCAGTGCCTAGTATCTCTTTGTGTACTTTTGGTCACTCGTATATTTTCTTTGAAGAAATGTCTATTCAAGTCCTTTACCCATTTTTAATCAGATTATTTTGTTGCTGTTGAATTGTAGGAGTTCTTTATATATTCTGGCTGTTAACCTCTTATAAGATATATGATTTGCAAATATTTTCTCCTATTCTATAGTTTACCTTTCTTCTCTGTAGGCTGTGTCCTTTGAACAGGGCTTTAAATTTTGATGTAGTACAATTAATCTATTTTTGCTTCTGTTGCCTAAGAATCATCTTTTATGCCATCTTTTTAATTATGTAACACAACACTGAAGAAAGAAAATACAGAGACATACAGTTGACTAAAAAGCTTATTAAGATCTTCTACATTATAGGTCATCAGGATATGAAAATTAAAGTAACAATGAGATACCACTACACACCTATTAGAATGGTCAAAATCTGAAATACTGACAACACCAAATTCCAGAAAGGTACTGTCATATACATGGTTGGTTGGAGAGCAAAATGGTAAGGCACTTTGCAAGTTTCTTACAGAACTAAATGTACTCTTACCATATGATTATGCTCCAAAAGAGTTGAAAGCTTATGTTCACACAAAAAAACTGCACAAAGATAGCAACAGAAGCTTCATTCATAATTGCCAAAACTTGAAAGCAACCAAGATGTCCTTCATTAGAAAAACGGATAAATAAAACACGGTACATTCAAACAAGGGAGTATTATACAGTGCTATAAAGAAATGAGCTACCAGGCTCATGAAAAGACATGGAAGAACTTTAAATGTTGAATTGCAGGGAGACGCTTTAACCTCTGAGCCACTGGGGAATACCAGGGCTTCCCTGGACACGACTGACTGACTTCACTTTCACTTTACTATTACCAAGTAGTGAAAGAAATCAATCTTCTACTACTAGAAAAAGCTACTGTATGTACACAACATACTGTGTGATTCTGGCTATATTCTGGAAAAGGTAAAAACATACAGGTAATAAAAAGATCAGTGGCTGCCAGGGATAGGGAGGAAGGAGAGATAAAATAAGCAAAGCATAGAAGATTTTTAGTGAAAATAATCTTTATTATGTTATGTATGATGATTAATATATGTCATTAGGGGCTTTTCAGGTAGCTCAGTTAGTAAAGAATCTGCCTGCAATCCAGGAGACCCCGGGTGGATTCCTGGGTTGGGAAGATCCCCTGGAGAAGGGATAGGCCACCCACTCCAGTATTCTTGGGCTTTCCTGGTGACTCAGATGGTAAAGAATCTGCCTGCAATGCAGGAGACATGGGTTTGACCACTGGGTCGGGAAGATCCCGTGGAGGAGGGCATAGCAACCCCACTCCAGTATTATTGCCTGGAGAATTCCATGGACAGAGGAGCCTGGCGGGCTGCAGTCCGTGGGGTCACAGAGAATCGGACACGACTGAGTGACAAAGCATAGCACACATATATGTCATTAATCGTACTTTTATCTAAACTCATAGAATGTGCGATCCCAAGGGTGAACTGGAGGTGAGTTATAGACTTTGGATGATTGTGGTATGTCAGTGTAGGCTCACCCTTGGTTTAAAAAAGAAAGAAAAAGAACTTCCCTGGCAGTGCAGTGGTTAAGACTCTTCCCACTTCCACTGCAGGGGGCACGGATTCAATTACTGGTTGGGAAACTAAGATCCTGCAAGCTACTCTGTGCAGCCAAGAAAAAAAAAAGGAGAAAAAGAAAGAAAAAAATGTATTATTTGGTGAGTGACACTGACAGTGGGGACTTCCCAGGTGGCCCAGTGATAAAGAATCCGCCTGCCAATGCAGGAGATGTGGGTTAGATCCCCAGATCAGGAAGATGCCCTGGAGAAGGGAAAGGCAACCCACTCCAGTATCTTGCCTGGAGAATCCCAGACAGAGCAGCCTGGCGGGCTACAGCCTATGGAGTCGAAAAGCGTTGGACAGGACTGAGCAACTGAGCAAGGACACATGTTGACAATGAGGGAGACTTGACACCTGTAGGGGCAAGGAGGTGTGTGGGGAAATCTCTGTGCTTTGCTCTCAGTTTTGCTGTAAAGCGAAAGTTACTCTTAAATACTTGCATTTTAAAAAACAGATTCCTCCAAAATATATATACTATATATAAACACATAGAAAAAGGTCTAGAAAGATATGCAATAAGGCTTAACAGTATAGTCCGATTTATGTGAATATAATGCTTATTTTTGTTCTATATTTTACTTTCTAAAATGTGCTTATTCTGTTCTGGTAACAATGAAATATTTTAATTTTTTATGTGAAATATAGGTTCATAGGAAGCAGACCTTGCTTATTTAACTTACATGCAGAGTACATCATGACAAATGCTGGGCTGGATGAAGCACAAGCTGGAATCAAGATTGCCAGGAGAAAGATCAGTAACCTCAGATATGCAGATGACACCACCCTTATGGCAGAAAGCGAAGAACTAAAGAGCGTCTTGATGAAAGTGAAAGAAGAGAGTGGAAAACTTGGCTTAAAACTCAACATTCAGAAAACTAAGATCATGGCATCTGGTCCCATCACTTCATGGTAAATAGATAGGGAAACAGTGGAAACAGTGCCAGACTTTACTATTTGGGGCTCCAAAATCACTGCAGATGGTGATTGCAGCCATGCAACTAAAAGACGCTTGTTCCTTGGAATAAAAGTTATGACCAACCTAGGAGCATATTAAAAAGCAGAGATATTACTTTGCCAACAAAGGTCTGTCTAGTCAAAGCTACGGTTTTTCTAGTAATCATGTATGGATGTGAGAGTTGACTATAAAGAAAGCTGATCACTGAGGAATTGATGCTTTTGAACTGAAGTGTTGAAGAAGACTCTTGAGAGTCTCTTGGACAGCAAGGAGAGCCAACCAGTCCATCCTAAAGGAAATCAGTCCTGAGTATTTATTGGAAGGACTGATGCTGAAGCTGAAACTCCAGTACTTTGGCTACCTGATGCAAAGAACTGACTCACTGGAAAAAGACCCTGATGCTGGGAAAGATTGAGGGCAGGAGGAGAAGGGGAAGATATAGGACGAGATGGTTGGATGGCATCACTGATGCAATGGACATGAGTTTGAGTAAACTCTAGGAACTGGTGATGGACAGGGAGGCCTGGCGTGCTGCAGTCCATGGGGTCACAAAGAGTTGGACACAACTGAGTGACTGAACTGAACTGAACTGAAGGAAGGAGAAACATAATGCATAGACTATCATGTATCCTTCACCCAGCTTCCCTCAAGAGTGACATCCTATATAATGTAATGCAACATAAAATCCAGGGAATTGACTTTATTGCAATAATATTAACTAGACTGGGGTTTCCCAGGTGGCTCAGTGGTAAAGAATCCCCTGCCAGTGCAGAAGATGCCGGTTCCATCCCAGGGTCGGGAAGATCCCCTGGAGAAGGAAATGGCAACCCACTCCAGTGCTCTTGCCTGGGAAATCCCATGGATAAAGGAGCCTGACAGGCTACACTCCACAGGGTTGGAAAGAGTTGGACACAACTTCGTGACTAAACAACAATTAGCTAGACTACAGAACTCTTTCTGTTGTCACCATTTTTTCACACATTTATTTGTGTCTGAACACACAGGCACATATAATTCTATGTAATCTTATCCCATGTATACATTCATGTATTTGTGTAAACACCATCATAATCAAGATACAGAACACAGAGATTCTTCTGGCTGTCCAGTGGTTAAGACTCCTTCTTACAATGCAGGGGCTGCGGGTTCAATCTCCAGTTGGGAACCAAGATCCCACATGCCACATGGCTAAATCAAAAAGAGAGAGAGAGAAAACACAAAGGAATTACCTAACACTATCCATTTATGTTTGCACGCTTCCCCCCAGTCCCTATACATAGGCAACCACTAATCTGTTCTCCTTTTCTATAATTTGGTCATTTCAAGAATATTATATCCATGATCGTACATATGTAACCTTTTGAAATTTACTTTTGTCAGTAAATATAACACCCTTAAGATGAATCTAGGTTGTTGTATGTTATCAGTAGTTCATTCTGCACAGTAAAAATTTTATTTTTTAATCAGAATATATTTGAGTGTATATCCCACCTGAATTTAAAATTTAAATTTAAAAAACCTCTGTGTGTCCCTGTTTCCAAATGTGAGGCTAGAGTCTGGAAACCACAGGTAGAGAAGCTTGTTCTCAATCCCCATAAAATTCTAGCCTGAAAAATTAATCAGGTAGTTGGTGATATGGCTGTGAATTGTTTTAGGGCAGAGACTGAAGGAGAGTTATCCATCTTGCCACTCCTTTAGCTCCACTTAATGTTTTTCCACTTAGGGAATGTTCAGGAAGCACTTCTTAAAATGATTGTCATTAAGCACTTGGGGGTAGGCTGAGGATGAAGGTGCAAGTCTTCACTAAGAACAAGTCATATCAAGCCAGCGTTGTTTTTGATTTGTTTTTAATAGGGTCCATACACTAGCATGTGGCTTTCCAGTTGGTGCTAGTGGTAAAGAACCTGCCTGCCAATACAGAAGACATAAGAGACGTGGCTTTTATCCCTGGGTTGGGAAGATCCCCTGGAGGAGGGCATGGCAACCCTCTGCAGTATTTTTGCCTGGAAAATCCCCATGGACAGAGGCCCCTCATGGGCTACAGTCCATAGGGTCACAAAGAGTCAGACACAACTGAAGTGACTTAGCCCGCACACACATACATGAGCAGGCTTCCCAGACAGCTCAGTGGTAAAGAATCCACCTGCCAATGAAGGAGACGCAGCAATGATCCCTGGGTCGGGAAGGTCCCTTGGAGTAGGAAATGGAAACCCACTCCAGTACTCTTGCCTGGAAAATCCCAAGGACCGAGGAGCCTGGTGGGCTACAGTCTATAGCGTTGCAAAGAGTTGGATGCAAACAAGCACGCATGCATACAGTAGTAGGCACAGAAAATGCACTTTACAACATCTCCTCTAATTGTTGGAGAAAAGGAGTAGGAATAGACTAGGTCGTGATCCAAGCCTGAATGAAAACCCTGTGCCTGGTAGGAGCAAGGAGCAAGCAGTTTTAGAAGGCCATGAACAAAGAGGTTATTTTGGAGTCCTTGGGTTCGGATTCCAGCTCTGCTGTTCTACTGGTTCTGGCCCTCTAGAAAGAGAATAACAGCAGAATGTAATTCAAGAACACAATGATGCTCATAGGATATAAGGCAACCACAGAAGCTAGTGCAAAACCTTGGGGCTGGAATAGATGGGGTCCCGCTACATCTGAGAGGGCCAGGGAAGGTGCATCAGAGCTCAGAGGGAGAGTCAGGTAGAACATCTGGAGAGGTGACCCGACAGTGGGGAGCCAAGGGAATGCACAACTCAGGTTCACTCCTCAGCCCCATCCCGTCTCCTGTGGAGGACCACAGGGCTCAGAGCCGATGCTGATGAGTCCCTGCTCCAGGATCACTGAGGAAAGTAGACTAGGGTGAGGACGGGCCCTGGATGAGCAAAAGGAAAGGCGCTGGCAGAACCATTTACTAACTGCGTGACTTAGGAAGGCCACTTGCCCTCTCTGAACCTGGTTTCCTCACCTGTAAGTCAGGATAGTAATATTATTGCCCTCGTAGAGTTGACATGATGAATAAATTATTACTTTTCTTAAGGAATAAATTATTTAAAACAGTAAAGGACCTAGCAACGAAGCTGGTAAGAAATTTCAACAAATGGCATTTCAGTTATTGTGCTATTACTATTATGATTCAAGGAGGGAAACGTGGGGGACTTCCCCGGTGGCTCAGACAGTAAAGGATCCACCCGCTATGCAGAGAGGAATGGAGCTTAGAGAGGAAGGTTTGGATTTGACCAAACAGTGGGGCAGCGAAATATTTGAGGCAGCCTAGCTTGTATGATGATAAGTACCACCACACTCAGTAGGTAGCTCCTCTAGCTGTAAAAATCGGCAGCGACCAAATTGATGACGAAATCCCAGGCTGCACACGCCACCATATTAACACTGGAGAGAGAGAAAAACGCCCTTACCCACCAGGACCACCCCCATCCCAAATCCTCCCACCTGCAAACTGGCTCCATGGTGCCAGTCTGTTTTAGCAAAAGGACCATTTGTTTAAATGAGCCTGCCAAGCGAGAGGATCCAGATGTCTCCTTTTCTCTCTTTTTAAAAAAGCCACAGATAAAAATCTGCCCAAGATGGCCTGTTTCTGCCATGACGTACAGATAAAAGAAAAGACAGTTGCCTTCTAAACAGACCTGCAATTAATCAACATTGGGACCTCAGGAGAAATGGGTCCGCGAATCAGCTCAGGGGATTGTAGGACCTGCCAGTTCTACCCATCCAGGCCTTGAAGGTAAATTGTAAACTATTGAGAAGTTCCATAAGCCACCATTTCCCCGCGAATAATCCGGAAGGAAAGTTCAAGTCGGCAGAGACACAGAAGTTACTCAGAAGGTACAAAGTCCATCGAGGGTTCCTCAACGAACAGATGCATCATCCCAGGCCAGATGCTCTCTACAACGAGGTTGCCAGATTTAGCAAATAAAAATACAGAACACCCAGGTACACTGGAATTTCAGATAAGTAACAATTTTTTAGTGTGTGTCCCAAGCAATATTTGGGATACAGTTAAAATTATTTGTTACCTGAAATTCAAATGTAACCTGGCATTGTGTGTTTTTCTGGCCCAGGAATGACAGGGCCATTTTAAGGATTTCTGGCTTTCTTTAAAAACTGGAAGCTCCAGCCATGCTTGTAGCAGCTGCCCCACTGTAGTAACATAAAGAGAACAGAAGGGAATGTGGAAGAGTGAAAATTAATTACCGATATGTTAGATCGAAAAGATCATGGGCAAATTTGGTCTTGGTTGGTTTGTTACACAATGAATTGTGGTCGCAAGATCAGTAGCCCGAGCTTCAGACCTGGGGAGCTCGATCTTTCTCAGGTTCCCCACAGTGCTGGCTGCAGAATCCGAAAAGTTGGCCCAACCGCCAGGCTCCTGTGAACCATCTTCCCTCCTCCTAACCGAGGCTTCACGCTCCTGGTGGAGAAATGTGTGCGCACAGCGCCCCCTGCAGACACAGGCTGGAGCTGCAAGTTCTAGAAGGGATAAAATCAATACAGTTCAGTTCAGTCACGCAGTCGTGTCCGACTCTTTGTGACCCCATAGACTGCAGGACGCCAGGCCTCCCTGTCCATCACCAGCTCCCGGAGCTTGCTCAAACTCATGTCCATCGAGTCGATGATGCCATCCAGCCATCTCACCCTCTGTCATCCCCCTATCCTCCTGACTTCAATAGTTCCCAGCATCAGGTTCTTTTCCAGTGAGTCGGTTCTTCGCATCAGGTGGCCAAAGTGCTGGAGTTTCAGCTTCAGCATCAGTCCTTCCAATGAATATTCAGGACTGATTTCCTTTAGGATGGACTGGTTGGATCTCCTTGCTGTCCCAGAGACTCTCAAGAGTCTTCTCTAACAGCACAGTTCGAAAGCATCATTTCTTTGGCACTCAGCTTTCTTTATAGTCCAACTCTCACATCCATACATGACTACTGGAAAAACCATAGCTTTGACTAGACGGACCTTTGTTGGCAAAGTGATGTCTCTGCTTTTTTAATATGCTGTTTAGTTGGTCATAGCTTTTCTTCCAAGGAGCAAGCATCTTTTAATTGCATGGCTGCAGTCACTATCTGCAATGATCTCGGAGCCCCCCAAAATACAGTCTGTCACTGTTTCCATTGTTTCCCCATCTATTTGCCATGAAGTGATGGGACCAGATGCCATGATCTTCGTTTTCTGAATGTTGAGTTTTAAGCCAACTTTTCCCCTCTCCTCTTTCACTTTCATTAAGAGGTTCTTTAGTTCTTCTTTGCTTTCTGCCATAAGGGTGGTATCATCCGTGTATCTGAGGTTACTGATCTTTCCCCTGGCAATCTTGATTCCAGCTTGTGTTTCATCCAGCCTGGTACTCTGCATGTAAGTTAAACAAGCAGGGTGACAATATACAGCCTTGGTGGACTCCTTTCCTGATATGGAACCAGTCTGTTGTGCCATGTCATGTTCTAACTGTTGCTTCTTGATCTGCATACAGATTTCTCAGGAGGCAGGTCAGGTGGTCTGGTATTCCCATCTCTTAAAGAATTTTCCACAGTTTGTTGTGATCCACATAGTCAAAGACTTTGGCATAGTCAATAAAGCAGATGTAAATGTTTTTCTGGAACTCTCTTGCTTTTTCGATGATCCAACAGATGTTGGCAATTTGATCTCTGGTCCCTCTGCCTTCTCTAAATCCAGCTTGAACATCTGGAAGCTCACAGTTCATGTACTATTGAAGCCCGGCTTGGAGAATTTTGAGCATTACTTTGCTGGTGTGTGAGATGAGTGCAATTGTGCAGCAGTTTGGACATTCTTTGGCATTGCCTTTCTTTCGGATTCGAAGGAAAACTGACCTTTTCCAGTCCTGTGGCCACTGCTGAGCTTTCCAAATTTGCTGGCATATTGAGTGCAGCACTTTCACAGCATCATCTTTTAGGATTTGAAATAGCTCAACTGAAATTCCATCACCTCCACTAGCTTTGTTCGTAGTGATGCTTCCTAAGACCCACTTGACTTCACATTCCAAGACGTCTGACTCTAAGTGTGTGATCACACCATCGTGGTTATCTGGGTCATGAAGATATTTTCGGTGCAGTTCTGTGTATTCTTGCCACCTCTTCTTAATATCTTCTGCTTCTGTTAGGACCATACCATTTCTGTCCTTTATTGTACCCATGTATGCATGAAATGTTCCCTTGATATCTCTGATTTTCTTGAAGAGATCTCTAGTCTTTCCCATTCTATTGTTTTCCTCTATTTGCATTGATCACTGAGGAAGGCTTTCTTATCTCTCCTTGCTATTCTTTGGAACTCTGCATTCAAATGGATATATCTCTCCTTTTCTCCTTTGCCTTTAGCTTTTTATGTCTCAGCTATTTGTAAGGTCTCCTCAGGCAACCATTTTGCCTTTTTGCATTTGCTTTTCTTGCAGATGGTCTTGATGGCTGTCTCCTGTACAATGTCAAGAACCTCCGTCCACAGTTCTTCAGGCTGTCTGTCTATCAGATCTAATCCCTTGAATCTATTTGTCACTTCCCCTGTATAATCATAAGGAATTTGATTTAGGTCATACCTGGATTGCCTAGTGGTTTCCCCTACTTTCTTCAATTTAAGTCTGAATTTGGCAATAAAGAGTTCATGATCTGAGCTACAGTCGGCTCCCAGTCTTGTTTTGCTGACTGTATAGAGCTTCTCCATCTTTGACTGCAAAGAATATAATCAATCTCATTTCAGTGTTGACCATCCGGTGATGTCCATGTGTAGAGTCCTCTCTTGTGTTGTTGGAAGAGGGTGTTTGCTATGACCAGTGCGTTCTCTTGGCAGAACTCTATTAGCCTTTGCCCTGCTTCATTCTGTACTCCAAGGCCAAATTTGCCTGTTATTCCAGGTGTTTCTTGACTTCCTAGTTTTGCATTCCAGTCCTCTATATTGAAAAGGACATCTTTTTTGGATGTTAGTCCTAGAAAGTCTTGTAGGTCTTCATAGAACCGTTCAATTTCAGCTTCTTCAGCATTACTGGTTGGGGCATAGACTTGGATTACTGTGATATTGAATGGAATTGGATATTGATTTGGATTGATTTGATTCCAATTGAATTGGAATTGATATTGAATGCCTTGGAAATGAACATAGATCATTCTGTCATTTTTGAGATTGCACCCAAGTACTGCATTTCGGACGCTTGTTGAATAGGAGGGCTACTTCATTTCTTCTAAGGGATTCTTGCCCACAGTAGTAGATATAATGGTCATCTGAGTTAAATTCACCCATTCCAGTCCATTTTAGTTCACTGACTCCTAAAATATCGACGTTGACTCTTGCCATCTCCTGTTTGACCACTTCTAATTTGCCTTGATTCATGGACCTAACATTCCAGGTTCCTATGCAATATTGCTGTTTACAGCATCAGACCTTGCTTCTATCACCAATCACATCCACAACTGGGTATTATTTTTGCTTTGACTCCATCCCTTCATTCTTTCTGGAGTTGTTTCTCTACTGATCTCCAGTAGCATATTGGGCACCTACCGACCTGGGGAGTTCATCTTTCAATATCCTATCTTTTTGCCTTTTCATACTGTTCGTGGGGTTCTAAAGGCAAGAATACTGAAATGGTTTGCCATTCCCTTCTCCAGTGGGCCACGTTTTGCCAGAACTCTCCACCATGACCCGTCCGTCTTGGGTGGCCCTACATGGCATGGCTCATGATTTCTTTGTTAGACACACTGTGGTCCATGTGATGAGTTTGATTAGTTTTCTGTGATTGTGATTTGCCTGCTGTCTGCCCTCTGAAGGGTAAGGAGAAGAGGCTGATGGAAGCTTCCTGATGGAAGAGACTGACTGTGGGGGAAACTGGGTCATGTTCTGATAGGTGGGGCCATGCTCAGTATATCTTTAATTTTTTGTTGATGGGCAGGGCTATGTTCCCTCCCTGTTGTTTGACCTGAGGCCAAACTATGGTGGAGGTAATGAAGACGATGGCGACCTCCTTCAAAAGGTCCCATGCGTCTACTGCCGCACTCAGGGCCCCTGACCCTGCAGCAGGCCCCCGCCAACCCTCGCTCCCACCAGAGACCCCTGGACACTCACGGGCAAGTCTGGGTCAGTCTCTGTGGGGTCTCTGCCCCTTTCTCCTGGGTCCTGGTGCCCTCCAAGAGTCTGTTTTCCAGACCTGTGTAAGTTCTGGCAGCTCAGTGGTGGGTTAATGGTGACCTCCTCCAAGAGGCTATGCCACGCCCAGGTCTGCTGCACCCAGAGCCCCTGACCCTGCGGCAGGCCGCTGCTGACCCACACCTCCTCAGGAGACACTCAGCACGCAATGGCAGGTCTGGCTCAGTCTCTGTGGGGTCTCCTGGTGTGCACAGGGTTTTGTTGGAGCCCTCTGAGCGTCTCTGACAGGTATGGGGTTTGATTCTAAATGCGATTTTGTCCCCCTACCATCATGCTGGGGCTTCTCCTTTGTCCTTGGTCGTGGGGTATCTTTTTTTGGTGGGATCCAACATTCTCCTGTGGATGGTTGTTCAGCAGTGAGTTGTAATTTTGGAGTTCTTGCAAGAGAAGATGACCGCACATCCTTCTACTCCACCATCTTGTAAATGTTTTAGGGATAAAACAGGATGGTAGTAAACAAGGGTGGGGTATGGATTAATGAGAAAATAATTAACACAATATCGCCCATGGTAAGCACTCAATGAGCTCACTTCTTACATGTCTCCAATATAGATCTTCTTCCATCTCAATGTGGCAGGAAGATTTTATTCACTAGACAAGAATTATGTTTTGGAACTTTCCTGACACTTTAGTGGTTAAGGTTTTGCCTTTCCCTGAAGAGGGGATGGGTTTGATCCCTGGTCAGAGAACTAGGATCCCAGATGTTTCCCAGCCAAAAAACCGAAACATAAAACAGAAACAGTATGGTAACAAATTCAATAAAGATTTTTTAAGTGGTTCACATTAAAAAAACAAAAAACAGAGGTGAAGTGGGCAACAGCATTAAAAAAAAAAAAAAAAAAAAGGAGAAGAATTGTGTCTCTATTATGTGCCAGGCCTGGGCTAAGTGCTTTACAGACCTGATCTAATTGACACTTACAACTCTCTGAAGCAGGTATTGTTATGAATCCCATTTCACAGATGAGGAAACTGAGGCCTATAGAAGTAAAGAATGTGCCCAAGGTCCCTCAGCTAAGAGGACAAAGAAGTAGGATGAGTCTGAAGCATCAAACGTTTAGTGAGACTGAAGCTGGGGAGACAAGATGCAAAAAGTTTGAGCAGCTAAGGCCTAACATTGCCTGCAGAGTTCAGAGAAGCAGTAACAGCAAAGGTGTGAGATTCAAGCTGGGTGGGAGCTCTCTAGTGAATGTCTTCAACCCTGGCTAGTAGGCATCTGGGGCCACTTCTGACCTCAGAGGTATTTCACCAAGGAAGTCAGAAGAATTTGAACTTGTAAGAACCGGAAATTGACTCCTTCCTATAAGACTGCATTTCAGTAAGAGGCTGCCGTTAAGTCAAGGGTTATAGCCTCAAGACTGACTGGGTTTGAATCCTGGCTCTATTACTTACAGGCTGTGTAAATTTAGACAGGAAGTTTTACCTCTCTGAGACTGATCCTTCAACTGGCATATTCAATAATACAACTGTCTCATACAGTTGTTGGAAGAATAATGCTTTATTACGTGTGAAGAACTCTAATTAACACACAGTGAGGGCTCAATAAATGTTAGCCATTTCCTGTTTAGTTGCTAAATGGTATCCGACTCTTTTCAACCCCAAGGACTGTAGCCTGCCTTGCTCCTCAGTCTATGGGATCCCCACATCCCTTTTACTACAAGGGCAGGTACATTAAAGAGGGAAATACACCAATGTGGGGAAATGGAAAGCACATGACCTGCCTAAAAACATACACACAGGGACTTCCCTAGTGGTCCACTTGCTACGACTCCACACTTCCAATGCAGGGGGAACAGGCTCAGTCCCTGCTCTGCTAGATCCCACATGCCCACGTGCCGTGGGACAACTAAGCCCAGGCACCACAACCACCTTGTTCCTGGAGCCCGTGCTCCCCGAGAAAAGAAATCACTGCAATGAGAATCCTGTGCACCACAACTAGAGAGCAGCCCCTGCTCACCTCAACTAGAGAAAACCCACCTCAACTAGAGAAAGCCCACTTGCAATAACGAACACCCAGTGCAACCAAAAATAAATAAATGAGCTAAAATAAAAACATGCATACACACATGTGTTACTCAGCCACAACCAATTATCAGGTAAGAAAATGGGCCCCCTCTGACCAGATCTTCCAAATTTTCCACGAGAAGCCACACTGGCCTCCTTTCTAACAAGCAGGCAAGCAGGTTTTCACCTCAAAGCCTTTGCACTGGCCTGTTCTATCCCACTGATAAACCATTCACTCCCTGATCTTGTTCAGCTCTGTACTCAGATGTGCAGCTTAACGTTTCTATTCCTTTTCCTCGCTTTAGTTTTCTCCATTGCACTTATTAAATATCATAGCACTGCATCATTTTTTACTGTTTCTCCCTCTACTAGCAATGTCATGTCCCATGCAGGCAAGGGTTTTGGTTTTTTCTTTTCACTACTGTATCTGTAGCACCTAGAACAGAGCCTGACACGTGATAGATAGCTGATAGTTATGGAATGGATCATGTGAGTGTCTTTTAAGAAATATTCTGTGCACTCAATATGCCTTCCAGGTTGAGTGATGGTTCAAGAAATCATTTAATCAGTTTTGCTTCACTGAGCACCTACTATGTGCAAGGAACAGCTTTAGAAACTGAAGTGGATGCCAAGAACAGAAAATATTTGTTATGGTAAAAGGCAGTAAGTTGTAGACAGAAAAGGAGTCAAATTTTAAGTCAGGGTGTGTGACCTGATTCTGTCTCATACAGATTTGGAGAGCTCTCTGAGCCTGTTTCCTCCTCTATGCAATTAGACTGAGGATCATGGTAGTTCTGTCCTCAGAAGGCTGTTGTAATGAGTAACAAGATGCAGGTCAAGTGCCTGAGCAGTCCCACAATGCACTCATTTAACATTGACAGTGAACTACCATGGGCCAGGCACTGCCACAAGCCACGGAGGGGCCACAAAGGAGTGAAAGCTTCCTACGTGGTCATGGTCTAATGCAGGAGACAGGTGATATGTGTACTACATAAACATATAATGTATGTATACTGTATATGCATTGGCACAGTGAAAAATAAAACATAAGGGAATAGAAAGTGGTGCGGATGATTGTTTACTACGGGTCCCCATAGAAGGTAGTGTTTGAATAAGTGGAGGGAACCATTCAGGGGCTAGGGCTGGTCATTCCATATTGGAGTGAACGTGAAGGACAGTTCTATGTGGCTGAAAGAGAAGGAAAAGAGATGAGGTCTTAGGTTACAGTGAGGAAGATGGTCCAGGCCATTGACTCCACCTGTTACCATGTAAGGTGGGGAGAGGACAGGTGGGAAGAGTACTCACAGCATAGAGAATAGATGATGGCTCCAACAGTAAAGAATCTGCCTGCAAAAAAAAAAAATTAAAAAAAAAAAAAAAAGGAATCTGCCTGCAATGTGGGAGACCTAGATTATCCCTGGCGCAGGAAGTCACCCAGAAGGGAATGACTACCCATTACAGTATCCGTCTAGTCACAGGTACGGTTTTTTCAGTACTCATGTATGGATGGGAGAGTTAGACTATAAAGGAAGCTAAGCACCTAAGAATTGATGCTTTTGAAATGTGGTGTTGGAGGACTCTGAGTCCCTTGGACTGCAAGATCAAACCAGTCAACCCTAAAGGAAACCAACCCTGAATATTCATTGGAAGAACTGGTGCCGAAGTTGAAACTCCAATACTTTGGCCACCTGATGCAAAGAAATGACTCATTGGAAAAGACCCCGATGCTGGGAAAGATTGAAGGCAGAAGGGGACCGCATAATAAGATGGTCGGATGGCACCACTGACTCGATGGACAATAGTTTGAGCAAGCTCCAGTTGGTGATGGACAGGGAAGCCTGGGTTGCTGCAGTCCATGGGGGTCACAACCGACTGAACTGACAGTATTTGTCTGAAGAACTTCACAGGCGCCACCGAGTAACTAACACTTTCTCTTTCCCCTGGTGGTCATGACTAAGATTCTGTGCTTTCAAAAAAATAAAACCTGTTTCTACTGCAGGTGTATACATTCTAAGGGGGAACCAAGATCCCACACGCAGTGCACTACAGCTTTTAAAAAAACCAAGACTAAAATCTTTCTTGTTCAGCATCACACCAGGCTGCTGTCCATGGAATTCTCCAGGCAAGAATACTAGAGTAAGTAGGTTGCCATCCTTCTCCAGGGGAGCTTCCCAACCTGAGCATCAGGTCTCCTGCACTGCAGATTCTTTTATTCTTTACTGCCTGAGCCACCAGGGAAGCCCTTTTTGGCTGGAAGTCAATCTTAATTTCTGCTAGCTTGTTTCAAGGTTAGGAGGTTAAGATAGGAAGGAAAACTTATCAGTGGAAGTCAACAAGTCATTAAATTTTTTTACAACCGTATCAGACTATCCCTTTTGTCAGTTTTCTGTTCACTGGAAGCACTAGGTCCCCAGACTCAAGGGACCTGAGGGAGTCAAGACTGTATCAAGAGCCAGGTCAGAATATACAAGAGTAAAAAGTACAGTGGGGACAAAGCAGGGGAATTAAAACCAGATTAGCCCTGCATCACTAGTCTGTTTGGAACTTTCCATGGTTAAACCATGAAATCTTAAATATTAAAAAAAATTAGTAAAAGGTAGAGCTCCAACCACACTTCTCTTCTTCATCAGCTGCAAAGCACAGAACCCATGATTCAATGTACACAACCTGTTCAGAAATGCCTGTAGAAATGTAGAGTGTGGGATCCACCTTTTAACTCAGTGTCATTTGGTTCAAGGTCTTTCTAATGACAAGAAAACAGCCTTTTCATTTAAAGGATTTTATTTTATTTCTCCAGACAGGAAGGCTACAGTTAAACTTAATAACCAAAATTTAATATAATACTTCATTCTTCAAAAGAGCCACAAGCTTTTCACCTCTGGACACTCAGGTTACACAACAACCCAAACCTTTCTTTATGCTCTCAGAAGTAAACATATATCTTTCTGAAGAGGCCTTGCATGACTCCACAGCTGAAATTCCTTAAAAAGAAAGAAACATCACTTCAGTACTTCATTAGGATGCAAACGGCTACTTGTTTGGGACGTCGGAGTATCTAGACTTTGGGAAGTAGGAAGATGTGAAGCACCAGACCAAGGAGGGAGACCTCCAACCTGGGGTCTGCCCAAAGTCTGTATTGTTCCTGATATGCCAAATGTTGATTCTATTCAACATTCTGCATGAAATAAATGCAAAAAGATACTTTAGGGACAAAAGGAGGGATCTGAATATGAAGTAGATAAGCAGGCATGCAAACTGTTATGTTTAAGAAAGGAGGCAGAAAGTATAAATTGTCTCCCTGATCTGCTCACTGTGATGATGCAAGGCAGTAGTTTTAAAATATTTTCTATTGATTTGACTGTACCAGGTCTTAGTTGATGCACATAGAACCTAGTTCCCTGACCAGGGATCAAACCCAGACTCCTTGCCACTGGACAAACAGGGAAGTCTTTCCACCATGTTGAAGAGGCCCATGGAGTAATGTATTGAGGTTAAGAATTCAATCTTTCATAATGAATTACAACCCTTTTGGAACTCAACTCAAAAGGTAACCTGGAACCCAAATTACAACTGGTCCCCAAGTCACTCCCAAGTGGGCAAACCCAACACTTCTCTACCCGCAACACATTCAGTCATCATTTTACCGAGGGGTTAACACCTAAGGGGACAAAAATTTACAGAAATCTTACCTGTTACAAAACTGAAACAAACTGAAATCAGGCCGCCATCAACCTACGTAGGGCCCTGATGAACACAGGGCTCTGGCCCTGTAGGAAAGTAAGAGGAAGCAAAGATAAATGACTTGAATGATGCCAGGGAGGAAATCATAGGGCAAGCCCAATTCTCACTTAAAAAAAAAAAAAAAAAAAAAACACACCCCACACAGAAAATGGTAAGCAGAAAACAAAGTTATCTTTGAGGCCAATGCATCAGACAAAACTGGCTAATAATTCAGCTGGATCAACAGGGTCGATCTGATGGGGAAAAAAGTTAAGTCATCAGCTGCAATGGCCATACTTGAGTCACAAAAAAGTAGAATGCAGGGGGATAACCCCTTCAAAAGAAAAGCAATTATAGATACGACTTACAAATTCTCTTCCCAATCCTGGATCCATCATGGCCCATTCAATGCCTGTTTGCTGCCAAGAGTGAGCCTGAGATGAAAACATTGAAACATGACCTCTAAATCAGCTAGATGCAAAAGCAGTTGGGGGGACAAAAGAGCTGCTCAAGCTGGCATATCAGACAGAAACTGGCTTAGAGAAGTTAGATCAACATGATCGATCTGTCGGGGAAAAAAGTTCAGTCATCATTAATGCCAGCAGGAAGTTCTTGGACTCGACAAGGCAAACACCCCAGCTTTCTGTGCTTAACATTTGGTAGAAACCAGCATGGCTGGCAAGAGCTGTGGGAAAATGGTTGACTCTTACTTAATTGACGGCAGGGTTTTGACTGTCAGGATATCATCACACTTGAAGGTAACATGTCATCACTTCTAACACATCAAGGTCTAAGGAAAACTTGGTCCCAAAAGATTCCAGCATTAGCGTGGCATTTTTGGACTGTTTTAAAAGTTAAGCCGTTGGGAATTAGAGTAATAGATCAAAAGAAACATTTGGCCTTCCTTAAAAAAGCAATGTCATCCCAGTATGCACCCACTTGGAAATTTAAGTACAAAAAAGCTGTTTATGATTTAAAAAGGAAGGAATGGCCATCTGAATATGTGCCGTAAGAGGCATTTTAAAAATGTTTAAATTTAAAAAACAATTTAAAAAACACCGATTCACTTATCCTGGTTTGAAATATGTCTAATACCTATGTTTTTCGTGAATTATAATAAAATGAAGTATCCAGAATACCTCAAGAAAATCGAGTAACTAAAATACACTTATTACCCTTACTCTCCTTTGTTCCCCTGCAAGGCGGCCTAGCAAACCAAGAGGTTCCTCAGAGCACACATTTCCTGCAATAGGTCAAAAAAAATAAGAAAAATGTGCTTACTCCAGAGGTCAGGAAGCTGAAGGTTCTGCCTGTCGACACGTGGTTCTCTTGGAGCCCCAGCAGGGACCCCTCCACCAAGATTCATTCTGTAGCGTCTGATCACGCAAATCTGCGAACCAACAAAGAAAGGTCGTCAGTCGCCATCTTTCCGCAGTCAGAGAACAGGGCTGCGCTTTTTGAGGCAGGTGTTGTCAGAATTAACTGGCAAGTATTCAAAGACATCAACACGGTCGATCTGATGGGGAAAAAAGTGAACTCATCATTTACACCGGCCGAGGAATCCTGGGTTTTTTCAGCTCTCATTCATCTCCCCAACGACGCTTAGACCTATTCGGTCAGAGCAGAGGGGACCACTAGGAGAGGCGACTGCACAAAGAGGGAAAAGGAGGCGCAGAGATGTAGCAGCGAGCTTTCTACTCACCACATACAGTAGTAAATTCTGATTCCAGGGTTGAGACGACATCGGATGAGGAGCAGAGAGCAGAAGACGAAGAACAGAGAGCGCCGCAGACGCGAAAGGAAGACCAGCCCGCGAGCCTCCCTTAAGTAGCCAGCGGGGCTCTCACGCCTGCGCACTGCCTCCGAGGCGCTTCCTTTTCCCCGCCCCCGCCCAACCCGTACCGCGCGAGGCCTTCTGGGAAATGTAGTCTCCGCGCCGCCCAGACGGAAGAGGTCTAATGGTCGTCCAGGAAGCTTTAGCCCCGCCCCTGCTCTGTACCCTGCTCCGGGTCCCGTCGGCCTTGCCGCCATGTCGCGCTTCACAGGCACCGAGCCTTCCGCTGGGTCCCCGCTACTTTGGGGACCGCTGAGGCCTACAACGGCCTTGGGTGCTGTTAACCCGCCGCCCGCAGTCCCCTCCCTTCAGCGGCGCCCGCCCGAGCCCTCCTGCCTAGCCGCCTGGGGTAGCTGAGGCGACGCCCGCGCATCCGCCCGCCCCTGACGGGCCGCAGGGCGTGGGGTGCCGGCTGTGCTAGGGCCTGGCCCCCTTGCTCAGCGCCCCGGGCCACCTCCTCCTCCTCCCACCGTCTTCCTGCCGGCCGGCCCCTTGCCCCGCCCCGTGTCTGAGGGGCCGGGAAACCGAAAGTGCGCGGCTCCGGGCGGGGCCGCGGACCTGCCTGGGCCCGAGTCTAAGCGCCAGTCGGCGGCGGCGGCGGCTGAGAGAGGACGCGCCGGAACCCGGTGAGCGACCCCTGCCCCGCGCCCCTGTCCCACACTTGGTCCCGCTCGCCGCCACTCCAGGCGCCCGGACCACCCTTCCCCTGTCTCTCCCGCTGCCCCGCCACCCCCTCAGCCCCCGTGTCCCCATCACCCGCCTCAGCGCCCCCATCACTCTCTCAGCACCTCCATCACCCATCTCCGCACTCGTCACCCCCTCAGCGCCCCCATCGTTCACCTGAGTCCCTGTCCCCTCTTCCCAGCGCCCCTCTTAGCCTCCCAGCGTCTCCATCACCACCTCCGCCTACATCCTCATCATCTAGTTCTCCTCTATCCCCCACATCTCCGTCCTCACTTTCTGCCACAGCCCCTCCTTCATCCTCACCTTCCATCACCTTACTCATCCCCCTTCTAGAAGCACCCTCTGCACCTAGACTCCCCGTCCCTATTTACAGGCGCCCCCCCACCCCGCTTCAGCAGGCAGCCCCCAGCTGAGCTCAGTTCCTCCCTCTTCTTGAGAACCCCAAACCTCTTCCAGTCTCCCCAACCTCCCCAGCCGCTCCGGGCTTCAGCCTTGCCCGGGCACCTTCTTCGTGGCCCCACCCAGCCCCGGCTGTCCCTTGACCCTGCTGAGGCCCTGGGTGTCGGACTTCTCCATCCTTTCTTCTACTCTCTCAGGAGCCTGGAGACTTCCTCTAACATCTTTCATCCCACCCTGGTAAATTACATTCTTCTCTGATTTAACTCCTCCATTGGCTTGAACATCACTGATTTTCTTCTTCCTGTCCTTTGAGGCTTTGATTCCCAAAGAAACCCACTCTAGTTTGCTTTTTTGGTAGCATTTCCTGTTCTTCCCTGCTTCTCCCTTTCCTTGCCTTTCTGCTTTCTTTTCTTTTGTTTCTTTTATCCCAGAAATTTGTGAGTTTCAATTTTAGTATTTTTTTTCTCAACAAGAGAAGGAATTGTTCCCTGAAAAGTTTTTATGATTAAACAGAAAAACTCTAATTATTGAGCTTGTGCCTTGAGAACTGGGTTTGATAAAATGAGAGATGAGATTCAAAAAATATTCCCAGCAGGAAGGAAGGGGACTCATTTTTCTCATGAGGATAAAAACTACTCCTCATATAATGCCAGATATGTTCACAGTTTCGATGTATGAATGTGTTCAAACTCAATGAGAGGGGCAGTTGGAAAAAGTCCCTTTGCTGTGAACTCTCAATTACCCACTCTTTCCCCAGTCCCAACCCAAATGATGTGTATGAGTAGGATGGAGAAGTTTCCTTAAAAGGGGCTTCCTCTTCCTCCTGTAAGACTACCTTTGCAAATCATCAAGATAGAAGAAAGAAGGAAGGAACTGCAGATTTCTGTTTATAGTTGGTCCTGAGAAAACAGTATCCAGTAGATGTTAAGCCTCCTGGTTTTTGAAAGATGTTATTTCTTTCGGGGGGGCGGGGGGGGGGGCTTAATCAGTTTGGCTCTGTTCCAAAGAGTAGTGTAGGGATATCTGCTCACTAATTATTTACAAACTATAGAGTACTGCAAGCTATAGAGTATTATATAATAGAAATGTTGGGTGGAGTGGTGAGTACATGATTTTGGGGTTAACAAAAATGTACTTTTTTCTGTCCTGGCAACAGTATTTGTTTGCTTTATAGGAGAGGAAAATGAAACCTAGCAACTGATTAAGTAACTTGGCTAAAGGTATAAAACAAACAGGAGTTTTGAATGGGAAATGATGACACTCGCTTAACCCCAAGAAAATACAAGGATGCAGGGAAGGGGGAATTTGATCCTTTGGAATTTAATCCTAAATTGTGAATTTCGTGTTTTGTATCATAATTGGTCATTCACAGAGTTGGACACTTGTGCACATGATTTAAGTCTGTGTTTGATTCTTAGTTAACAAAGCGTTAAGATACAGAGGCAGAAGGATTAGCTTGATACTCTTTGGGTGTTTGTTTTTCTTTTTCTGCTAGATGCTGTGTTTCAAAGGCGCTGAAAACGGTCAAACCGTGCGGACTTCCAGACAACTGAAATAACGTGACCGTGGAGGAGATCAGGTGACTCAGACATGGAGGACCGAAGACCTTGTCCAGAGGTGGGGCCCAGGAATCCTCATATCAACCACAGAGGTGAGCAAGGTTTTCTACCCTTAGACGATCCCAGGTTGATGTTGGTTCCACTTATGATTTTTGACTTTACAAGATGGTCCAAAAGCAATATGCATTCGGTAGAAGCTGTGCTTCAGGTTCGAATTTTGAACTTTTCCTGGGCTAGTGATATGTGTGTGCTAAGATGCTCTCTTGTGATGCTGGGCAATGGCAGTGAGCTTTAGCTCCCGGTCAGCTTTGCAGTCCCAAGAGCAAGCAATTAATACACTTAAAACCACTTGTATCCAGACAACCATCTTATTCTTTCAGTATATTATTCAGTAAATTACATGAAATATTCAACACTTTGTTATAAAATAGGCATTGTGTTAGATGAGTTTGCCCAACTGTAGGCTATTGTTAATGTTCGGAGCACATTAAAGGTAGGCTTGGCTAGGCTATGATGTTTGATAGATTAGGTGTATTTAGTGCCTTTTTAACTTAATGTTTTGAACTTATAGTGGGCTTATCAGAAAATAACCTAACGTAAGTCGAAGAAAATCTGTAATGGGAAGGAAATCAAGTTCCTTATGGATGAGCAGGCCCACCAAAATTGACTGCATCTCTCAAGTAAAGAATGGTTTATTCTTGAGAATTCCCTGCAGGTCCAGTGGTTAGGACTCAGTACTTTGCTGCAGTGGCCTGGGTTCAGTCCCTGGTTGGGGAACTAAGATCCTGCAAGCAGAGTAGCAAGTCAAAAAAGCAAGAATGATTTATTCCTTAGCTATAGCATGAGTGACTTTGAGACTGGACAGCCCTCCCCTTTCCTTAAGAGAGCTTCTAAATTGATACAATTCACTTTAGCAACGGTAGAGATGAGGTATCAGAAATGGCAATAACTGGTTTAGAGCAGCATTATCCAGTAGAAACATAATGCAAGCGAAAAACATAATTTTTGATGTTCTAGTAGCATCATTAAAAACAAAAAAGAAACAGGTGACATGAAATTTAAAAACTTAATACTAAATAATAATTTAATAGAATTTGATATTTGTCTTATTTAAGCCAATGTATCCAAATAATATCATTTTATTATAATTGAATATCTTTTATTATTATAGTTCTTTTCTTGGAGTTTTTTCCTTTTAGTTTTTTTGAAATATAATTGACATAGAGCACTGTGTAAGTTTAAGGTATATAGCATAATGATTTGGCTTATATATATATATCATGAAATGATTATCAGAATAAGTTTAGTGAACATCCATCATCTCATATGGAAACAAAACTAAAGAAATAGAAAAAAAGTTTTTTCCTTGTGATGAAGGAAAAAATTAGGATTTTTAGGGTAATTCTTAGGATTTACTCTCTTAAAAACTTTAATGTACAGTATATAGCAGTGTTAACTACATTTATTGTGTTGTATGTTATTTCTCTACTATTTATTAATCTTATAACTGGGAGTTTGTACCTCTTAATCTGCCTCATCTATTTCTCTTCTCCCCCTATTTCCCTCCGTGTTGGTAATCACCTATTTATTCTCTGTATCTATAAATCTGTTTCTGTTTTTTGTGTTTGTTCATTTCTTTTGTTTTTTTTAAGTTCCACTTATAAATAAAGTCATAGAGTATTTGTCTTTCTCTGCCTCATTTCATTTACTATAATACCCTCTAGGTCCTTCCATGTTGTTAATATTTCATTCTTTTTATAGCTGAGATATAGTCCATTGTGTGTGTGTGTGTGTGTGTGTGTACACCCCACATCTTTATTCATTCACTTAGGCTGCTTCCATATCTTGGCTATTGTAAATAATGCTGTGATGAACATAAGAGTGCACCTGCCTTTTCTAATTAGTGTTCATAGTACTTCAGCAATTTCAGTTTTGTGTTTATTCCCCCGAAGTATTCAATATTACCATTTTCGGATGTTACCAATATAAAAAATTTTAATGAGGTGTTTAGCTTTTTTTCTGCTAAGGCTTCAAAATTCCATGTGTCATTTTACACATATTAATTCAGACTAGTCACATTTAAGATGCTTAATAGCTACACATAGCTAGTAGCTATGTATTCGATGGTATGTGTCTAGAGTCCTAGTCACCAAAGAAAAGTTAGTTCCAAAAGCATCACTCTACTGCAGTGATTATTCTGTTTGCTCAGAATTGTCTAAAACAAAACTAAGTGGAGTCTTGCCTTTTCCTAAGTTTGCAACATATCCTCCGAATTTCAGTTGTGGAACAGATGAGAAAGAACTGTAGAATATTATTTTATGAGCTATGTGAATGTTGAAAGGTTGAGAAATAATACAATTTTCCATTCTTCCAAAACATTGTTTTCTAATCAGACCAGCATTAAAAGTAGGACTTTTTAATGATATCTTGGGAGTTTGAAAAGTAAATGTAAAAGCAACAAGTTATAAGGAAATATGTACATTAGTAGATTTTTCTGGATCTAATGGCATGAAATGGTACAGTCATCTTGAATATGATATTCATTTGAAACTTTCATAACATTTGTTATCATCAAATCATTGCATACAGTCTTATTTTGTTTATTTGTTTTTAAAATCTCCAAGTCGTTCTGCTAAGTTGGGTCAGCTCCATACTCAGTTTTAGAGGAAAGGAAAGTGAACGAAAATGGGTTTGGGTAAGTTGGCCAAGGTCATTATGAAATGCGTGGCAGATCAAGAAAGACATGTTCAGCTTCATCCACAGGATGATGTTAGCTTTCCAGTGTTTGCTGGGTACATCTGCTCTTCTGCAGGTCTCCTTGTCTGGGCATTGGTAATAGAGAAGTACTATGTGGATGAACTCGTGCTGCAGAAAGGAGGAAGAGTTAAGTTTCATTTTTCAGGTTTCTGAGTTACAGTTTGAGTTTCACTTTTCAGTTTCCTGAATCAAAAGTTTGAGTTTCATTTTTCAGACGTGAAACAGAACTTGAGTTTTGTTTTTTGGTTTCCTTTATTATCTGTTATTTGGCTCAAAAACATCTTGGTAAAGGAAGCCCTACCTTCCCCTTTGCCATCTGATGCTGAACAAAGTTCAAATATATATTTCCCTGTATACTTTTACCCCACTTGATGCCTCTGGTGCCTGTGACCTAATTGTTTAGAGACAGAAACTATGGCCCTAGAAATCAAGAGAGTATTCCCAATAAAAAATGATTAGTATTTCTGCTAGTAATAACTAACATTTCATGAGAGCTTTTTATATGTCAGATAGTATACTAAGCATCTTATAAACATTTACTCTTTACAGCAACCCAGATAGTGAGGCTTAGAGAAATTATACAACTTAGCCAAGGTTGTACAGTAGGGAAGTCCTTAGACCAAGATTTGAATCAGGTCTGTTTGGCTATGAAACTCATGCTTTCTCTCTTGTTTGGTATTGGCAAGAGACTGAGAAAATGAGATGATCTTTTTGAGCCCCTGATATAATCCCAGCTTATGAAGATTAAATGAGTAATTATTTTCTGTCATGTATGAGGCACTCATCAAATGTTTATTCTCTTTTTTCTTTTTGTACTCTGAAAAAACAATATTTTCATAATATATACAGCAACCATAGTAATTTATTTTATATTTATTACATGACTTGGTAGGAAACCTTTTTTCTCTCCAATTAAAACCTAAGCTCTTTAGTTGTTTTGGATAATAAGAGTATGTTCATATTGTTGTACTATTGGATTTTCTTGCATCTTGATTTTTTTGTTTGCCCCAAATTTCCACTGTGTTTAGGACCTATGAATGGAGAATTACAACCAAGAGCTAGAAATCAGGCCAATAACCCACCAGCTAATGCTCTCAGAGGAGGAGCCAACCAGCCTGGAAGGCATCCCAGGGCCAACAACCATCCTTTTCCTCATCGGCAGAGAGAAGAGAGGTTTGGGGCCATGGGCAGGAACCCACATCAGGGAAGGAGGAACCAGGAGGGGCATACCAATGATGAGCCTAGAGGCCAAAGACATGGTCAGGAAAATGACACCAGGAGGAGAAATGGCAACCAGGAGGGAAGGAACCGCAGACCCCCACCACGACCTGATGAAGACTTCCAGCAGTGGCGGACCCCCCACCAAAAGCCTGCGGAACAGCCACAGCAGGTGAAGAAACTGGGCTACAAGTTCCTGGAAAGTCTTCTGCAGAAAGACCCCTCTGAGGTGGTCATCACACTTGCCACATGTTCAGGACTGAAAGAACTCTTGTCTAATTCTTTTATGAAGTCCGACTTCCTTGAGCTCATCTGCCAGGTTCTTCGGAAGGCTTGCAGTTCCAAAATGGACCGCCATAGTGTTCTCCATGTCCTGGGCATATTGAAGAATTCCAAATTCCTCAAAGTCTGCTTGCCAACTTATGTGGTAAGGATGATCACTGAACCCCTCCCTGAAGTTCGAAACCAGTATCCAGAACACATTAGCAACATCATCTCCCTCCTCCAGGACCTTGTAAGTGTCTTCCCTGCCAGCTCTGTACAGGAAACTTCCATGCTCATTTCTCTCTTGCCAGCTTCTGTTAATGCTTTGCGGGCCTCTGGTGTTGACATAGAAGAGGAGACAGAGAAGAATCTGGAAAAGGTCCAGACCATCATTGAACATCTGCAGGAAAAGAGGCGAGAGGGCACTTTAAGAGTGGACACCTACACTCTTGTGCAGCCCAAGGCAGAAGACCATGTTGAGAGCTACCGGACCATGCCCATTTACCCCACTTACAATGAAGTGCACTTGGATGAGAGGCCATTCCTTCGCCCCAACATTATTTCTGGAAAATATGACAGCACTGCTGTCTATCTAGATACCCACTTCAGACTCCTACGAGAGGATTTTGTCAGACCCCTACGAGAGGGCATTTTGGAACTTCTCCAAAGCTTTGAGGACCAAGGCCTGAGGAAGAGAAAGTTTGATGACATCCGAATATACTTTGATACCAGGATTATCACCCCCGTGTGTTCATCAACAGGTATTGTCTACAAGGTGCAATTTGACACAAAACCACTGAAGTTTGTCCGCTGGCAGAACTCTAAGCGATTGCTCTATGGGTCCTTAGTGTGCATGTCCAAGGACAACTTCGAGACGTTTCTTTTTGCTACTGTGTCTAACCGGGAGCAGGAAGACCTCTGCCGAGGAATTGTCCAGCTCTCTTTCAATGAGCAGAGCCAACAGCTGCTCACAGACGTCCAGCCCTCTGACTCTTTCCTCATGGTGGAGACAACCGCATACTTTGAGGCCTATAGGCACGTCCTGGAAGGACTCCAGGAAGTCCAAGAGGAAGATGTCCCCTTCCAGAGGAACATTGTGGAGTGTGACTCTGATGTGAGGGAGCCAAGGTACTTGCTCATGGGAGGCAGATATGATTTCACTCCCTTAATAAAGAATCCCTCAGCCACTGGGGAACCTCTGAGGAATGCTGAGGGCTTGAGATATACCAGAGTTAATGTCTTAGACCCCTGCCAGTGGCCCTCAAAAGAAGCCCTGAGGCTGGATGACTCCCAGATGGAAGCCTTGCAGTTTGCTCTCACAAGAGAACTGGCTATTATTCAAGGACCTCCCGGAACAGGTAAGATAAAATTTTTCACAGCACACCACATCTGCTCTATGAGATAGGCAGGGGTGGCTTGACTCTAGGTTTCTAGAATGTCTCAATTTAAGATATTCCCCCTGAAATGGGCATCAAACTTGTTTAAAAAGTAGCTGCTCAAAAAATAAATAGGTAAAGATTTTTAAAAATTAAAAAAAAAGCAACTGCTCATACTGATTTTTCAGTGAGGACTCTTGGTATACAGACTCTTGGTGATAGTTCAAAATCACAAGATTAGAGAAGACTGCTAAGGGGTCAGACTTAGGGAGATGCCTGACTTCTGTCTGCTTCATCAAAGGCTGTATTGATTTGCTTGATTTTATATAAATTTAAATTAAATAGTATCAACTATAAATACCCTGTGTGCCAAATACTACAGTGTATTTTTTGCGTATGTTAGCTCATTGCTAGGCTGTGAGGTAGAAGCCAGTCCATGTTAATAGATGAAAAAACTAAGGCACAAAGGAGTTGAATGGTATTTTGATGCTCACCCAGATGGCAGTTGACAGACCTGAGAGTAGAACTCAGGCAGTTTAGAAGCTGGCTCCTGGCTCTGTCATCTACCTCATTGTACTTGTTTCTCTTGGAAACACACCTCCCTGCCTTCTCCCCGGCCCTGCGTGCCACTCTGATCCTTCTCTGGAATGATAGCTGCTATTAGCAGTTTGACGTACATCATTCCAGATGTTTTCCAAAGTTAAAACTGATATATCTTTGTGTCTCTGAGTGTATTTATATGTTTACATACATACATGCATACTTTCTTATTGTTTAAATAACAAAAATAAGATTATGCTACATTTATATATTATATATGGGTCTGCAATTTATATATGTATGTATATAACTATATGTTAGGGATATTTTTACATTCCTTACCCCACAGTCACATTTAGAAATGTACATCATGCTTTTTACAACATGCCTGTATTCATGGCATGAATGTACCATGTTGTGTTTTTTTTGTTTTGTTTTTTAGTTTCACAGACAGTGCTTATTAAGTATTCATATATCTATTTCTGTGTGTGTTTATCTTTGAGTACTCTGCTTATTACTTCTGTAGTGTTTTTCCTAAGATGGGAATTCACATAAATAGAGTAGGTACTGCTATATTACCCTCTCAAAAGAATATTAAAAAAACAATGGGAAGAGGTCCTTAAAAAATACTAATAAAATAATGGCAACTCATGATAAGAAATTAATGTAACAAAATGGAAAGTGTTTTCTGATGAGACACCCGTATGTTGGGAAAATATGCATAAGTAAAGTGGTGTTTTCAGGGCTTTAGAAGAAGAAAAGGATGTGCCAGTTTGTACTGCCACCAAGAATGAATTAGTGTTCCTATTTCCTTATTTACTTTCCAGCATTGTTCCCTTGTATGTTATCAGTCTTCTTTTCTCATCAGCAGTTTTTGCTGATCTATGAGATTATAATTTTTGGCTCATTTTAATTTTAGTTTTATGTTTTAATTGGTTCAAAAAATTTTTTTTGAATCCATGTCTTTCTCTCCTCACCATCCCACTAGGTTCCTTTATCTAAAGCAAACGATGTTATTGTCTTCCTATTTATCCTTCCTGAGATATTCTATGAATATTCAAGCAAATGCATACTTATATCCATTTCCCCCCACTTTTTTTTTTTTTAACTCAGTATGCTAGAAAACAGTTTGCATGTTGCTTTGCTAACTTATAAAATATCTTGGTGATCCTTTCATATTGGTGCACAAGTGGTATCCTGTTTATGACTATATAATATTCCATTATAATTAGTTTATAATCTCTTTAACCAGTTTCCTATGGAAAGATTTACTAAAACAAACAATGTCAGTGAATAACCTTGTTTGTAAGTCATTTCACAAAGAAGCAGAGTATATCCAGGGGAGAAATCCCTAACTGGATCAAACAATATGTGAATTTATAGTTTTAAGGTAGTGCCAAATTGCCCTCTACAAATGTATATCACAGTGGTTAATCTGTATTTCTTTAATCAAGAGTGAGATTCAATATCCTCTCGTCTTTATTAGCTACTTATATCACTGCTTCTGTGGATTGCTTTTTTGTATTTCACTTTTCTATTGGATGGTTTCCCTTTCTTACTGATTTGTAGGAGCTGTTAGTATATTCAGAATATGTGTGTTCCAAATAACTTCCCCTAATATTATCATTTGAATTGGGACTCCTTAGCTCCAAGTATAGTAATAATTTGGCAATTTCACACTAGCTTTATGCACATACACACACACACACATGCTGCTGCTAAAAAAGAGCCTACCTGTGAATTTGAGGGGAAGTGACAGAGGGGTTATCTTGGAGGTAGAAATCCCAAAAAGTATCCATTCTAAGGAGAAGAAAGCAGTGGGAGAGAATGGGGTAAATATTGAATTATAATGATTTTCTTTCCTCTGGAGGTCTCCTTATCCATCCAAGACTCCAAATTAAACACATAGGAATTACTGTTTTCTGTTCCCCACCCCAGCCCAACCATTATCCTGTTGCAATCAAGTTTTCCTCTGAAACTTCTCCACAGTCTGCCCCCTTAGCTCAGCTGCTGGAGCCAGGCCTTATCCTCCATCACTCCCTGGAAGAGGGCAGGAACCTCTCAGCCAGTCCATTCCTATTCCCTCTTGCCCAGCCTTCCTCAGTTGTCACTTTCCCAGAAGTGATCGATTAGAATCCTGTTCTAGTCTCACTGAGTAGACCAGAATCCCAGTTGTTTTCTTGGTACCTTGTAGTTCTCATTTCCCACATTTATGATTTTTACATTTGTTTGTGTGATTATTTTTCTCTTCTGCAAGTCTGTAAGTTCCAGGAAGACAAGAACCATGGCTGTTTTGCTCATCATTGTATTTCTTGTACTTAACCCCATATCTAACACCTATTTGGCACTCGATACATACTATTTGAAGAAAAAAAAGGAAGCAAGAAATTGTCATTTATTTATCTATACTGAAAAGTATTCAGCTATACTGAAATTTTTTATTTTCTTGTGTTACTCAGTATTGAGTATTTTTGAGGACATTGGCTACCTTCTCAGCCTGACACCATGTAAGAAGTTAGCATTTACTAATGAGCTCATAACTTTAACTCCAATGTTGATTTCTGTGACTTTTTCCCTCCTATCACAGAGGCAAGTCTACTATGGTATATTAAAAGCATTTCTAAATAATTTACCATGTGAGATTGGAAGCAATGTATTAATATATGTCTGTCAGTAGAAAACTAGCTAAAAACAATTCCTTCCAGCTATGAAAAACAAAGGATTCTTTTTCTGTGCTGATAGAGAACTACCTCCAATTTTAGTAAGTGAAAAAAACAAGATATAGAACAGTGAAAATAGTCTGCTACTATTTGTATTTTAGAAAGGAAGGGGGAAGCTAGAAAAAGGCTGTATATTCATTTTTGTTTGTGTATGCATAGAATGACTGTCTCTGAAAAGTTATGCAATACACTAGTAACGCTGGTTGTTTCCAAGAGAGGAACTAGGTAGCTGGAGACATAAGAATGAGGAGAACGTGATACAAAACCATTTGTGTTCTAGGATTTTAAACCATCTCAATGTATTGCCTTAAATTTTTAAATAATAATAATTTGCTTTAAGTAATTAATTACTCCTTTTAGAAAGTCTCTTTAAGTTTTTTAACTCTCCTTTTCCCTTGTTTTTTAGGCAAAACCTATGTGGGTCTAAAAATTGTTCAGGCCCTTCTAACCAACGAGCCTGTTTGGCAAATTAGCGTTCAGAAGTTCCCCATCTTGGTTGTGTGTTACACTAATCATGCTTTGGACCAGTTTCTGGAAGGTAATGTCTGTAGGCAAAATTGTTCTCTGTTGAGAGTTCTCTGGCGGTCTGTGGTTAGGATTATGGGCTTCACTACCGCGGCGCAGGTTCATTCCCTGGTCAGGGAACTGAAATTCCACAGACCATGCAGCACAGCTGAAAAAATAAACTTCTCTATTAAGACATATATAGTTGAACCATGAGCAACTTCAGCTGCTGTCTGTTGCACTTTGAATAAAGTCCACAGTCCGTACTTAGCATGACAGGAAAGGCTGTGTGTTGCCTGTGTGCTGTGCTCAGTCGCTGGTTGTGTCTGACTCTGTGCGACACCATGGACTGTAGCCCAGCAGGCTCCTCTGTCCATGGGGTTCTTCAGGCAGGAATCCTGGAGTGGGCAGCCTTGCCCTCCTGTGTGTTGCTGCTCCAGCCTAATTCTTGTGCTCTTGTCCTACCTCCTCCCTTGTTCTAATTCCAGCCACACTGATTGTCTGCAATTTCTTGTCTTCCTCCAGCTTCTTCTTGGCCCATGCTGTCCCCTCTGCCTAGCATGTACTTTTTCTTTTCTTCTCTTTCTCAGTCTTGATGCATCCAGCCCAGATGGTTCCAGCTCATTCCTCAGGTCTCACTTTATATGGACTTTGCTTCTTGCCCCAGGTCCTGTTTTTCTTCTAAGACTTAATTGGCACATATGTAACCATTTATTTGTGTGTGTCTCTACCCTGGACTATAAACGCTAAGAGCTTTGGTCCTGTTTCTTTCTATATTCACAGATCCTGACACATACTAGACACTCAAAAAATATTAATGGCATTAATGAATGAATACGTATTTATTTTTTCTTTGGAAAATAATGCTTAGACTATTATTTTCCACTCTTTTATATCCTTCTTTCATCTACATTAAATCTTTAGTATTCCTGGAGTCTCAATTTAAATTAGATCCTCAAAGATTAGATCCCTACCCAACCCAACTAGTTAAGGTCCCCTGTTACACACTTTCAGCATGTATTTATAGTATTAAATCTTATTAAGTTAAAATGTTTATGTGTCTTCTCTGATAGACCGTGAGTCATGAGAACAAATGAGGAACTGAGCCTGCATTGTGGCTACTTTAGCTTCAGAGCCTAGCACATGCCTGGCACAGAATAAGGAATCTGAATATCTATAGAGTGAGTAATAGAGAGCATTTACTAATGCTTTCTTTGGGCCAGCCCCCCCCTCCCCCCAGAAGCTAGAAAGATACTCTCTCGTTTATCCAAACTATAGCCCTATAGGGAAAGTATTACTGTCTTCAAGTCACAGGCAAAGAAACTGAGGCTCAAGTTAAGTGACCTGCCCCAGGTTACATAGCAGTAAGTGGTAAAGATAAGACTTGGGTCCCCAGGTGATTCTAGAGCCTTTGCACTGAACCATCACACTTTACTGCTCTGCAGGTCACGTCATCTATGGGGCCTTCTTGTTCACTGGTAGGGTAGATTTCCTGTAAGTACCAGTTTGTACCCTAAGGGACCAGCTGCACCAACACCCCAGACACATGCAGCTCTTACCCAAGAGAATCCAGCATAGCTCCTCTTAACTCTGCCCATGCTCCACTTTGCTCCTTAGGCATCTACAAGTGTCAAAAGCCCAGCATTGTGCGGGTAGGTGGAAGGAGCAACAGTGAAATCCTGAAGCAGTTCACCCTGAGGGAGCTGCGGAACAAGCGGGAATTCCGCCGCAACCTCCCTATGCACCTCCGAAGGGCCTACATGAGTGTAAGTCCCAGCTTCAGAGATCTGAGGTTGCTCAGGGGAGAACCAACCAAGACAGCGGTGGCTTTGTGGGTGGGCAGTCCAGGGGAGATAGGGAAGCTCCACAAACCTGGGAAGGACCCAGGTTCCTTCCAGCATTCCATTCTGCTGATCCTATGGTGGGATCTTTGCCCTCGTAGTCCAAGATGGAGAAAGGACAGAAAAGGGCACACCACCCCTCCCAGCCTCTGCCAGGACCGTAAAGCTGCTTCCCCCAAACCACCCATAACACTTCTTCTAGCCTGTTGGCCAGGTAAATATCATCTTCTAGCTGGCAGTATTGTGCCCAGCCATAACTCTGAATTCTTACTACTAAGGGAAAGAGAAGTCTCCACCATAGTATACTTGGTCTGTTTTCCTGTTATATTTGCTTCCTTTTCTTACTAGTGGTAGGAAGCTTTTAGACATTTTAGATACTAATCCTCTGGTTTTAAGACTAGCTGTTCCTGTGTTCCCTTTGTTTTCCCTCAAGGCAGAGACTGAGTTCTGGGCATGATGACATACTTCTTCATCCACTTATTTCCCTCTGCTCTTGGTAGATCATGACACAAATGAAGGAGTCAGAGCAAGAACTGCATGAAGGGGCCCAGACTCTGGAGTGTACCATGCGTGGGGTACTACAGGAACAGCATCTGGAGAAGTTTATCTCCCCCCAGCACTGGAAAAGCCTAATGAATGGACCAAACCAGGTAGAGGAATCAAGGGGTTCAAGCATCTCTCGTCCAGTATTGTGAGGGAGCCTCCAGCAGAAGTAGCAGTTGAAGTATTAGCTACAATCTGCCATGATGCTGCTGTGATATGAAAAATTCCTTCTCGGGAGAAAAGCCACCTGAATATACTAGTCAAAAATAAGACTCTAGAGCCAGTCTGCTGGATATGAATCCTGATTTTGCTCTAAACGAGTTACTTAATTTTGTTGGTTCCTGTTACCTCTTTTATAAGGGGGGATAGGAACTTCCCTGGTGGTCCAGTGGTTCAGACTCTGAGCTTCCACTTTAGGGGGCATGGGTTTGATCCCTGGTCAGGGAACTAAGATCCCACATGCCATGAGGTGCAGCAAAAAAAAAACCACACTCATGGGGATCATAACATTTAGTTGAACTATGTGAAATTGCCACTATTTGTAAATTTAACTTGCAAAAAGGCAGTCTTTTACAGATCAACTTAAATCTTATAGGATTGTTATTGGATAAGCAAGTTAATATCGGTAAACCTGTTAACTTAATAAGTGTGCTCAAAGTATTTGTTAAATGAAACCAAATCATAGCAAGGCAACCTAGCACATATAGAGGGCCTGGGACTTGACCAACCTGTCACACAGACTGACTGTGTGACTTGAGCCAGTGTGATCTTCAGGTCCCTCAGCAGTCAACAAGAAGAAGAATGCTTGCATTCAAAGGATCTTATAAGAAGTATCTGATATACTCTGGCTTTCTCTTTTGGCTGTGCCGTGCAGCTTGCAGGGATCTTAGTTCCCCAACCAGAGATTTCTCTTGTCCCTCCTAAAGTTGAAGCGTGGAGTATTAACCACCGGATCACCAGGGAAGCCCATGACACAGTCTCTGTGAAGTGCTTGGCTAGGAATTCAGTGAAATGGTAGCTCAAACCCAAAAACTTAAAAAGGGTCAGTCAGCGCATGAATGACTGAAGCAGGCTAGTTAACTGTCTTGTTAAGTAGTGAGGTCTGAGACAAACCGGAACAGGCGTGGCAGCAGCTCTCTTCAACCATTTGTTGCCGGTCAGGAATACAGGCTCATTGCTCCCATAGCTCCTGCCTTTGTCAAAAGAAGCAGGAAAATTTTGTTTTTAAAATTCTATACAAGTCCTATTAAAAGACCCAGTGGCCCAAACATTGCATTTTAAGAGAGTTCTAGGGGAATTACCTTTTGATTCCTTGAGAAGACCTTTCCTTCATTCTGAGTTGTCATAGAATTCTCATGACTAATAATTCTTTCCTCAGGATAGTGAATGGGTTTGCTTCCATGGCCGGAAACATTCCATGATGTTGGAGTTTCTCGGTCTGGGTGTTGGTTCTTTCACCCAAAGTGTTGCTTCAGCAGTACCTGAAAATACAGGTAAGAAGTCCATGTCTACCTAGAATGACATCTTATGGTGGAATGTGGTAAAGACTAGAAGAGCAAGACTTTAAAGTAATGCCCAGAATTTATAAAGAGCTGTAATCAATCAAAAAAGACCAATAAAAACTTAATATGAAAACAAATTAAAGATTTAAAGAAGCACATCACAAAATCTTCATGGCCAATAAACATGAAGAGTGCTCATTAGAAACAAGAGGAATTAAAACTACAATAATATACTATTACACACCTACTAGACTGGCAAAAATTAAAATGTTTGATATAATCCCACACTGATAAGAATGTGAGCAGTGGGAACTCTGATATGATACTAGTGGAGATATTGATTGGCAGAACCACATAAGGAACTCAAATGTCCATCCACAATTGTACCCATCTATTCAGATAATAGATACAACTGTGAAAAGGAATGAATTACAGCATATATAGCAATATGATATGACTCTCAGAAACATGCTGAATGAAAAAAGCAAGTTACAGGAAAATATATTCAATGTGATTTCATTTACTTAGAGCTCAGAAAAGTCAAAGCTAGATAATGCATTATTTGGAGATATATATACATTGTATCCTAGAGAAGGGAATGGCAATCCACTCCAGTATTCTTGCCTGGAGAATTCCATGGACAGAAGAACCTACTGGGCTACAGTCCATGGAGTTGAAAAGAGTCGGACACAACTGAGCGACTAACACAAATACATTATATATGTGGTATCATCAACTCAATGGACATGAGTTTGAGAAAACTCTGGGACATAGTGAAGGACTGGGGTGCCTGGTGTGCGGCAGTCCATGGGGTCACAGAGAGTTGGACACATTTGAGTGACTTAACAACAACACATATATGGTAAAGTTAATAGGGAGGAATAAGTAATAAAAAATTCAAGTTAGTACAGCCCACAAATGTCTTCAAAGAAATTGGTAACTTTCTGCTTCTTAGGTTGGGTGGAAGATACCTGGATGTTCATTTTGTATATTTTTATTATTTAAATTGCACATTTATCTTGTATACTTTCCTTTGTATATGTATTTACATAAGTAAAATCTCCCTTAAAAGACATGCATTCATGTGATTTTCTAAATGTAACAAAAACGTGGGTAAGGAAACGTGTCTTTCTCCCCTTCATTCCTCCTGTGTTTCTCTAAGCGGAGCTGACCATTTTAAGCTGGAGAATGTCTCCATGCATCTAAGCTCTCATAGGTACCCTTGTTCACCCTCTGACGTTAAGACTCTCCATCCATGTCTTACCTGCTTTCCTCTCAGCCCAAGCAGAAAGGGAGGAGGAGGAGGAGGAGGAAGGGGAAGAAGAGGGCTCGCTGATCGAGATCGCAGAGGAGGCCGACCTGATCCAGGCAGACCGGATGATTGAGGAGGAAGAGGTGCTGCGGCCCCGGCGGCGGAAGAAGGAAGAGAATGGGGCGGTCCAGGAGTTGGCGAAAGTGCTTCTGGCCATGAGGCTAGACAACTATGGCCCCAGGACGGCAGCCAGACAGGAACAAGCTGCGGGAGAGTGGGAGGTAACTCACTTCCTCACAGTCCCCGAAAGCCCTAACAGAGTGGGAAAGGGGAGTTCAGTTATTACTGCCAGGGGGTTGTGGGTTAAACTCTCCCAGGAGAGACCTGAGAGCATCTGTCCTGACCTGATTTTCACCTCCTTCTGTTGCACTGTATTCACTTCATCCTCATAATTAGCTTAATTTACCCTTTTACAGGGCTTCCCTTATGACTCAGCTGATAAAGAATCCGCCTGCAATGCGGGAGACCTGGGTTTGATCCTTGGGTTGGGAAGATCCCCTGGAGAAGGGAAAGGTTACCCACTCTAGTATTCTGGCCTGGAGAATTCCAGGGACTGTATAGTCCAGTGGGTCACAAAGAGTCAGATACAATTGAGTGACTTTCACTTTCATTTCCCCCTTTTATAACCTAATCCTTGTATAAGATAGGTCCAGTTTTCAAGGGTATAGAAATTATGGCCTTTTAGAGGGGCCCTCCCAATAAATGCTAACTTAGAAAAACAGGAAGCAGGTAGCCAAGGACTTCCCTTGAACTTTTAGAGAAACGTAGCACATTTGAGTCAGGTCAGACACTGATGGCCTTAGTGCTTGGTGCTTTTAAGATATTCTCAACAGCAAACCAGCCCGGGCATTAGGATTTTAGAGGGTTCAAGTGAAACAGAATGAAGTAAGCTGTGTAGACTGAATGGAATGTTTGTCCTTCATTCATTTTGAAATTTGTTATTTCTCTTAGAGCCAGAATAGTATAAATGCCCAGACTTTCTGTCTGCTCCTTCCTTTGATAGAATGCTGGGGTCCTCAGAATTTACCGTGTGTTACTATGACAAAAGAGCACTGAACCCTGCTGACGACTTAAGGGACTTTGAGGGCAGGTTTTTACTGAATGCAGCTTTCTCCAGTCTTCTGGCTTTGAGCCTGATCTCCTAGTTCAGTTCAACGTCTCTATATGTGAGGCACAGAATCACAATCACAATACATAGAAGCATGGATTGGGCATCTCTCTGCTGTGTGGCCTTAGGAGGAGTTGAATTGTTTGGTTTTGAAGCAAACAGGAGTCCATAGTATTTTGACATCCATCTGGCATGCTAGTCCTTCTAAAGGCTCATGGCCTCAGATTCTAACAGAGCCAGGGAAGAGTACTTTCTCCTAAATGGTGCTTTTCACCCACATGTTTAAGATACTATCTTGATACAATGGCATTAAGACCATCTTAGCAGGATTTGTATAGCATTTAATGAGAGAGATGTATCTCCACTATTGTCGTGACATATGTTTTAGGAATAAGAAGCAGACTGTGGTCAAAAGACCCTCAGTAATAACTGGTGTACCAGCACTCTTCTAAAGTGCTTTCCATGTATCTTACTGCTTCAGTCAATCCAGCCACTCTGTGAAGAGGTGCTGTTATTATTCCCATTTTATAGACGGGAAGGCTGAGGCACATGGAGGTTCAGTAAGTGACTGTAGGTCCCACAACTAATAAGCAATAGATGGGACTTAGAACCCAGACAGACTGGCTACAGAGCACTCATTTAGCAATGAAATACCTGTGGAGAGAGTGTGGAACATTTAAGAGATGTTCATCAGAGATGACAGTTCCATTTTTCAGTATGCTCTGGCCCCCATCTTGGGCTTAGAACCCGGCCCATCTCTACTCAGTGACTCTGACTGGTATTGATATCTGCAGACCCAGCGCAGCCAGAAAAAGAGAATGAAGAAGAAAGTGAAGGTTGAGCTTCGCAAGCTGAACACCATGACTGAGGCCGAGGCCAATGAAATCCAGGATGTTTGGCAACTGGACCTGAATTCTCGCTGGCAGCTTTATAGGTATGGTGCCTGTCCCCATCCTTACCCCCACCCCCACACCCACCCCCAGCCAGCCCATGTAATTTCCCCAGGGTGTCCCTTTTCTGTTTCTAGAATATAAGCCCTTCAAATCCTCAACATTAGTGCTAACTGATGATTGATCAAGCACTCCCACTGAGCTGAGTGCTAGATGCAGCCATGGGATAGAATAGACATGCTTGACTCTACCCTATGGGATTTAGAGTCTAACTAGGGAGACAAATTAGTTTGTCCCACAAATAAAAAGTTACAAGTAGGCATCACCACTAAGAAAGAAAGAACCAAGGAGCTAAGAATATTAACATGGTAGCTGAGCTGGTCTGAGCTATCCAGGAAAGTGACACTGGAGGCAAGATCTGAAAGATAGTAGGCCTTTTAGGGCCACTTGGGAAGGGGAGCAGATGAGCTTGTGAGGACCACATGCATAAAGGCCTTGAGATGGGAGGGAGCATGTTTGTTTGAGAAACTGAAAGAAGGCAACCATTATGGCTGTGGCTCAGACAAATGGAAAGTGAGGTCAGAGGGGGAGGCAGGGGCCAGGTTGTGCAGGGCCTCTTAGGACTGAAGAGGACTGTTGGAAGGTTTTAGAGCAAGAGTGCTGACATCATTTGTTTTACTTACGGAGAATTGGGGGAGGGTGTGGAAGAGGGGAGAGGGCTTAGCAGGAATGGAGTAGGGACAATTTGTGAGAAATTCTTCTTGAAGCTTTTAAAGTTCTTTACTCTTGTCCAGTAATTAGCATCTGTTCTTTATCCCCCTCCTTCCTTGGTTCCTGACCACTTACATACATCCTCTGCACATATGTTTTCTTGGGCATTTTTTGTTGTGCAGGACTCTCCGGTCCCTGCACATCTGGGTCTTGTCTTCTTTCTCTGTGGCCTGCAACCTCCTCTAGGGTGTAGGTTCCACTTATGCACAGGGCACACTGAAGGCGGTTCCACCACATCTCAAAGAGCACATGGCTTCCTCTCCCTCATTCTTCAGGCTGTGGCTGCAGATGTATCAGGCTGACACCCGCCGAAAGATCCTCAACTATGAACGCCAGTACCGCACGTCAGCAGAGAGAATGGCTGAGCTGAGACTCCAGGAAGACCTGCACATCCTGAAAGATGCCCAGGTTGTAGGAATGACAACCACAGGTAAGAAAGCATGGAGTTTACTGCTGATGCCAGATGCCTATCAGGTTATCTGGGACAGGTAAAGAGAAACTTCTTTAGTAGGTTAGAGGAAAATACCAGGAAGAGCTCTTGAGAGCAAGCTCTGTTTTGGATTCTCTTGGTGAAATTCACTCTCTTGCTTCCATTGCGTTTGGAACTTCAGCAGCTGATGATCCCAGTGCCGAGGTTCCAAACGCAATGAAAGCAAGTGCTCAGTAGTGATGGCATGGGGATGCAGCTTCTCTGGAGACTGTCCAGCAGCACTCTTTTTCGTCCAGTGGTCCTCAGAGCCCTGGGTGGATGGGAGGACTCAGTTGGAATAGACCCAGGCTCAGGGTGCACCAGTCCAAAAGCCCAGTGACACAGGGAGTCCAGTATATCCACTCAGAGGAGTCTCTTTCTTCTCTTGACTCAAGGTGCTGCCAAATACCGCCAGATCCTGCAGAAGGTGGAGCCCCGGATCGTCATCGTGGAAGAGGCTGCAGAGGTCCTTGAGGCCCACACCATTGCCACACTGAGCAAAGCTTGCCAGCACCTCATTCTCATTGGCGACCACCAGCAGGTAGGCCTGGGCCCTCTGGAGATGAACTGACTCTCCGCAGGGGTGGAATCAGACAGGAAGACCCTGGCCTCTGCTTCCTTCCTCCATCTTCAGGCTTGTCGGTGGCTTTCTGTGATTCCTCTTTTCCTCACCTCCCATGTCCAGTGTAAGAGCAGGTCTTCTTAGATTTGGGGTGTATTTTAGAGATAGCGTCATTGATTCCAATTGGCCTCTTTGCTGTTTTTAATTTACCTTGTCATTTTAAGTGGGCTGTTAAAACAGCATGCTCCCCATCCCACTGCTTCCATTTTTTGCCATGCTGTAATCCATTCCTCATAAAGGAACCAAAGTGAATTTTTAAAAAAAACTCAAATCAGGTCATGTTACTCCCCAGCTTAAAACCCTTCAGTGGTTACCCATTGAACTTAATATAAAAATGAAGCATCTTAAAGTGGCCTACAAAGACCTGCATTCTCAGAGTACTGCCTGTTTCTCTGACCTCACCTCACACCACCATCTATCTCATTTGCTCACTGTGTTCCAAGTCCTCTCCTTTCTGTTTCCTCTTATGGCTTCCTTTTTGAATGACTACCAACTTCCTCCATGCTGGTGTCAACTCAGATGTCACTCTTAAGGGAGACCTATGTAAAGAAACTCTACCCCCAGACATTCTGTCACATCACCCTTATTTCTTGGCTTCATGGTCTTTGTCACTCTTTGCCCTTAGCCTGTTATCATCTAAAGCCGAGCCTGGAACCCAGAAGTCACTTGAAAAACATTTGATAGGTGGGTGGATGGGTGGATGGTTAACATACATTTTCAGTGGACAGTCCTCAGCCATGTTTCTGTTTTCAGCTGCGCCCCAGCGCCAATGTGTATGACCTGGCCAAGAATTTCAACTTGGAGGTGTCCCTCTTTGAACGGCTGGTGAAAGTAAACATTCCTTTTGTCCGTCTGAATTACCAGGTAAGAAGCTAGATCTTCATTATTACCAAATGTCCAGGTGAAGGCTCCTGGCAGCCTGCCAACTGCCAACAAGAAAGGGTTCATAAAATAAAGCTAGTTTAGTAATGAAATGGCTCTGTCTGATTTTCTTTTCTGTTTGAAAATAACACAAGACCAGCCTGTGGTGAGTTTGTGTCAGATGAAGGAGCTGTTTCTCTTCTGCTGTTTTCTCCCTGTTCTTTCAAGTGTCATCGCCCCAGATTTTCCACTAGCAGCTTAGTCTCTAGAAAACCGTCCATTTATCCTCTGCCAATGTGTTTAATGACATACATGTCTTGTTTCAGCACCGCATGCGTCCTGAAATTGCCCGACTTTTGACCCCTCACATTTACCAGGATCTGGAAAACCATCCTTCTGTTCTCAAATATGAGAAGATTAAGGTGAATCTGCTTTACCTGATCTTTCTCTGATGCTGTCAGCAACCTAGGAGGTTATCTTTTCCTCAGGATGAAAAGGGGCTTTCAGAAGGGTATACAGCCAGCTTTCTAAAAAGCTAGCTATTGGGAATTCCCTAGCAGTCCAGTGGTTAGGACTTGGTGCTTTCACTGCCAGGGCCCAGACTCTATCCCTGATCAGGGAAACAAGATCCCACAAGCCGAGCAGCGGCAAAAACAAAGCAAAACAAACAAACCAAAAACCCCAAACAGTAAAAAGCTAGTTATTAAGAAGAGGAGTGGTACAGAGGTTGAGAACACAGACCTGGGTTTTTGAATCCCAGCTCTGCCATTTAGCAGCTGTGTTGCCTTTACCAAATTATATACCAGTTCTAAGGGTCAGGGTATTCTGTACAGTGGGAATAATGATTGCTGCCTGATCGCATTACCGTATTGCAGGAGATAATGTGTATAAAGCACTCAGCACAGCAGATGCTCATAAATTAAAGATTGTGGTATGGAGTATACAGAAGCCTTCTAAGGTTCCTCCCTGGAACAGGGCCAGTGGCCAGCACACATGAAGCGTGAAAAAGCTGCCGTGAGTAAACCTAACATGTGTCTTCTTTGTCTTCCTAGGGGGTCTCTTCCAACCTTTTCTTTGTAGAACACAACTTTCCTGAACAGGAGGTCCAAGAAGGCAGAAGCCACCAGAATCAGCACGAGGCTCGCTTTGTGGTGGAGCTCTGCAAGTACTTCCTGTGCCAGGAGTACCTGCCCTCACAGGTCACCATCCTCACCACCTACACCGGGCAGCTCTTCTGCCTGCGCAGGCTCATGCCTGCCAAGACCTTCGCCGGCGTCAAGGTCCACGTGGTGGACAAGTACCAGGGGGAGGAGAATGACATCATCCTCCTCTCGCTCGTACGCAGCAACCAGGAAGGCAAGGTGGGCTTTCTCCAGATATCCAACCGCATCTGCGTGGCCTTGTCCCGCGCCAAGAAGGGCATGTACTGCATTGGGAACATGCAGATGCTGGCCAAGGTGCCCCTATGGAGCAAGATCATCCACACCCTTCGAGAGAATGATCAAATCGGCTGTGCCCTCCGGCTCTGCTGCCAGAACCACCCCGACACTCACACTTTAGTTTCCAAAGCTTCTGACTTCCAAAAAGTGCCCGAAGGAGGCTGCAGCCTACCCTGTGAGTTCCGGCTGGGCTGCGGACACGTCTGCACTCGAGCCTGCCACCCCTATGACTCCTCACACAAGGAGTTCCAGTGCATGAAGCCATGCCAGAAGGTGATCTGCCAAGAGGGGCATCGGTGCCCTCTTGTCTGCTCCCAGGAGTGTCAGCCTTGTCAGGTGAAGATGCCCAAAACCATCCTCCGGTGCGGCCATAAACAAATGGTCCCGTGTTCCGTGCCTGAGTCAGACTTCTGCTGCCAGGAGCCTTGCCCCAAAGCCCTAAAATGCGGGCACAGGTGCAGCCACCCGTGTGGTGAGGACTGCGTGCGGCTGTGTTCAGAAATGGTCGCCGTGAGGCTCAAGTGTGGGCACAGACAGCAGGTGAAGTGTGGCAATGTGGAAGACCTCAAGCACGGCCTGCCAGTGAAGTGCACCGCCGAGTGTGGCAGCATCCTGGACTGCGGGCATCCGTGTCCCGGCTCCTGCCACAGCTGCTTCGAAGGGCGCTTCCATGAGCGCTGTCAGAAGCCCTGCAAGCGCCTGCTCATCTGTTCACACACGTGCCAGGAGCCCTGCACTGGCGAGTGTCCACCCTGCCAGCGGACCTGTCAGAACCGCTGCGTCCACAGTGAGTGCAAGAAGAAGTGTGGGGAGCTGTGCACGCCCTGCGTGGAGCCCTGCACCTGGCGCTGCCGGCACTACCAGTGCAGCAGGCTCTGCTGTGAGCCCTGTGACCGGCCGCCGTGCTATGTGCCTTGTGCCAAGCTGCTGGCTTGTGGCCACCCCTGCATCGGTTTGTGTGGGGAACCGTGCCCCAAGAAGTGCCGTGTCTGCCACCAGGAAGAAGTCACCCAGATCTTCTTTGGCTCTGAGGATGAGCCAGATGCTCGCTTTGTACAGCTGGAAGACTGCAGCCACATCTTTGAAGTGCAAGCCCTAGACCGCTACATGAACGAGCAGGGTGACGAAGTTGCCATCAAGTTGAAGGTCTGCCCTATCTGCCAGGTGCCCATCCGCAAAAATCTGAGATACGGAACCAGCCTCAAACAGTGCCTGGAAGAGATTGAAGTCGTTAAGGAAAAGATCTTGGGCTCAGCAGGGGAGATAGCAGTCAACCAGAAGCGACTTACGGATGTACTGGAGGGGAAGAACCTGCTCTGCCAGCTGCTCCCTGAAGATTTCCTGAAGTTGAAAGAGAAGCTGGCCCAGAAAAATCTGTCAGTGAAGGACCTGGGCCTTGTTGAGAATTATATCAACTTCTATGACCACCTGGCTGGCCTGTATGATTCCCTGAAAAAAGTGGATGTCTCAGAGCAAAATAAAGTGAGGACTCGATTAGACCAGGTTCACGAATGGCTCGCCAAGAAGCGTTTGAGCTTCAGCAGCCAGGAGTTGGATGACCTCCAAAGTGAAATCCAGAGGCTCAGATACCTGGTGAGCCTCCTGACCCGCTGCAAGATGGCCGAGGGGAAGGTGAGAGGCAGCGTCGCTGAAGAGGTCAGCACCGTCCGGAACATCCTGGAGAGAACATGTAAGTTCACCCAGCAGGATGCACAGCTTGTGCAGAGAAAGATGGAAGCGCTGAAAGCCACTCTTCCCTGCTCTGGCCTGGGCATCTCAGAGGAAGAGCGCGTGCAGATCGTCGCAGCCATGGGCTACCCTCGCGGCCACTGGTTCAAGTGCCCCAACGGCCACATCTATGCGATTGGCGACTGTGGGGGGGCCATGCAGAGGGCCACGTGCCCCGAGTGTCGGGAGGTGATCGGGGGGCAGAACCACACGCTGGAAAGGAGCAATCGGCTCGCTTCCGAGATGGATGGAGCCCAGCACCCTGCCTGGTCGGACACGGCCAACAACCTGATGAACTATGAGGAGATCCGGAGGATGATGTAGGAAGGTGGCAGCCCACTGCCTTCTGCCCTGGCCACCACAGGGTTGGGGCCAGCTCCTTCTCGAAGGAACTGGTTTGTTTTTTATTATTGTCTTTAGTCTTAGCACCTATTTAAGGATCCACTTTTAGGGCTTGCCCACATTTGTTTCTAGATTTACCCCTGCGCTAGAGTAAGCACTTTACCTCCAGAACCGAGAGCAAAGTTAACAGATTTCTCTTCTTTTTCTCTCCTACAAGTTAGTGGACAGACTGCCTGGAGCATGTTTGGGCTTCCACCCAGGGCCACCTGTAGTGTCTCTGGGTCCTGACTCAGTCAGTTGTTCTTTCTCTGCAGTGCTCCAGAGGCAGATGTGAGCTCAGTGAAGCAGACTCATTCTAAATTGCCAGGCCCTAACTTGCAGGCTGACTTCTGCTCTAATAAACAGAGGCCCAGAGTTGTTGTTTGTGAATTGCTTATCATTTCAAGGAGCACAAGAACCCCTCCTCTTCTCGGGCACCTTCGTTCCAGGAGAGGGAGGCATGTGATGAGAGACTTCACGGACCAATCATGACCCAGTTACATATTCACTGAGGTGGGGGAAGGTGTGACCCCACAGCTGGGGGCTTGTGCAGCAGGCCTAGGCTGAGTGACCCCCGTACCCTTCCTGTGACTTGCACTTTGGGATGGTGGAGGTTACTTTCCCTTTAGTAGGGGAGGTTCAGTAGCTGTGCTAGTCCCCCAGGGCCTTGAGTGGAACTGGACTCTGATTTGGTACCAGAAGCACCTATCCAAAGTGTGACCCTTTGTCCCAGCACCCTCTATTGCAGCTTTTACCTGGGCAGGGTTAGCATGCCAGCAGCTTCTACAGGTCCCAGGTCCACACCAGAAGCCAGCCCCCAAGTCTGTGGCCTGCGTACATACACCCTCAGTCCAGTGTTCCCTAGAACTGACACTTAGGCATCTCAGGTCTTTCTAATGTTTGCGAGAAAACATCCCTTTGCTATGTATACGTTTCCTTTTTTGTCTTTACTATGCACTTTAGCCTATAAAGCCAATTAATAAAAACAATGAGAAAACCAGTGGTCTGTGTTTGTCCTCCTTAACTGTTAAAAGCAGCTCAGGCAACTTGAGACGGTGAGGATGGGGATGGATGCACTGCCTACAAGGAGGCCCTTCATCTGCAGAAGGGAGGGGTTTTGTGTTTTTTGTTGTTGCTGTTTTTGGCTGGTAAGTCATTTTTACTCTTGGTAAAAACAAAATTTTTCAACTTGTACAAAAAGGCATACTTGAAGTTTCCTTCCCCAGCAGCAGTGAGTCTTCCCAGAGATAACCATTCCATACATTTGTAATATCTAAGCCTTTAAAACATGCATAGTTCTGCACTTGGCCTAAAAATCTAACTTGGGGTTCTTGCTGTAAGCACGTGAAAACGGTGAGTCTGGGATTTTCCTGGTGGTCCAGTGTTTAAGACTCTGCGCCTCCACTCCGTGGGGCCTGGGTTCAATCCTGGTCTCCGTCTTGTGTGGGGGCATTATTTACTGAACTGGAAATCTCTGCTGGCAACTTTGAGGTGAAGCCTAAATGAATAGCATTGATCATAATCTAATACTGAGGGTATGTGCTACTGGATAACTAATTATAACTTGAAATTATGTATGACAAACGACAATCACAATTTTCCCCTGGCTTCATCTAATTGTCAAAGGGAACTGTGATTCAGAAAAGGAAAAGAACCATCATTCTACACGGTACAGGCTGTTTTTTACAACAAAGAGTTAATTTATCTAGTATTCTTTCTGTTCCCTTTGAGCGTCCATCTCTCCAATACCATTTTCCACATCACTGTAAAGTCAAGTACTCTTTATAGGTCCAGGTACACCCTGATTTCAAAAACCTGAATTCCCAGCTGGACAATTTCGGGAAGAGACTCCCATCTTTCTAACCCTCTATTTCTTTATCTGCAAAATGGGGATTACAGTACCTGCCTCATAGGAGTGTAGTGAGGTGGATGAGACAGTGCTCAGTACACAAGTATCTGGTACACAGCTGGGGCTCAATAAATAACAGATTTTCATTCTAGGACATTGAAAGAGAACTTCTGGTAAGAGCTTCTCTACTCCACACCCAGCTCCTCTCCAAGCACAGAGATACGTTCCAAGTGTATATGGCAGTGCCAGGCTAGTCGGTGACACTGAGGGAGGAGACAGAAAGATGTACAACTACACTGGTCTCGCCGCTCCCCAAAACACTCCCTCCATTTGGTATTTTCTTTATGTGAAAGTTAATCAAGAAAGCCTTAAAAAAAAAAAGGGAACCTTGGCTGACAAGGATGCTCAGAAAACATAACATACATGTCCACGACCTCCAGTTTCTCCCTTTCTTTAATGTACAAATGACAAAGACTTACTAAAGTTTTAAAGAATGTTTTTTACAGAGAGGAGAGAGACCAAGCCAGGATGACTTCCCACAAGGAAGAGATCTAAGAGCTGCCAATGAACTTCCTCAGCTCACCACGGCTACTTCCTCCTCTTGTACCTATGAAGAAAATGAGCAGGGTAAATAAAGACCAACCCACAAGCCCAGACAGGAAGGAGAAGCTCCTTTCCCAGAAAAGCTTTTTTCTCTAACCCCACTCGTAGCCTCCGGCCCTCCAAAACTGTAAACATTACCTGGATTTAGATTTAAAGTTTCCTCCTCGTCTCTGGTGGGGCAAGCCCAATTTTTTCCTTTCTTCAAAGGAGGGGCTGTGAACGAGAAGACGGCGGGATGGTGGACAAGCGGCAGGGTCTCGCCACCCCCACCACCAGCTCCCACACCCACAGATGCGTCATTTTTAGGGCCCGAGGTTCTAAGTCTGTTTTTCCACCTGATGATGCGGGTTTATCAAAGTCAGGACCCAGCTCTAAAGCAAGACTGGAAGAGGCCCTTCCTTCCTGTGTATATTAAAAAACTGCTTGCGTAACTTAGTCTGCCCAGCCGCCAACCCCGGCCCAGAGGATGAGGGGAGGAACACCACCTTCCAGAGCACGCGCAGCCCTCTGTGTTCTATCACTCCCCTGAGGGGGGCTACACTTCCAAACCATACTGTGCTATTTTACCTCGAGGGCAGAAGGGCCTCACACTTCCCTCACCCTCACCCTGGGACCCAGATGGGCTCGGGTAGGCGGTAGATGGGAGCCCTTGAAATTATATACAGGCAGACCTCAAAGGTACTGTGGGTTTGGATTTTTTTTTTTTTTTTTTTGGTTTCCCACTACATGTAACAGTTATGTTTATACTACACTAGAATCTATTTAAACTGTGCAATAACATTATGTCTAAAAAACAATGCTCATATCTTAATTTAAAAAATACTCTATTACTGGGACTACCCTGATGGTCCGGTAATTAGGACATATTACTTTCACTGCTGGGACCCAGCTTCGTTTCCTAGACAGGGATCTAAGATCCTGCAAGCCATGCGGTGCGGCCAAAAAATAAAAACTAAATAAAAATAAGAAAACTCTATTGCTAAAAAATTTTTTTAAAAAGCTAGCCATCATCTGATGACGCAGGGTTGCTGCACTAAGTACAATAAAATGAGGTATGCCTGTATTATTAATCTGTAGGTATACGAGAATTAAGAGTGGGGAACAAGGGAGAAAATTCACAGCTTTCATCAGAAAACCAAGAGCTCCATGATGACTTAAAACCCTACCCAGCTCGATACTGTTTCAGGGCCTTCTTGCTCGTGTTGGTGAGTTCTTCATCAAATACTGATTTCTTCACCTGCTTTTGCTTCTTTGCTGCACATAGAAAGAATGGGTTAGATAAGGTTTCTTTGTCCCAAGCTCTTAAATCCCCTTATGCTCAAGGTTCCCACTTTAGTGGGTGCTCCGGCTTGATGTTTTATTGACATGGAAGTGACACAGCAGATCCCAGCAAAAAAGAGATAAGGAATCAAAAGTACCAGGTTGGGGGGTGGGGGTGGGGGGAGGATGCTTAAGGACTCCAAAGGTGGAATGGACCACCTAAACATAAAATGGGCCAAAAGTGTCTTCACATCATTCTACCCTGACCCACTCCTCCAATAGCAGCTGCTAGACATCTTGGCTCCAGAAACAGGAAGTGTTAGTTGGTCAGTAGCATCCGACTGTTTGAGGCCCCAACGACTGTAGCCCGCCAGGCTCCTCCACCCATAGGATTCTCCAGACAAGAATACTAGAGTGGGCTGCCATTCCCTTCTTCAGGGAATCTTCCCGACCCAGGGATCAAACCTGGGTCACCTGCATTGCAGGTGGATTCTTTCCCATTTGAGCCACTAGGGAAGCCCAAGAATGAGAAAGACTGGGGTTCAAATCCTAGCTGTCCCCACTAACCACTGCACCACTTGGAGCCAATGAAGGACACTGTACATGCAGGCGCATGCTCATTACTCAAAAGATGTGGGCCCTTGTCATCATCTTCCCTCCTGTTTCCTCCCTGACCACAAGCACAGGCTTCAGGCAGGTCCTTCCTACCAGTTCCTTTAGGCTCCCCATCTACGTACCAGGCGCCCTCACTGGCTCCTCCTCAGGCATTGCTCGGGCCCGCTTGGCTCTGCGGTTCCTCTTGGCCAGCCGCTCAGCAAACATCTGTGCCTTGAGGATTTCGAACTGGGATCTCTCCTCCGCCTGGGGAGAAGGATGACGTGTATGTAGGGAACGGACGAGGCAGCCCTGACCCAGGTCCCCAGGCAGGGATCAGCTCCAAAGGGGAGGCCACTCACTGTCATCTCCCCCTTTTTCTTGGCTTCCTTCATAAACTTCTTCCTTTTCTTCTTTCCTCTTAAGGCTAAGTCAAACTCCTGCAGAGCCTTGGCAACTAGGATGAGGAGAAAGCATGAAATTTCAGGTACTGTTTTATAAAATGTTTTTATCTTTTAAACTCACAGTAACTGCACATATTTTAAAGTGATACATTTACGGTCTTAAAATGAAAAGAAGCAACCACTTCCTCTTCTGGTGGTTACCTCCATCTCACTAAATAACATGTTTATTCCACTATTTCTTAATTAATCCACTTGAGACATTCATTATCTGCCTCTTGTTATGAAAGACATACTCCCCATACCTTCCCACAATACAGTTTTAACCCTACTTATAACAGAGACTTAACATACTACAGATACCTTAATGTTTATTCCCATAACATAAAGGCAGTGTTTCTTAAATTCCTGGTACAACCTCTGTGGAAGGTAACTGTGCAACCCCTTACAACATAATGAATACACATACCCACTGATATACAGTTTCACTTTCTGGAACTTACCTTGCAAATCAAATATGCTTGCTTAATCGTGAAAGGACATCTATATAGCTATTCACTTGTTTATAACAGCAAAAGATAGGAAACAATCTCAGTGTCCCTCAGTGGAGAAGTAATACATTATAATCCACCCATATGATGGAGAAGACCACAATCATTAAAAAAAGAAAAGGCAGCTATGTATGTGCCTATATGAAATGATCTCCAAACTACAAAATAAATGGAAAAAAGCAAGGTGTAGAACAACGTGAATTCATGTTTGTTTCTAAAAGGGAGAAAGAAAAGAATATATATATATATCTCCAACTTACTTTTTTTTTTAACTAGAGCAAAATATATATAAAATTTGCCATTTTACCATTTTTTAATGTACAATTCAGTAGCATTAATGGCACAGTATTGTACAACCATTGCCATCACCTGTTTCTAAAACTTTCATCATCCCAAATGGAACATTAAGGAGCAACTCCTTGCCCACAACCTCTAGTAAGTTCTGTGTCTATGAATTTGTCTCTAGGTACCTCATATAAATGGCATCATAAAGATTGGTCCCTTCGTGTCTGGACCATTTCAGTTAGCATGTTTTCGAGGATCCTCCTTGCAGCATGAACCAGAACTTCATTATGGCTGAGTAATACCCCATTGTACGCACATACCACATTTCGTGTATCCACTCATCTGCTGATGGACATGGTTGTTTCCACCCGTTGGCCATTGTGAATAATGCTTCAATGAACACTGGCATACAAGCATCTGTTTGAGTCCCTGTTTTCAGTTATTTAGGGCATAGACCTAGGAGTGGAACTGCTGGGCCCGATGGTAATTCCACGTTTAGCTTTTGGAGGAACCTCCCCGACATACTTTTTTCCTTCTTCCTCTCTTCCTTGGTCTGGAACCAGCTCCTCTCAGGCTCAGGGTTGGATGCCTCCTTCCCTTTCTCCAGGAGCCGCTGTGCTGTGTTGATCTGTGGGGACAGCAGAAGGATGAAACCCACATCTGGGAACACAGAACACGGCAACTGCAGGAGCCACGGCCTGCAAACGCCTGGGGCTCTGATGGTACGTTTGGCAGACACGGCCCAGCAGGCGGCAGACCAGCAGGGGCCTGCGTGGTCTGCTCATTGAGCGTCTCACCTGGGCTTCCGACTTCTGCATCTCTTTCTCCTCCGCCTCCAACTGCAGAACTGCATACACGTCTTTCTCCATTTTCTCAATCTTGTCCCGGAATTTGAGGATGACGTCTCAAGGGAAAAGAACAAAAAAGATTTTAAAATAAAGATGAATATGGTGTAACTGATGAAAATAATGCAGGGGGGTATTTAGTGACAAAGTGTTTTTTTAAATGTGTGGCTTCTCTGCCTAACACCTCCCCGAAGGCTTTCTGATGCTCCTGGAATAAAACCTGAGCCCCTCGGCACGGCTTTCCGGCCTCTCTGACCCGTCTGCCACGTGCTCACAGGCCCTAGGCCTCTGGTCCTCCTCTTCTGCCCACACACCAAGTGTGTTCCTGTCTCTGAGTCTTTGCCCTGGTTTTCTCTGCTTGGCACACTCTGTCCCCAGACCACCCCCACCTCATTCTGATCATCTAGGACTCAGCTCAAATGCCATCTGTTCAGAGTCCTTTCCCAACAGCTTTTCAAGAATAGTCACTTCTCCTGTTATTCTCAATCACATCTACTATTAGCTTGTTTATTGTGCCTTTTTCTCATCAAAGTCAGCTGCTTTGTTTCCTGTTGTATCCCCAATACCTAGAATACAATAAAGAGCAATAGACTAAATGAATCAAATGAAAAACTTTTAAATGAAAGGGAAAAAAAAAAGACCTATGAATGGGAAAAAAGGTTTGAAAAAATGTACATCAAATGCTACAAGCGGTGAGTTCTTTCATATGCAATTACTTTTTTTAAGATTTTTTTTTTTTTGATGTGGACTATTTTTAAGGTCTATTGAATCTGTTACAATATTGCTTCTGTTTTATATTTTGGCTTTTAGCTGCAATGTATGTGGGATGTTAGCTCTCTGACCAGGAATCAAACTCACACCCCCTGCACTGGAAGGCAAACTCCTAAGAACTGAACCCCTAGGGTGTGTGTGTTCAGTCACTTCAGGCGTATCTGACTCTTTGTGATCCCATGGACTGTAGCCCGCCAGGCTCCCCGTCCATGGAATTTTCCAGGCAAGAATACTGGAGTGGGTAGCCATGCCCTCCTCCAGGGGAATCACCCCGACACAAGGATGGAACCTGCGTCTCCTTATTTGCAGACGGATTCTTTACCACTGAGCCACCTGGGAAGCCTGGACTGCTGGGGAAGTTCCTACAATCACATTTTCACTCTTATTTTTTTCCAACACTGAATACATATTATTTTTGTAACTTAAAAAAAAATTTTTCTAAGGATGCGCTTTATATGACCCTTATGGATGAGAACAACAAAAAGAATGAGCACTGACTTCCTCCTCACTCTCTGGAAGAAGGGAGGAAGGGTTAACAGGGGTGGCACCTCAACAAGGCGGCTTCTCTGCCCGAAGGCTGGCAAACGCTGTGAGTAGGCACTTGGGGCACAAGCCCGCCCTCGTTCCCTTTCACACAAAGAGGCGAGGGGAGACCTGCCCGGGACTCCTCAACAACCAAGTGGCGGAGCCGGGATTCTGATCCGGCTCCTAACAGCAAAGCACCTGCTCTCACCCGTCACCTTCTGTCCCTGCCCCGCCCTCCTGGGTCTGATCGAGGACCCTGCCCGCCCCATGCCCCCCCAAACCGTCCTGGGTTGCTGCACCAATGCCTGCTCACCCTGGGGCAGAATGCGGGCCTTCACGGGGGCCTTGGCGGCCTTGACAATTTCCTTCAGCATCTTCCGCTCCTCCTCCCCGACCAGAGAGACCGAGCGCCCGGCCCGGCCGGCACGAGCTGTGCGCCCCACCCGGTGGACGTAATGCTTAATGGTGTTGGGCATGGTGAAGTTGATTACCTGGAAGGCCAAAGTTGAGCATCAGTCAGGTCTGGGAGTCGGCAGGGAGAGGAGGGCACAAGGAGGCAGGAGGAGTCCCACCGGGAGCTCAAGGAAAGGGAAGCCTGCTCACCGTTTTGACCCCCTCGATGTCCAGTCCACGAGCTGCTACATCGGTGGCCACAAGGATGTCAATCTGTTCATCTTTAAAGCGCCTGGAAGCAGCCACAAACATGTTCCTCTGAACACCGGACCCCAACGCTCTGCAGGGGCCTGAACCCACGAGCACACAAACCCTCTGGAGTCAACTCTGCAGAGTACAGACCATCACAGTGGGGACAGGTCCTCCACGTCAGCCTAACAACACGTACATGCCCCCCAGACATCCCACAACACACAACAAACATAGTTTTGTGTATACCACTTTAAACAGAAATTCCTATGAACATGGAAGCTTGGTAACCACAGAGCTAGACTATAAGCAGCAGCATACGCAAATATCTCAGCATTCAAGGCAGCCTTTAAGAAACAACTCTGGGGCTTCCCTTGTGGTCCAGTGGCTAAGACTCTGAGCTCCCAGTGCAGGGGGTCCAGGTTCAATCCCTGGTCGGGGAACTAGATCCCACATGCTGCAATTAAACATAACTAAGACCCAGTACAGCCAAATAAGTAAATTAATTTAAAAAAAAAAAGAAAAACAACTCTCAACTGCCTATGATGATAAATAGGGACAGGTAGGGTCTTTAAAGGGTACCTCCTTGCCTACCAAGCTGATCCCATTCTGTGGGAATTAAGTAAGAAATCACGTGGAAAAGCACAGGGTCTGGCAAAGTAAATGCTCAAGAAACAGCGAATGGATTCAATTCAGGATCTCACTCTAGCAGACCCGGGGACATCCACCACTCTGAAATGGCTGCAGAGATCAGAAACTACTTCTTCCTAAGTCAGAATTTCTTTCTCTGACGCCATCAGCAGATCCCAGACTCTAAGTCCTGGGGCAAGGGTATCACTTTCTACAAAGTCCAAGTTCTGAACGTATCTGAGACATGACCCTACAATGGCTAGGCTAGAAAGTCTGAGCGGGGAACCTGCTGTGTGCCCTGCCGTTACAGTCCCATGACCTCTGGGTGTCCCCCCCTCTCTGGAATGAAGACAGCCCTCTCTGAAGGATGGGTGGGAGCCTCAGCCCCTGAGACTTTACCGGAGGGCCTCCAGCCGCTGCGTCTGAGACAGGTTGCCGTGGAGCTCGCCCACCTGCAGCCCCATCAGCCCCAGAAGGATGTGCATGCGGTGGGCCTGCTTCTTGGTCTGGGTGAACAGCATCACATGGTCGGTGAAGGTTCTCATCAACAGAGCTGCCAGGGAGACAAGAGTGAGCCAGCGGCCACCTCCACGCATGTCCTGCTCCTCGCCCGCGGCGTGGCTGCTGTGCCTGGGGCCCCGCCGTGTGGAGCTTCACCGCAGGACAGAAGCAGGGAAGCCAGGGCCGCTTCAGGGCTGGCCTCTCTGAGGAGGTGACGTTAGGCTGAAGGACAAGACAGGCTCATCTACGAGAAGATCTGGGGGAGGATTTCAGGCAGAGGATCAAATGTAAATGTTCACTCAAACATAAAAGCTCACTGGGTTTGTGAAAGCGAAAGCAAGCGAGTATGACTGGAAAACCGTGAGCTAAGGCTCCAAGGCCAGGGGCTCCAGGCAAGCAGGGGCAGGTCCAGAAGATCTTACAGGACTCTCTAGGGAGCATGGATTTCAGTCTAAGAGCGATGGGAGATGGCAGAGAGGTTCAATAGCAAAGGAACGGGGTGAATGCTTATAACGATCCTCTTTAATGATGTGCAGTGTGAAGAAGAGACAAGGTGGAAGTGGACGGCCAGGTAAGAGGCTGCTGCAACAAGCCAGGGGATGCTGTAGTGGCCTAGGCGAAGAGCCAGAGGGACCACCGGAGGAGGTGTCCACAAGTTCAGCAGGACATGAGGAAGGCTGGATGGCCGAAGGGAGGTGAGGGGATGAAAGAGAGAGGGGAAGCACTCCTGGTTAAAGTGTGGCGCAGACGGCAGGCCCGGGCACGGGACTGGGGGAGACGGGATGGAGGAGCTGGTGCCAGGGGAGAAACCAGCCCTTCGGTGTGACGCTCAGGGGCGCTGAGCACCCCACCCTGCCCGAGCTCGCACCTGCCACGATGGCTTCCCGGTCCCCTTCCCGGTTTGGCCGGATCCGGATGAACTCCTGCCGCAGGAAGGGGGCCACATCCGTGTTGCTGTTCACAAATATCCGGACGGGATTCTTCAAGGAGACAGATGCCAGATCTTTCACCTGCCAGCCATAAAGCCAGGGAAGCTGACTGGCCTGCCAGGGGGCAGGAGGGAGGGAGGGAGACGCTGCCCCAGCCCAGCCAGGAGCCCCGGCGCTGTCTCTCCATTCCCCGCGGCCCACCTCGTCTGTCATCGTGGCTGAGAACAGCATGGTCTGGCGGTGGTGGGAGCACATTCGGATGATCTCCTTCATCTGCTCCTCAAAGTACTCGTCCAGCATCCTGGCCAACAGGGGAGGGGAGAGGTCAACAAAATTGGGCTGGGCTTGCGTCTGTATCGACGAAGCACAGAAAACATCAGACAGGTGATGTTTGCATTTCATCACCAGTTATGTTTCAAGCTCATGTATTTCCTTATTTTATGAGTGTTACTTTACCCTTTTACCCAGATTCATCAAGAATTACCACCTGGCCACATTTGCTTCATCTTTCTTTTTTTTCTTTTGTGGAATTGCTTTTAAGTTGCAGGTATCACAACACCTGACCCCTAAATACTTCACCATACGTTCCCTAAGAACAAGGATTCTTTCTTACATAGACACAATGTCATTATCACAGTTGAGAAATTCAGGTAATCGAGGCTGCTGGCTGAATCCTCACCAGGCACACTGGCACTTTACCGGAGTTACTCCTTGAATCCTTAACACCATGAGGTTGGGTGCTTAACTCTCACTTATAAACAAAAAGGATTTGCTTTGAGAATCTAAATAATTTCTTCCCAATCTCAGGAAGTGACAGAGCCAAAATCTGACCTGCCTTCTCTCTTAACCATCCCATTATGGAGAGAGAAAGAGAGCCGGATAATCTGGGCGAAGATAGACAAAAGGCGCAAACGTGAACAGCTGAACTGGTGAGAGCCACATGGGACCATGTGGAGTGCAGGTTCCCGTCCAGGGCTGGGCCCTGGCGACCCCGGCACTTCAGGCGCACCTGTCAGCCTCATCCAAGATGAGCACCTCGATGCTGCTCAGGTGGAAGGAAGGACAGTTGTGGAGGTGATCGATGAGCCGGCCCGGTGTGGCGATGAGAATGTCAGGCGCTGCCCGAAGCGCTGCTTCCTGAGACTTCACATCCAGGCCACCTGCAAACAGCAGAGCCCACCAGGTGGACAGCCAAGTCGTTACCGTGAGGACTCGCTACCCGGAAGGCCTGAGCCCTGCCACCCGCCAGGTCTCATGGCAGGTGCAGAGCAAAAGGCAGAGAACAAGGCCCATGGAGGCCCCACCTGCATGGACTTTACAGTACACTGGGAGAGATGGGTTATATAACTCCAACTGTAATAAATGCAAAAATCAAAAAGGAGGATGACACAAAGGACTTCGGAATAAAAGGAACCACAGAACAGAACGAGTCGACCATCCAAGGGCTGAGAGATGCAGATGAAACCAGTAATCTTTCTAAATCACCAATGACTTCCTACTGCATAAGGAAGGTAAACTGAAGGCTGAGTGACTATCATATAACATCACCAGGAAAACCCTGCTCCAGTTAGTATTTGATTCATTATTTGTGCAAGACAAAAATTATATCCTAAATTTGTTGAGTACCAAGAAAAAAAATATTTTCAGCATTCTGAGGCTCCATTTTGCAAGGTTCCCCCCTCCCCGTGCCCCTCACTGTCTACTGTGGAAACGCCATCTGGTTTTAAGAGGATTCAGCCCCATGAAGGTTTCCCTGCACCCGTCACCCTCAGATGGTGGCGCACATCCATTCTTCCCAGGCCCTCAACTAGACACTCACCCACAGCCAGGCAGGTGGTGATGCTGCAGAACTGGGCCAGCTGCCTGGTGACGGAGTGAACCTGGATGCCCAGTTCTCGGGTGGGAACCAGCACCAGCACGCGGGTCACCGGAGCCTGGCGGGGTTTGTAGATCAGACGCTCCAAGACCGGCAGGGCAAACGCTGCCGTTTTACCTGGAGGGGAGGGCAGCAGCCACACATGAGCACAGCCTCCGTCCCGCACAGGCCCGGGGGCCCACCTGCGTGCAGAAAGCCTACCATCTGCTCAGGGGGAAGTGAAGGAACTCAGTTTTCATAAAACTTTCTTTCTGGCTTTAAAATCACATGGTCAAAAAAATAAATAAATAAAATAAAATAAAATCACATGGTCAATGTAAAAAACCTGGGGAAAAAAAAATTTCTTTTTTTAAATCTTCCACAGTTCATGGGGCACACATGTAAATCTGTGGCTGATTCATGTCAATGTATGGCAAAAACCACTACAATATTGTAAAGTAATTAGCCTCCAACTAATAAAAATAAATGAAAAAAATAAATCTTCCACAGTTCAGCCAACCACAGGTAATATTAACAATACAGTATCTGTATTACCAATCTTTATTATTAATGGACAGAAATATATAAAAATATTCACTTAATGCAATAATACTATATACTGTTTAGTAACTTCCTTTTAAAACATATATTTTCCCATTTCTTTACATACTCTACTTTTTTTAAATGATTACATCATATTCTATTACATGATTATTTCCACTCTATGACATGACTATAGAATTAACTGCACTAGTCCACGATGTTGTGATAAACATCCCTTTTATAAAATCTTTACTCTGACGACAGGGGCCTATCACGGGAGTGCCAGGAGATCATGGTCACAGAGACACCCCGATAGGATTAAACAGAGATGACCTGCACCAGACCCCCTAAAACCTGTGACCTGTGACTGCCCTATCCGAAAAAAGTAGAATATTTAAAGAAAGAGAAAATATATATAAGCATTATTTACAAGGGAAGTTATTATACAGAATATATAGTGTTGTTGCATTAAAATCTGTGTCTGCATATTTAGCAAAGCGGCCTTTCGGCAGCCAGCCCAGAGCCTCTTCTCCGTCACGGGTCTTCCTCCTGCCGTCCCCGCCGCCACCCCCAGGTCCCTGTCCTCGGTACCTGTCCCCGTGGCTGCGCAGGCACAGATGTCCTTCCCCAGCAGCCCCATGGGTATGCACGCCTTCTGGATGGGGGTGGGCTGCTTGAAGCCCATGGCTGTGATGGCCTGAAGAGAGAAGGTGGGGCCGGACAGAGCGGGGCGGTCTCAGTGTCAATCCAACAAAGCAGGTTTCCATCGGGTTTCCGTCCCTTCCGGGCATTCAGTCCGTCTGGGGGGTGTGTGCGTGCGTGCATGCAAGCGTCTGCGGGGTGTGTGTGTGTCTGTGTGTGTGTGCGTCTGCGGTGTGTCGGTGTGTGGGGGTGTGATGACATTCAGGCACTGAGGACAGAGCAGGCAACAAAAGAAACAACCCTGCCCTTAGGAATCTTAGAATCCGTGAGGAAAAAAACAGGCCAAAACCAAACAGCTGTGACATGAAGAGAAATGCTGCGGGGAAAACCACAGCGGTCGAGCGGGCTAGGGAGGGCGGTGGGGAGGGGGTGAGAGCGATTTCCAGTGCGGCGGCCAGGGACGGACAGTCTCACTGAGCAGGGTTCTCTGAGGAGAACCCTGAGAGAAGCAAAGAGCACCCCAACCAGGTTTTCGGAGCCACCTTCCAGTCACTGGGAACAGCAAGTGCAAAGGCCTTGAGGAAGAAGACGCCTGACCCGTGTGAGGGTCAGTGAGGAGGCCAGCGTGGCCAGAGCAGGCCGGCTGCCGGGAAGCATCTCAGAGGGGACCGGAAGGGGCAGGGCTTACGTACAGGCCAGCAGGGGATCTCTGTGTAAGCGGGCCCTCCGGCAGCTGTGTGGACAACGCAGCTCCGGGAGGCCACCGCCCCGTTTAGGGCAGAGAGCCCAGGGGCAACTGCGAGAATCCCGTGGGTGACAAAAGTAGCCCCTACCTTCAGAAGAGGGCGGGAAAGGTTCATGTCCTGGAACGAGAGGCTTTCATCATACTGAGACGCATCTTCAAAGAATCCTCCTGCTTCCTACACCAGAAAAGCAAAAGACACAGAGAATTCAGCAAAAGGGGCCTAAGAAAACTAAGTGACCTGAAAATCCTTCCAGGTTGTAAAACAAGCTCTATGCGGTTGTCCAAGCCCATGCTCACCTGTCCTTTCTTCTTCTTCTTCCGCTCCTTTACTTTGAGTGTATCTACAGAGAAAAAGAGAGCAAATATCAGGGCTCACAGCTCCCGAGCATTCAGCCAGCCAGACACTGTCCTGAGCGTATTACCTGGACGGACACCTCACTGAAGCCACACAACGACCTGGGGGAGCCGCCGTCACCAGCGTCGCCTCACAGAAGAGGAGGCTGTGCGGCTGGGAAGCTAAGTCACTCAAACGAGGGAAGCTCACCAGGCTCCAGAGACCAGACTCCCAGTCACGGTGCCGCACAACAATGCTCTAGCTTTAGCACCCATTTCTGCAAGAAGTTATTCATGGAGCAGCCACTACGTGGGTGGACTCGTCTGAGGTGGGAGACCCATCACCCCAAATAAGTCTGAGTCACAGAAGTGCTAATAGCTGTGTGGGGCTGGAGATGAGGAAAAGAGTGAGCTTGGGACCTCCTTGGCGGTCCAGTAGTTAGAGCTCATGGCTCTCACTGGGGCCCACGTTTGATCTCTGGTCAGAGAACTAAGATCCTGCCAGCCATGTAGCATGGCCAAAAAAAAGAAAAAAAGATTTCCCTGGTCCCCCAGGGATTGGGACTTTGAGCTCCACCCCACCAAAAACAATTAATTAAGGAAAAAAAAAAAGATCGCACTTGCAATCCAGGGGGCACAGGTTCAATCTCTGGTCAGGAAAGAGCCCACATACCACATGGCATGAGCCAAGAGGAAAAAAAAGACAAAGAGTGAACTCATTCTGCGAAGTACACAGCCCTAATAAAATCCCAAGGAAAAAGAGAAGCTAAAAGAAAGGAGTTCAACATGGAGATCTTAAATTTAACTGTGCAGAAGGGCACAGAATAATCTACAGAAGTCAAGGCGAACACTCCGGTTTCCTGTCCCTGCTTCTGACAGCATCACCTACCTGCCTTGGTGAGGATGTTCTCGTCAGCTGATGAGTAGTCAGTCTCTGATTCTTCATCTTCTGAGGCTTCTTCATCTTTTCCTTCAGGGTCTTCCTCCTCCTCTGGTTCAGAGCCCTCCTTTGCTTCTTTCTCCTTCTCTGACTTCCCAGACTTGGCTTCTTTATCCTAGAAAAAGAAACTGTAATAAAGCAAGACGACTACATGCTTTAGGAAATCGAGAACCTGTGAAGAACGATGTTATACTGGCCACCCTGGGAGAACACTATGTGGATTCTGAGTGAGTATTAACCACAGACACACAGAGAAAGCCTGCCTGGACCAGCTGCACTGCGACCTAGGCTCAATGAGAAACAGGGGGGTTGCTCTGAGAATAACTCAGTGCTGACCAACAAAGAGAAGCGATGCTTGGCTTACTCACCTCTGTTTTCCTTTTCTTTCGAACTTTCTCAATCTTCTCATCTAATGTTGTGGCAGCCCTCTACAAATAAAAATGAAGAGATGAAAAAGAAACATACATATGCGAAAGAGACAAAGCAAGCATCTTTCGAGGGTTGGTTCTGAGATATTCAGGATAGAAAAAGCTCGTCTGTCCTTGGACAGATTGATCAATCTAGATTATTCACAAAGACAAACAAGCAAACAAAAAACCATTAAATAAATGGTCTGTTAAAAAAAAATCTTTAAATTACCTGGAACCAATAAGGACATCCACATTCTAGAAAGTGTTGACTAGTCAGAATTATACAATTACCAAGACATGTCAAATCATATCTGAATGAATGCTACTTGGAAAAAATTTTCCCCCTTGCCAACTGAACATAATTTAGCCTATCAAATAAAATGTTGAAATCTGAGCAAATTGAGGGAATGCTGGATACTGCTAAAACTCTAGAAAGAGTAAGTAATGGCAGGTCCCCCTTTGGCATGCTCAAAGCACCTTGAACTGCTATGGCACTTACCACAACCACAATTAACAGTTTAATTATTTGTCTAGTTATTTTCTATCCTGCTAGGATGTAAGCTTTATAAGACCAAGTCTTTAATTACATGAATTTCATATGAAAGCAAAAAAAAATCCTTTCAAGATGACTTTGAAAAGGCCATGCTATTTCATTTCACTCAGAACAAGGACCAACAGTTCAGTTCAGTTCCTCGGTCGCGTACGACTCTTTGCAACCCCATGGACTGCAGCACACCAGGCCTCCCTGTCCATCAGCAACTTCTGGAGCTTGCTCTGACTCATGTCCATCGAGTCGGTGATGCTATCCAACCATCTCATCCTCCGCCATCCCCTTCTCCAGCCTTCAATCTTTTCCAGCATCAGGGTCTTTTCAAATGAGTCAGTTCTTCGCATCAGGTGGCCAAAGTATTGGAGTTTCAGCTTTAACATCAGCCCTTCCAACGAATATTCAGGACTGATTTCCTTTAGGATGGACTAGTTGGATCTCCGTGAAGTCCAAGGGACTCTCAAGAGTCTTCTCCAACACCACAATTCAAAGGCATCAATTCCTTGGCACTCAGCTTTCCTTATGGTCCAACTCTCACATCCATACATGACCACTGGAAAAACCATAGCTTTGACTAGACGGATCTTTGTTGGCAAAGTAATGTCTCTGCTTTTAACATGCTATCTAGGTGGGTCATAACTTTTCTTCCAAGGAGCAAGCGTCTTTTAATGTCATGGCTGCAGTCACCATCTGTGGTGATTTTGGAGCCCCCAAAATAAAGTCTGTTACTGTTTGCATTGTTTCCCCATCTATTTGCTGTGAAGTGATGGGACTGGATGCCACGATCTTAGTTTTCTGAATGTTGAGTTTTAAGCCAATTTTTTCTCTCTCCTCTTTCACTTTCATCAAGAGGCTCTTTAGTTCTTTGCTTTCTGCCATAAGGGTGGTGTCATCCGCATATCTGAGGTTACTGATATTTCTCCTGGCAGATCAGCAGTCTGGATTAAACTGCTCTGAGCAGGCAATAATTCTCTCTGAAGCACATGAAATGGGAAATAACTTTCAAGCATCTTCTAGCTTGTTAATAACAACATTCAAAGGACAGCACAAGATTTGGGCAAACAAGCAGATGACAACATTTGTGGTGGTTTTGCCTGTGATGTGTGGGAACCAGGAATCCTAAACACTAAGGTCACCTTGAGATCACCTGACAAGTGCCAGAGAGTAACAGTCTCTGTGGGACTGAGTCAAGCTTTAAAAAACCCGACTACCAAGGGAATCTGCTGGATTGTTCTTTGTAATAAACTGACACAGCTATTTTTTAAGTCAAGCAATTTATGTGTGACATTTGGTATCCTACAACATTGGACCCTGAAATCCAGTGTCCAACCTTAACTGTGTCCGATTCTCAGCGTGGAACCGCCTATCACTGTCAATCTCACCTTCTTCTTGAGCTGGCTCAGGACATCAGCCATGGCCCAGCTGCCATCGTACATTCCCTCCTTCTCAGTGAAAACAAAGTCAGGGTTGAAATCAGCGCTGCGGTTCTTTTGTAAGGCTTTCTGCTTTCTGCCCAGCACAATGGGCCCCTGGGAAGAGGGAGAAGAAGGATGACTATGGGACTAAGATAAAAGAACACCAGCGAGAGAAGAAATGAGGGACTTCCTTGGTGGCCCAGTGGCTAAGACTTCACCCTCCCCATGCAGGGGACCTGGGTTCAATCCCTGGTCAGGGAACTAGATCCCAGATGCTGCAACTAAAGATCCCTGTGCTATACAGAAGGACCTTGTTGCTTCTCCATCTTATATATATATAATAGTTTGCATCTGCTAATTCCAAAGTCCTAATCCTTCCCTCCCCTGCCACAAGTCTGCTCTCTATATTTGTGTCATGTTTTAGATTGCACATATAAGTGACAACTTTTCTATGACAGCTTTCCATTCGAGAAGTGAAAAGATCATTCTGGCTGCTAAGTGGCAAATACACTGTCGGGGAAGAGGGAGGCAAGAGAAACAGCTAGAGACCAGGTATGTTAAGATTGTAGGTAACCAGGTACAAGATGGTAGTTGGCTGGACTAGAGTGGAAGTAGTGTGGACTGAGTGGGGAAGACGCTAAAAAGAGATTTCCAAGGTAGCCTACAGAGCATTGGAAGGGAGAGAGGAGAAAGAAGCTGCATGACTGCAGGGTTTCTGGTGTGAGATGGAGCGGGTTGGCAGGGTGAGGGAGACCCAAGAGTTCAGCTTTGAAAAAACTGAACCCATAAGAGGCCAAGGGACCTCCAAACGGAGGTGTCAGTAGGCAGATGAGGCCGCAGAGGGGGAAATACTTGAGCTGGATCTTTAAAGGGTGAGCACCTTTCCAGGACACCTATGCCTTTTTAATCTCCATCCTGCTCGTCTCTTAACTCCCCATCCAACATAAGCTTCAGGAGAGCGGTTTCCTTGTCTACCCTGTTCACCGCTACGCCCTGGATGCTCAACACTAGGTGTAGCACAGGTAAATCAGTTCAGTCAGTACTGACTTAATGGATGTATGGATAACACGGCTCCTTGAATAAGAACCAGAACTGACTCCGTCTCTGGATCTCTATGACACAGGCCTGGATTAAACTTCAGTTCAGTGAATGGGTACGGAGTTCACCAAGGCGACACGGAATGGCACGGACACAGGTGAGGAAAGGCTAGTAGCAACCACCGGGGGTCCAGGTGAGGCCCAGGGACACTAGGCAGCTGGGCAGAGGATGCCAGAGAGGATGCCGAGAACCTGGGGGCAGGGACCTGAGGCACGGCGGAGAAGGGAAGCAGTCAAGGACAGCGACTGCCTGCCGCCGCGCTGCCACCCCGATCGGCCCGTACCTCCTCCTCCTCGTCCTCAGAGTCCGTCTCCGGCTCCACCGGCACGTCCTCATCTTCGCCTATCGTCCCGATGAAGCCCAGCTCAGAGAGCATGGTACCTCGACAGCCACTTCCGGAAAGCAGCGCGGCCCGCCGGCCGGCTCGCACACTTCCGCTCCCCACGCGTCGTCACTGAACACGTGCTGACGTCACTTCCCCTCGGCGCCCTCCTCCGCCGGCGCCCGCCCAAACTCTGGGAGCGCGCATGCGTGCTTTGCGTGGGGAAACGAAGGATCGGCGTGTATGTTAAACAAATTCTGTCTTATTGGTGCTTGGAAAACGGTGGGGTGGTTGGAGGTGTGTGCGAGGAGAAGGTCTACAGAGATGCGTGGATAAGCCCCATATGCTTCTGTACAAGGAATTGAGAAAGAAAAATACAGTAAAACAGTTATTAGTGACTGTCTGGGTGGTAGAATTCATAGGTGATTTTTATTTTCGTCTTAGGTTTTTTTTCCCCCACAATAAACATTTATTTTCATCAGTTCGGTCGCTCAGTCGTGTCCGACTCTTTGCGACCCCATGGACTGCAGCACGCCAGTCCTCCCTGTCCCTCACCAGCTCCCGGAGCTTACTCAAACTCGTGTCTTTTTATTTTCATAAAAAAGAAAAAAATAAGAATTAGAATAGATAACATCTATAACATTTACTCTGTACCAAGTACTGATCTAAGCACTTTTACAGGTATAAACTAATCCTCACCGCAATCCTCGCAGAAGGTATCATTACTTACAGATGAAGAAGCTGAGGCTCAGAGAGGTTTTCAAGGTCACAGAGCCAGTTAATTAGAGCCAGGATTATAATGGAGGCAGTGGGTCGAGGGTACTTAGGAAAGAAGATCTCACAATTTACAAAAAAGTTTTCATGTCTTCTGCTTGTGGATATCTTGCTGAATCTTAACTTTACTTAAGCACACCTCCTGCATGAAGTCTTCTTGAACTACCCATCCTCCTTCATAGCTGTTTGCTGCTTCCGTATTAACACTTTCTACTTGCAGCAGAGTAGTAGTTGTGATGTAGAAGTAGGTTCAGTTGTCTTTTTTTTAACTTTTTTTTGTTTGTTTGTTTGGCCACACCTTGTAGCTTGTCAGATTTTAGTTCCCCAACTCAGGATTGAACCCCAGGCCTTCCACGGTGAGAGCATGAGTCTCAACCCACTGGACCACCAGGGAAGTCCTAAGTCCTAAGAGTTCCTTCTTTTTAACGGCTGAATAATATTTCATCGTGTGTATATACCATTTTCTTTCTTCATTTATCCACTGATGGACACTTAGGCTGCTTTCATGTCTTGGCTCTTGTTAATAATGTTGCTATGAATATGGAAGTGCAGATAGGGTTTTGAGTTAGTGTTTCCATTTCCTTTGGATAAATAACTAGAAATGGAATTGCTGGATCATACAGTAGTTCTGTTTTTAATATCTTCATACTATTTTCTATAGCAGTTGTACTAATTACATTACCACCAACAGTGCACAAGGATTCCTTATTTTCTCCACAACTTCACCAACGGTTGTTATTTCTTGCGTTTTTGATGATAGCTATTCTAACAGGTGTGAGGTGATACCACCTTTTGGTTTTGATTTACATTTTCTGATGATTAATGATGTCGAACTCCTTTTCAAGTATGTAACCATTGGCCATCTTTATGTCTTCAGTGGAAAAAATGTCTATTCGGATCCTCTAACCATTTTTTTAATCAGATTTTCTGGCGGGCTTGCTGTTGAGTTGTGTGAGTTCTCTATATATTTTGGACATTAATTAGACTCTTAGCGGATATATGATTTGCAAATATATTCTCCCATTTGGTATGTTGCTTTTTCATTTTGTTGATGGTTTTCTTTGCTGTGCAAAAACTTAAAAAAAAAATACTATTTACTTTTAGCTATACTGGGTCTTCATTGCTGCAACAGCTTTTCTCTAGTTTCAGAGAATAGGGGCTTCTCTTTGTGGTGGTACATGGACTTCTCATCTTCCGGTGATCTCTCTTATTGTGGAGCATGGCCTCGAGGCCTGCGGCCTTCAGTAGCTGCAGCCTTTGACTCCCACAGTCTAGAGAGCGGGGTCAGTAGTTGTGGACAGGGGCTTAGCTGCTCCCTGGCATGTGGGATCTTCCTGGACCAGGGATTGAACCCACTTCTCGTGAATTGGCAGGCAGATTATTTACCACTGACCCACCAGGGAAGCCCTGTGCAAATGCTTTTTAAGTTTGATATAGTCCCACATGTCTGCCTTTGCTTTTATTGTCAAATCTAAAAAGTCATCACTAAGACTGATGTCAGGGAGCTTACGGCCTATGTTTTTTCTAGAGGTTTTATGGTTTCAGGTCTTAGATTCTAGGCTTTAATCCATTTTGAGTTAATATTTGTGTGTGGTATGAAACAGCAGTCCAGTTTCATTCTTTGGCATGTTGTTCAGTTTTCTCAGTACTATTTACTGAAGAGATTGTCCCTTCCCCATCGTATGTTCTTGGCTCCATTGTCATAAATCAATTAACCATATATATTTGTGGCTTTATTTCTGGGCTTTCTATTCAGTTCCATTGATCTACATGTCTTTTTTATATCAATACCGTACTGGTTTGGTTACCATGCCTTTGTAATATAATTTTAAAACCAGGAAGCATGATGCCTCCAACTTTGTTCTTCTTTCTCAAGATTGCTTTGGCTATTTGGTGGTCTTAAACAATTCTTTATGTTAAATTTTCTGTGTTAAAATAATTAGTATAGTTTCTGTCTTGTAACTGAACTTTGATACATAAGCCTATGTGTGTGTGTGTGTGTGTATATATATATATATATATACACAGACAAGTGTACACAATCATGTACATCAGAGTGCTATTTATAAAGGTAAAAACTTGTACATGATCCTACTGTGTAACAGTAACAAAGTAGTTCACTCAATTGTTGTACATCTTGCAAGGGAAAACTGTAGCCATTAAAAAATATGTAACTCCATTTATGCTAACATAGAGTAATATCTAAGATACCATAAGAAAGGAGATTATAAAACAACATGTGTGCTAAGAGTCCATTATTAAACAGTTTGTATTTTGTGCTTTTTGCTGCTGTGGATTCACCAGAAGCAGTCAGTGAGATGTTAGGCCCATCAAGGAAGGTTAAATTGAGAGAACCAGAGGAGAAAACAGCAGAGGTGTGTGGCTTCAAGCTTGTGAGAAGAGTGTTGTCTAATGTTTATGTTGGGTTGTAGGTTTTCTAAAACTAGTAAGAGGTGGAAGCTCCTGCTTTGAGTTGAAAATGGACAACTAATCCAATCCCAGAAAGTTGTTTATTGGCCAGTGAAATGATTAAATATATGTGTCAACTTGAGTGGGCCACAAAATGTCCAGATATTTGATCAAACATTCTAGGTATTTCTGTGAGAGTGTTTTGGGGTGAGAGTAACACTTAAATCACTTGATTGAGTAAAGCAGATTAGCCTCCATAAGGAACCTAATCCAGTCAGTTGAAGGCCTGAATAAAACAAAAGACTGACCTTCCCAGTTTAAGGTGGAGCTAGTTAGTCGTAAGAACCTGAGATGTGGAGATGAGGGTTCCATCCCAAGGTTGGGAAGATCCTCTGGAGTAGGAAATGCCAGCCCCACTCCAGAATCCTTACCTGGAAAATTCCACGGACAGAGGAGGGCTACAGTCCATGAGGCTGCAAAGACATGACTCGGCACCATACCACATCTTAGTGTAAGAGACATTCTTCCTGCCTCCGGGCATTTGTTGAACTGGAACTGGAATCCTTCTGCTTCCAAAAGGACGTCCAGCCTTCAGACTCCAACTAGGACATTGGCTGTACAGATTTTGGACTTACCACACATGATTACATGAACCAATTTCTGATAATCTCTCTCTCTCCCTCTCCCATTCTTCCTCTGTCTATCTATCTATATCTCTATAAAATATCTCTAGATAGATGGATGGATAGATGTACAGGAAGGAAGGAAGGAAGGAAGGAAAGGAAAATATCCTAACCCTTCATCACACTTCTTGAATGCTGCTTCCATCCCATTGGCCAAAGTTCAGTCTGTGGGCATACCTACCTGCAAAGAGGCTGGGAAATACAGATTTTATCCTGAGCAACCATATGCCCAACTAAAATTCTGTGGAAAAAGTGGACAAGAGCTTTTGGGGACAACAGGAAATCTGTCACAGTCAAGAGGTACATACACCCCACTTTATCTCTGGAAGGGGGGTAAAATTACAGGTGAGTTTTAGTTCCTTACAGTTTTTTGTAATACTTGATTTTTAAAAAACTGAACATATATTTATAATTAGAGGAGAGGGGGAAGCATTGTCACTCTTTTCTGTTTGAGAAGGAAATACAGTTTGAATAAAAGAAATGGTAAAATGATACCAGGAGGGGGCTTACCTAGTAGTCCAGTGGCTAAGACTCCGTGCTCCCAGTACATGGGGCCCTGGGTTCCATCCCTGGTCAGGGAGCTAGATCCTGTATGCTGCAACTAAGACCCAGCACAGCCAAATAAATAAATGATACCAAGAGCTGAGGTGATCCTTAAAGAAACATATCTGCTTTCAGAAGGTCTTGTGCAGTGATCCCAAGGCAGTAAGACTTCCCAGGAAATGCAGCTTCCTTTAGCAACGCTGTTTGGTTCTCTGCATCTACAGATGCTATCTGCATTGACGTGTGTCTGCTTGCCTCAGTCCTGGTGCCGAAGGACTGTGTTCCGGGAGTGCTGTGTCTCCCTGCACGGCACATGGTGCCCCCAGGGGCTTAGGCCTCCCTAGATGTGTATTAACCCAACCCAGGCTACCTTCACATCTTAATTCCCTGAAATGATTTGCCATGGATAAGATCTGAGTAGATGTGGAAATCTTAATAACCTTGCCCAAGAATGAGCAAGTCCCCTGAAATCCTTGGAAGTCAAAGATTGGCGGTTTGCTGTACTTACCTGTAAAATCCATCTTGACTCTCACTTCCAACTCTCCTCGTCACCATCCAGACTTAATTTCTTATCTGCTTTCTGAACCAAAGTCTAAGAAGAGCAGACTGGAAAAAGGAAAAAATTGATTTCTTATTTTTCTCCCTGGGGGTCTAACATCAGTCCCAGATCTTTAGGTGCATTTAGAAGAACCAAGTGTTTGCTGTCCAATTCAAAGCAGAGAGTTTCCAACCAATGTTATTCTCAGAGAGTTGAAGTGAATGTTCTCAACATTTAGTCTTAAGCAATATTCTGCTTCTGAACCGTGGTACCAGCTCAAGATCGGTTTGCTAATGTCATGTTTTCATTAATTCTACAAGTATTTATTGAACTCCCAATTTGCTCCAGCCTCCCTTCTACACACTGGGTGCATTGCCCTCTCATTCCTCCTCTCTCCCTCTCATCAGAACCAGCCATTCTCATGAAGTTGAAGTGCAGCCTTCCTAATGGTGCTACCATATCCTCATTGTACAGGTGAAGAAACTGAGACGCAGGGAGATGAAGGAAATTGCCCAAGGTCACACCCTTGGTAGGTTGTAGAACCAGTTCAGTTCAGTCGCTTAGCCGTGTCTGACTCTGCATCCCCATGGACTGCAGCACGTCAGGCCTCCCCGTCCATCACCAACTCCCGGAGTTTACTCAAACTCATGTCCATCGAGTCAGTGATGCCATCCAACCATCTCATCCTCTGTCGTCCCCTTCTCCTCCTGCCTTCAGTCTTTCCCAGCATCAGAGTCTTTTCAAATGAGTCAGCTCTTTGCATCAGGTGGCCAAAGTATTGGAGGTTCAGCTTCAACATCAGTCCTTCCAATGAACATTCAGGACTGATTTCCTTTAGGATGGGCTGGTTAGATCTATTTGCAGTCCAAGGGACTCTTGAGAGTCCTACAACACCACAGTTGAAAAGCATCAATTCTTTGGTGCTCAGCTTTCTTTATAGTCCAGTAAAAACAGATAAGTAAGATGAAGAAGCCAAGGGAGGTTGATAAGGGGACTGTTCCAAAGCAGAGAACTGAAGGTGAAGAAAGGCACCAAATGAAGCTTTCTTGGAAATCCTCCCCACACACCCCAGCCTTAGGCACCCACTAATCTACTTTCTATCTCTATGGATTTGCCTCTTCTGGAAAATTCATGTAATTGTATAATATTTTGACTGGATTCTTTCGTTAGTTTTTTTCCCCCAGGTTAATCCATGTTGTGGCATGTATCATTACTTCATTCTTTTATACACAGCTCAATAATCCATGGTATGGATATGCAAGGTTTCATTTATTATCTGTTTTTGTAGAGTGATTTTAATGGTATGTGAATTACATCTCAGTTAAAAATAAAGCAGTAGATTATAACCTGTTCAATACAAGAGAAAAATAAATTGAAAGTCTGTATCTGTACAAACTACTGTGCATAAAATAAGGTACAAGGATATATTGTACAGCACAGGGGCTGTAGCCAATATTTGTAATAACTGTAAATGGACTATAATCTTTAAAAATTCTCAAACACTGTGTTTTACACCTGAAACATGAAATATTGTACATCAACTATACCTCAATGGAAAAGAATTTTTAAAGAAAGAAAAGTCTGATGAGGGGTACGATATTTACCTAACTTCAAAGTGCCTATCTACAAAATACATAATAAAAAGGGGAAAAGAGTAACTATACAGATGCGAAGCCCAGCAGATGCCGCCGGAGTCAAGCGTGCGGAGTGAACACTGTTAGCGAGGGGACAGGTCACAGTCCCACGTCGCCTGGCCAGATGTCAGTGCGAACATTCCATTGTTGGTGTTTGATTTTCCTGCCAAAGACCTGAATGGAGTCATGAGGAAACCTCAATTAAACCCAGATGGAGGAACATGTCACAAAATAGTTCCCCTGAGATCTTCAAACGTGTCAAGGATGAGAAAGTTGAGCAAAGACTGAAGAACTGTTCCACACTGAAAGAAACAGAACAATCCGAATGCAAAGATCTTGTAGCTGGAAGTTACATGATTTGGTGAATCGGCAAATCTGAAAGGGATCTGAGGATTCGATGATAGTTCTGTATCATATTAACTTTATTTGGGTGTGTGTATCACATAGCAGAAAGTCCTTGTTGCAGGAAATACGCACTAAAGTGTTTGGGGATGATGAGGTATCAAGTTATCCTTTACCCTCAAATGGTTCAGGACAAAATATCTGAACCATATTTGCAGCTTTTTTCTGCATATCATATTGTTTTTAAAAATCCATACACCAGTTTCCACTGACCCCACATGCCACAACTACTAAAGCCTGGGCACCTAAAGCCCACGTGCTGCAGCTAGAGAAAAGCCCCTGCAGCAACAAAGACCCAGAACAGGCAAAAGAAGATAAAAATAAACAAATTTTTTTAAAAGAAGAAAGAAAATCATCCATCTATACTGTTAAAAAAAAATTCGTACGCCATTTTCCAGTGTGGCTTCATACTTTCTCAATTATTTTAACATTAATCTTCATTTTATAATCTTCTATCTCATTGAATATTAATAATAGCTACCATTTATGTAGCATTAAATTCTTTATACATGTGTGACAACACGCATGAAAAACCCTATAATTTATCACATCACATAGAGTTCAGAAACCTGCTGTAACTTAAGCAAGAAAAGGAATTGACTGGAAGGATGTGAGATATATGGCAGGCTCTGCTGGAAATAGCTCCTCCACTTCATAAAAGTTTGTTGATCTTGGGTAAGTGACTTAACTACTCTGTGCCTCAGTTTCTGCATCCATAAAATGGAAGAAATTATAGTACCTACCTCATAAGATTGTTGTCGGGAGCTAATTAGGACATGTAAAGCACTTAAAAGAGTGCCTGATACATAGTGTTCCTCCATAAATATTATTTATTATCATTAACTGACTTGTCCAAAGAAACCAATGAGTGGTTTCAGTGCAGGATCTGAACCGAAGTCCATTGGAAACCAAAACCTGAACTTACCAGCGACACTTTGTCCCAACATTAACTGAGCCATGATTCTCCCACTCTTCTCCTAAACCTTGATGCAAACTGAAGGATGTTCCTTCTCCCGCCCCAAGAGCAGTTACTTCCTTTTGCATTCTCCTAAGCACTGATAGCACTGATAAACACAAACTTGTCAAGCCAGCTCCACCCTTTCAGAAGGCCTGTGTCCACACCCTCCAAAAACTTTTGCTTCACTGGTACACTTTGTTTGCCTTGGGTAATATTATTCTTTTAAGTATGGAGGACACTTAATCTAAGTGATACTTTTCATGATCTTTGATCTAGGCCTGCAACAGTGCAGCTATGAGTAACATACTTGCTTTATGCAATGTCTACCGAAATATTACTCTTCCGTCTCATGGATGTGTGCTAAGTCGCTCCAGTCACGTCTGACTCTCCACAACCTCATGGACTGTAACCCACCAGTCTCCTCTGTTCATGGGATTCTCCAAGCAAGATTACTGGAGTGGGTTGCCATTTCCTCCTCCAGGGAATCTACCTGATCCGGGACCGAACCCGCAGCTCTTATGTCTCCTGCATTGGCAGGTGGACTTTTTACCACTAGCGCCACCTGGGAAGCCCCTTCCTTCTCATATTTGATGGAAACTATTAGGTTAGCATCTGAAAGAGTAATGCAATCCCCTGGGAGGTATAGTATTAATCATGTTTTAAATGTTATGTATTTTTCTTATGTTATGATATCTTAAAACACGACATCCTCATGGTCCACGGGTTAAGAATCTGCCTGCTGACGTGGCGACATGAGTTCAATCCCTGATCCAGGAAGATCCCATGTGGCACAGAGCAACGAAGTCCATGTGCCACAGCTGCGGAGCCTGTGCTCTAGAGCCTGCCAGCCGCAACTACCGAATCCACGTGCTGCAGCTGACGAAGCCCGTGAGCCTGGAGCCTGTGCTCTGCAATGAGAAGCCCATGCCCTGCAACAAAGAGTAGCCCCCCACTCACCACAACTAGACAAAGCCTGCACACAGTGACAAAGACCCAGTGCAGCACCCTCTCCCCCTCCAAAAAAAAAAAAAACTCGTTGTTAGGGAAGAGACTGCTCCTCCCAGAGCTACTCAATCCTTAGAGATAGCAAAGGGCTCAGCTCAGAGCACATCTTTCATACACCAGCCAACAAATCTCTAGTCTATAACTCTAATCACCTCCTTATCTAACTCACTCATCAAGCCAATACACTCATCAAACCAATATTTCCCCTGCCCTACATCATCCCAAGGCTAGGTGTAATATTAGGAATGATAGAGAAGTCATTTTTCAAGGTCTTTTTATTGACAAAAGTAGTTAGCCAGCCAAAGTGCCTTTCACCTACATGATACATGTGTGGTCTCACTACCGCAGTAGGTCAAACAGAACTGAAGGTGTAAGAGCCAAAATTTCTCTGCTTTGTAAATACAATTCTATGATAGGAAAACAGTTGTGTGCTTTCTGATAGCTCTAGAGTTTGAGAACCTGACAATATAGAATTTTTCCCCACCACCAACAGCAAGAAGAAAGAGGAGGAAGGGGAGACAAAGAAAGAGAGAGAAAGGGAAGAAATAAGAGAAAAGTTGGTTTCCCATCTAAGTGTAAGGTTCTAAGGAACAGATTTCCACTCCCCCCATCCCCTCTGCCAGAATAAGATAGAAAAATTCTGTGTTCTGAAGGGACAGTGTTTCCTAACCCAAAGTTCTATACCCAGCCAAATTATCCATGAACTGGGAGGATAGAATGAAGACATTTCCAGATATGTAAGCACTCAGCATCTTTTCTTTCTTAGAAAGTGAATGGAGCATGAGGGAGAGAGCCATGAAAAAGGAACTTATGGGATCCAGAAAACAGGAGATCTAGCTCAGGAAAGAGGCAAAAGGAAGGGCTAGTGTTGCCACTTCTAGCAGGCTAGAGAGGAATCAGTCCCAATCAGAGCAAGAGGACAGAGAAGCATGGGGGAATGTATCCAGGACAAAGAAAAAGAAAAACATTAATAGACTATCTTATGTATTTGAATCTATTGAGAGGTTTTCTATTCCTGTCAGAGACTTTGTGGGTCGACTGGTGATAAGCACATAGAAAACGGAGTGTAGCCAATTTGTTGAACAGATGGGACCTATGAGGTGTAGGCAGAAAAGAAGTTTATTCTTGCATGCAAAGTTTATTCTTCACATCTTCAGATTGTCTCTGGGAAGACAGTTCTTCCCTCATACCCATCTGATGAAGTCTAGGGCAAACCTCACTCTGAGGTAATAAAACTCTCTTCATCACTTAAAACTTCCAAGCAGTCTCAGTTCAGTAATTATAATGTCCCCTTTTATGCATTCTGCTGAATCACATGAAGTTGTCATTCTCGTGAACATAGGTGGTTGAATACTGGCAGTTTCACTTGATTCACTCTAATGAGTCAAAACTTTCAAATTTATTTAAAATAAAAATCATCTCCCCTTCTGCCTCTTTGGACTGGTCACCTGAGGTGAGAAGGGGCAGCCTGGTGGGCTTCTCTGTTTCCCCACTCAGGCCTTCCACCACCTTCCTCCACTCAGGAGTCAGCCTGTGGTGACTCCAGGAATGAAGCGGGCTATGGAGGCAAAAGAGAAGAGGCGATGTGGGTGCTCTGTGACCTTGGCAGGTGTTCACAAGGAACTCTACCTCTCCCATCTGTGAGGCTCCAGAGACACTCCTCCAACCCCGCCACCTACCAGCCTGCACTCCACTCCATGGGTGGGGCCTTGGTCAACCTGAAGACCCCTCGATGTGATGACTGCTTACTATTCCGCCTTTAGCCCCCAGGCATCCAACCTCTTTGATGGGGTCGCCTCACACCACAGGGAAAGCCTCTCAGAAAAGATGCAAGCTGGTGTTTCCCCAGCACAGCCCAATCTGATCCTCAGGTCACTGTCCTGCACCCTTGAACACCACCTCCCCATTCCCTCTGCCTCTATCAAAGCAGTCAGCCAGTCTCAGGGCCTTTCATCTACGCCTCTCATGTGTGAGTCAGACAGCACTCACTGTGTCATCTGGGCTTCCAGGGACACATCAAGCTCTTTAAGAGGTCTTACTGAAGTGCCTTTCTTTAGGCTCAAAGAAAAAACATCTTTCTCCTCCCCTCCCCACAAATGAGCAAATGTATTACCACATCTCATTCTCTCCAAACTTTTTTTTTTTAATAATCTCTGGAAATTTCAACCTCGCCCTTTCATGCTCTTGAATGGGTAAGGGACCAAAGATAAAATCAGTTTTTTGTTTTTTTAATTTAGTAGATTTAATTTATTATTATTTTAGAGCAGTTTTAGGTTCACAGTGACATTGATCAGAAGGTAGAGAAATGTTCTATGTATGCTCTGACCAAACAGACACAGAGCCTCCTCCGCTATCAATGTCCTGCACCAGACTGGCACATGTGTTACAATCATGAACCTACTCGGGGGTTTCCTGGCAGTCCAGTGGTTAGGACTCTACGCTTCCAATGTAGGAGGCATGAGTTCAATCCTAGTTGGGGAACTAAGATCCCTCATGCCACTTGTAGTAGCCAAAAATTAACAACAACAAAAACCTACAAAGACATTATTATCAAAGTTCATAATTTACATTTGGATTCACTCTTGGTGTTATATATTCTATAGATTTGAAAAGATATATAGTGGCATGTATCCACCATTATGGGGCTTCCCTAGTGGCTCAGCTGTAAAGAATCTGCCTGCAATACAGGAGCTGCAGGAGATGTGAGTTCAATCCCTGGGAAGATCCCCTGGAGGAAGCACGGCAATCCACTCCAGTATTCTTGCCTGGAGAATCCCGTGGACAGAGGAGCCTGGCGGGTCACAGTCCATGGGGTCACAAAGACTCAGACGTGGCTGAAGCAACTGAGCACGCACGCATCCATCATTATAGGGTTGTGTAGAATAGTTTCACTGCCTGAAAAATCCTCTGTGCTCTTTTTATTCATCCCTCCTTCCCTCCAAGCCCCTGGCAACCATTAATCTTCTCCTAACAGTCTCCATAGTTTTGCATTTTCCAGAATGTCATACAATTGAAATCACATGGTATGTAGCCTTTTCAGATTGGCTTTTTCTCAGTAATTTGCATTTAAGTTTTCGTCATGTCTTTTCGTGGATTGATGCCTCATTTCTTGTTAGTGTAGAATAATAGTCCATTGTCTGAATGTACCACAATTTATCCATTCACTTACTGGAGGACATGCTTCCACATTTTGGCAATTATGGATAAAGCTGCCATAACCAGTTTTTAATCACCTCTTTTACAAGTCCCGCCTGGGTGGATTTTACTTTGGAATGGGGAAGCATCAGTTGAAACTGAGACTGAAATAGTTCTCTATTACATCCTGTTACAAGAGGAAATGAAAAATCAAGACAGATAATAACTTCAGGGAAGAAAATGTATGTAAGAAATGGAATTTAACCATAATACTCTATATAATCAGTGGTGAATACCATTACTTATACAGTCAACATAAATATTGAATCAAGAATTGTGATAGAAACATATTGGAAGGATGAGGAAAGGAGAAATTTGTGTTGTGGAATGTGTTGGAATAGGACTAAGAGAACAAAATTCTCTATACCATGGTAAGCAAGCAACAGTAGAAGTCTAAACGGAAGAATCAAGAACTGTCTGCACAGGCATGTCATTTAGAAACACAAAGGAAGAGACTTCCCTGTGGTCCAGTGACTGACTCCACGCCCTCAATGCAGGGGACCGAGATTCAACCCCTGGTCGGGAAACAAGATCCTACTTGCCTCGACTGAAAGTCCTGACCACAGCACTAAAGTTCCCGGGTGCCACAACTAAGATCCAGCCCAGCAAAATAAAAGACAGAAAGGAAGCAAAAGAAGATACCAGAAGAGTTGAGAGAGTTCACAGTGAGAGCATTGGGGTGTTGGTTCATGATAAGCTTCTTAAAATTATTTGACTCTTAAAACTATGAATGTATTACATTGAGTAAGTGATTTCACTTTAAAAACTGTAATAAAATACATGGCTTCCCTTGTGGCTCAGCTGGTAAAGAGTCCACCCGCAATGCGGGAGACCTGGGTTCGATCCCTGGGTTGGGAAGATCCCCCGGGGAAGGGAAAGATGACCCACTCCGGTATTTTGGCCTGAGGAATTCCATGGACTGGACAGTCCATGGGGTCGCAAAGAGTCAGACATGACAGAGCAACTTGCGCTTTCACTTTTGCTTTCCTTTCAAGCGATTTAATTTTAAAAACTGTAATAAAATACAAAACCTATCTAGAGACTACATAATATTTGAGTATAACAAGAGCACTTGTGGGAATCTCCTCGTGGTCCAGTGGTTAAGATTTGGAGCTTTCACTGCCGTGAGCCCGGGGTTCAATCCCTGGTCAGGGAAATAAGATCCCAGAAGTTGAGCATGACAACCAAAAAGAAAAGTGCCCTTAATGAGAAATTATTTGCACGAAGCCAGAAGTTATTTTGCATGACCAGAAAGCTTTCTAGTGTTACAGAGAAAATTGCTCCCTGTAGCCTTCTGCTTGCAGGATAATATAAAAATACATCATCTTATTTCCAAATAACCTTGAGATAAGCAGTGGATTCTCCTACGGGCTCAATTTCAACTTATATCGTAAGGGATCTGTTTTCCCTACTGGATTATTTAGTAATAAATTTGAGAGATAACCAGATCGGCTGAGCCAACAGGGGCTACCTCATTGCCCTAGGAGTAACTCGTGATCACTACTTCTCACCTCACTTATCCTGGAGCCCATAACATGTTATCCCTAAAATGAAACTCAAGCAGGATTTTTTAGGACAGGGACCTCCCTGGAAGTCCAATCTAAGACTCCATGCTCCCAATGCAGAGTTCAGTCCCTGGTCAGAGAGTTAGATCCCACACGGTGCAACTAAAGACCCTGCGTGCAGCACAGTCAAATAAATAAATTTTTTTTTAAAGATTTTTTTCGGACAATGGGCAGGAGAAAATGACCAAAAAATGAAAATGAGAGGTATGTTCTTCATGTAACCTCTATGAGAACAGGGGTCTGTCTTGAACATTTCAGTATTCTCAGTGTCTGGCCCATAGTTAATGCTCAGTAAATATCTAATTTTGTTTATTTATTTATTTATTGAATAAACAAATCAACAAGTGACCCTACCTCCCCAATTTTCCCAAGATCTAGGTGCATTGGGAAAAAGTTATATCTAGCATAAATCTAGAAAAATCAACAGGTAAGAGCCCTTAGATAAGGTTACCTCACTGGATGTTTTGTGAAACAGCCAATTACAAATATTGGAAACGTAAAATCTACCAAGTACATGAGGAGATATGTGAAGATGTTGACACTAGTATTAGTTATAATAGCAAGAAATGACACTAACCTAAAAGTCCATCGAGAGAAGCCTGGGTAAATACAAGACGGTATACTCATTTGATGGGATGCTCTATAGCAGTGACAATGAACAGACTAAAGCTATGTATATAAATATAGATGAACCACCAAAAAATGTAATGTTGAAGGAAAAAAAAGCAACTCGTAGAAGAATTCAAATAGTATGATGCCATTTATATAAGATTTTTAAATATAGCAAAGAATATTGTTTCCAAAGCCTTCATCTGCAGTGAAAGTATAAAAATGTATGTTGTAAAAAAAAAAAATGCATGTTGTTGTTGTTTAGTTGCTAAGTCATATCCAACTCCTTTTTGACCCCATGGACTGTAGCCCGCCAGGCTCCTCTGCCCATGGGATCTCCCAGGCAAGAATACTGGAGAGGGTTGCCATTTCCTTCTCCAGAGGATCTTCCTGACCCAGAGATCAAACCCCCATCTCCTGCATTGACTGGCAGATTCATTACTGCTGAGCTACCATGGAAGCCCCAAAAATGCATGGAAATAAGAAATACTAAATGTTGAATGAATGAACCTGTGCCCCCTGCTTTCAATTTTATTGATGTCCGCTCTTTGTTATTTCTTTCCTTTTGCTTGCTTTGGGTTTACTTTGGTCTTTTTCTATCTTAAGTAGAGACTTAAGAAAGTTTCTTAAGAGACTAGGATTGAGACTTTTATGCTGTGCTGAGATAAGCATTCAACACTACAAATTTTCCTCTCAGTTCAATTCAGTCGCTCAGTCGTGTCCGACTCTTTGCGACCCCATGGACTGCAGCATGCCAGGCTTCCCTGTCCATCAGCAACTCCCAGAGCTTACTCAAACTCATGTCCATCACATTGGTGATGCCATCCAACCATCTCATCCTCTACCTTCCCCTTCTCCTGCCTTCAATCTTTCCCAGCATCAGGGTCTTTTCCAATGAGTCAGTTCTTCGAATCAGGTGGCCAAAGTATTGGAGTTTCAGCTTCAGCATCAGTCCTTCCAATGTATATTCAGGACTGATTTCCTTTAGGATGGACTGGTTGGATCTCCTTACAGTCCAAGAGCCTCTCAAGAGTCTTCTCCAACACCACAGTTCAAAAGCATTAGTTTCTTGGTGCTCAGCTTTCTTTATAGTCCAACTCTCACATCTATACATGACTACTGGAAAAACCATAGCTTTGACTAGACGGACCTTTGTCAGCAAAGTAATGTCTGTTTTTTAATATGCTGCCTAGCTTGGTCATAGCTTTTCTTCCAAGGAACAAGCATCTTTTAATTTCAGGGCTGCATTCACCATCTGCAGTGATTTTGGAGCTCAAAAAAATAAAGTCTGTCACTGTTTCCACTGTTTCCCCATCTATTTGCCATGAAGTGATGGACCAGATGCTATGATCTTAGTTTTCTGAATGATGAGTTTTAAGCCAACTTATTCACTCTCCTCTTTCATTTTCATCAAGAGACTCTAGTTCTTCTTCGCTTTCTGCCATAAGGGTGGTGTCATCTGCTAAGGGTGGTATCATCTGCATATCTGAAGTTACTGATATTTCTTTGGCAATCTTGATTCCAGCTTGTGATTCATCCAGCCTGGCATTTCACATGATGTACTCTGCATATAAGTTAAATAAGCAGGGTGACAATATACAACCTTGACGTACTCCTTTCCTGATTTGGAACCAGTCTGTTGTTCCACGTCCAGTTCTAACTTGCTTCTTGACCTGCATACAGATTTTTCAGGAGGCAGGTCAGGTGGTCTGATGTTCCCATCTCTTTGAGAATTTTTCATATTTTGTTGTGATTCACACAGTCAGATAGACAGATTGCCTAAAGAATTTTCCTCTAAGTATTGCTTTAATTGCATTTCCAAATTTTTTGATGTGTTATAATTGCATTTTCATTCAGTTCAAAATACTTTTAGATTTCTCATTCCTATGAGAAACAAATTTACCAACTAGAACTAGTGTTTTTTATTTTTTCTATTTAATTTTACTTTAATGCTAGTGTTTTTATGCAGTTCTTTTTGCCATTAACTTTACAGTTACCAGTCAAAATACCATTTTCCAATGTTATTTAGGTCAGCTGCTTTTTTATCTCACCCCATCAGTGAGATCCATTTGTTACATTCTTCATTCCATCTTGGAATCTTTGTTGATTTTTAAACATTTCCATACGATAAAGTTCATTCTGTAATGGTTTTGGAAAATGCAGAGTCACATATCCACCACTTCAGTAGCCTGCAGGCCAGTTTAATCACTTAAACACCTAGAGGTTCTTCTTTGTAGCCTTTTGGTCAACTATATCCCTTTCCCCCAACCCTGGGAACCACTGATCTGTTTTCTGTCCCTATAATTTTGCCTTTCTCAGAATGTCATATGATCGGAGGCAAACATATGTAGGCTCTTGGGTTTTGTTTTTCTCATCTAAAGAGGTGCAATCTGGCTTCATCCTGTTATTTCACAGACTTGGCTCCTATTCCTTGTCATTGCTGTTCTGTGTTCCACGGCGTGGACGGACTGCCATCCGTTTGTCCGTTCACCTGTTGGAGGACGTCTTGGCTTTACTCAGGATCGACTGCTATGAATGAAGTTACAGTAAACATTAGTGTAAGGTTTTAATATCTTTTTAATTCACTTGTATAAATACCTAGAACTAGGATTGCTGGGTTGTATGATAAGTATGTTTAACTTTATAAGAAACTGCAAGCTGTCTTCCCAGTGGCTATACTGTTTTGCATTCCCGTCAGCAATGAATAAGCATTCCCGTTGCTCTGCATTCTTCTATTTGGTGTTGTCGTGTATGTAATAGTATCTCATTGTGTGTGTGTGTGTGTTCTGTTTGCATTTCCCTAATGACATATTTTCATGTGTTTATTTGTAGTTCATGTGTTTATATGTGTTCATGTGTCTTCAGTTCTTTTGACCATTTTTTTCGCTCGGGTTTATTTTCATATCATTGAATTTTAAGAGTTCTTATGTATTCTAGATACAAATCCTTTATCTGGTATGTGACTTGCAAATACTTTTCTCCAAGTCTTTTCAAATGAGTCAACTCTTCGCATCAGGTGGCCAAAGTATTGGAGTTTCAGCTTCAGCATCAGTCCTTCCAATGAACACCCAGGACTGACCTCCTTTAGGACAGACTGGTTGGATCTCCTTGCTGTCCCAGGGACTCTCAAGAGTCTTCTCCAACACCACAGTTCAAAAGCATCAATTCTTCGGCGCTCAGCTTTCTTCACAGTCCAACTCTCACATCCATACATGACCACTGGAAAAACCATAGCCTTGACTAGACGGACCTTTGTTGGCAAAGTAATGTTTCTGCTTTTTAATATGCTGTCTAGGTTGGTCATAACTTTCCTTCTAAGGAGTAAGCATCTTTTAATTTCATGGCTGCAATCACCATCTGCAGTGATTTTGGAGCTCAAAAAAATAAAGTCTGACACTGTTACCACTGTTTCCCCATCTATTTCCCATGAAGTGATGGGACCCAGATGCCATGATCTTAAGTTTTCTGAGTGTTGAGCTTTAAGCCAACTTTTTCACTCTCCTCTTTCACTTTCATCAAGAGGCTTTTTAGTTCCTCTTCACTTTCTGCCATAAGGGTGGTGTCATCTGCATATCTGAGGTTATTGATATTTCTCCCGGCCATCTTTATTCCAGCTTGTGCTTCTTCCAGCCCAGCGTTTCTCCTGATGTACTCTGCATATAAGTTAAATAAGCAGGGTGACAATATACAGCCTTGATGTGAAATAAGCACAATTGTATGGTTATTTGAACATTCTTTGGCATTATTCATCTTTGGGATTGGAATGAAAACTGACCTTTTCCAGTCCTGTGGCCACTGCTGAATTTTCCAAAGTTGCTGACATATTGACTGCAGCACTTTAACAGCATCATCTTTTAGGATTTGAAATAGCTCAGCTGGAATTCCATCACCTCCACTAACTCTGTCCATACTAATGCTTCCTAAGGCCTACTTGACTTTACAATCCAGGATGTCTGGTTCTAGGTGAATGACCACACCGCTGTAGTTATCTGGGTCATTAAGACCTTGTTTGTATAGTTCCGTGTATTTTTGCCACCTCTTCTTAATCTCTACTGCTTCTGTTAGGTCTTTACTGTCTCTGCCCGCCCTTGCATGAGATGTTCCCTTTATATCTCCAGTTTTCTTGAAGAGATTGCTGGTCTTTCACATTCCATTGTTTTCCTCTATTTCTTTTTTTTTTTTTTAAATCAGCAGCTTTATTGAAAGATAAAAGGCGAGACCCCCACCGCCCCCCACGGTCTTGGCGGCATTGGCCTCAGGTTCTGGGCATCCAACTGTCCTGCAGCCAGAAAACGTCCTCTATTTCTTTACATTGTTACATAAGAAGGCTTTCTTGTCTCTCCTTGCTGTTCTCTGGAACTCTGCGTGTTTCAGTTGGGTATATCTTTCCCTTTCTCCTTTGCCTTTCATTTCTCATCTTTTCTCAGCTATTTGTAAAGCCTCCTCAGACGACGCACGTCAGGTTCCCCAAGCAGGGGTCTGGGTTCTGTCTCCTCACAATGTGATCTGACCTTAGCCACCTGATCACCAGGAAAGTCCCTGAAGTATGGATTTAACTCTTTTTATTTTTTTCTTGAAGACGCTACATAGCAGTTTTCTCAAACCACTTATTGAATGAAATCCATCTTAACCAGTTTGGCACTTTTATTGAATACGAAATGCCTACATGTGTTTGGGTCTATCTGGGAATTTCTTTTCTCCTCCACTGATTCATGGAACTTATTAGGTACTGGTACCTAATAGTCTTAATTATAATAGTAAAGGCTTTATGGTACATTTGCTACGTGGTCAGGCATTTTCAGAAATGTTTTCTTGTTGATTTTTCCATAGGAATTTTAGTCGTGGTTAATCTAGTTCTAAAACAAGATCCTGTTTGTGTTGTTCTTGGGCTCTTATTAAATGTCTATATTATAGCTCATTAACTATCTGATATCTTAATAATGTAGTGTCTTGCTAGCCATCAACATAGCTTATATTTCTAACTGTTGAAGTTTTTCCTGTGTCAATCTATGGAATTAAAATTTTTCTTCCCATAGGTTGTGAATTTTTGTTGTAACCTTTATTCCTAGGAATTAAATAGTTCTTGCTTTGCAAATGGGGTCTTCCATTATATCTTCTGTTGCATCCCTAAGATGTCTGAAATAGCTTAGGAAATCAGTCTGCCATAAATAATCACTCTGACTAGCAAGTAGTTGTCAACGAGTTTCCCCTTGCAGTGTGTACTATAGGTGACCTTGACATACGCCTTCCAATCCTACAGGTGTTGCTTGTTTTTTAGAGAAAGTGAGGCTCTGGTTCTTCAGCAGTTGATGGAAATTTATATGTATCAGATATTGTGTTGACAGTAAGGGATACCATGGTGACTTGAGTCCCCACCCTCATGAAAGCTGATCACATAGTCCTAGCCAAACAGGACAAACTCAGCAAATAATTGAATAATTATAAAGGTGCAAAGTTCTGCTAAGGGGCTATGAGATTGGAGCAGTGATAATTGTCAGGTGTTAACATCAATTAACACCCACACTGAAGACTTCAATTACCTCCCAAATGCTGCTCACTCACCTGCCTTGTCTCCAGTCCTTACTTTCCCTTAAACTCCATTTCCACTTCTCCCTCAGGAGGTAGAGTCTCATCGCCCTAACCCAGTCTGGACTGGCTTGTGTTTTGCTTGTAGCCAATGAGTGCCGAGTGAGTGGGCCAATGAGTGGCTTAAAGCTCAACATTCAGAAAACTAACATCATGGCATCCGGTCCCATCACTTCATGGCAAATAGATGGGGAAACAGTGGCTGACTTTATTTTTGGGGGCTCCCAAATCACTGCAGATGGTGATTACAGCCATGAAATTAAAAGACGCTTACTCCTTGGAAGGAAAGTTATGACCAACCTAGACAGCATATTAAAAAGCAGAGACATTGCTTTGTCAACAAAGGTCCATCTAGTCAAGGCTATGGTTTTTTCAGTAGTCATGTATGGATGTGAGAATCGGACTATAAAGAAAGCTGAGTACAGAAGAATTGATGCTTTTGAACTGTGGTGTTGGAGAAGACTCTTGAGAGTCCTTTGGACAGCAAGGAGATCCAACCAGTCCATCCTAAGGGAGATCAGTTCTGGGTGTTCATTGGAAAGACCGATGCTGAAGCTGAAACTCCAGTACTTTGGCCACCTGATGCGAAGAACTGATTCATTTGAAAAGATCCTGATGCTGGGAAAGATTGAGGGCAGGAGGAGAAGGGGATGACAGAGGATGAGATGGTTGGATGGCATCACTGACTCAGTGGCCATGAGTCTGAATAAGCTCTGGGAGCTGGTGAAAGACAAGGAAGCCTGGCTTGCTGCAGACCATGGGGTTGTGAAGAGTCAGACAGGGTTGAGTGACTGAACAACAAGTGAACTACAGTGGATGTGGCTCTATGTGCCGTCCAAGGCTCAGGCAGATAAAGAGTGTAGGTCTGCCTTCTTGTTGTTGTTCGGTGCTCCGCCTTGCTCTGTGGGATCCTCTCTCTTTAAGCCTTCAGCTGCCAAGTAAACAATTTGATGGTCCTGAGGCTGCCATGCTGTGAGGAAGCTCAAAGTAGCCCATTGAGAGATCGATCACACGGATAGGCTTTCCAGAGGCCCAGTCGGCATCCAGGCACTCTATCCCCCAGTGGTCTGTTTCACACTAGAGATCCCTAATTAGAAGATCCTCGTCAAGCTTCTTCCAAATTCTAGACCCACAGATCTACTAGAGATAATAAAATGATTGCTGTTCTTTCAAGCTACTAAATTTGGGATCGGTTTGTCTGGCAGTGTAGTAAGGGGACCTGGGCCACGTGTCCCCACACAGGGCTTTGCACATGCTTTCCCTCCTACTTGAAACACTTGCACTGCTTTTCCCTAGTTATCGCCTACGTGTCCCCTTGGATCTTGGTAAAGCTACAACACTTCTGGAGGCTCCACTCTCCAAACCCTGAAACTGGGATTTCATAATGCCCCCATAACGCCAGGCACCGCTAGTACTTGTCACAGTTGTACTTAGAGGTTCATTCACTTGTCTTTCTGACAGGTCTTCAGCTCCATAGACCAGCATTCAGTCCATGCAGTTATAACGTAGGCCAGGTATTGTAAACTCAAACATCAACAGGAACAGGAGGGTAACATAAATGAGAGATGCAGGGAGGGCAGGGGTGTTGGTGAAATAAAAGCACTCATCCCGAGGGCACAGGTGCCACTCAGCAGGCCCCGTGCAGCCAAAGCTGCCTCCTTTTTTTTTTTTTTAATTTATTATTTGTTTATTTGGCTGCACTGGGTCTTAGTTGAGACACTTGGAATCTTAGTTGCGGCATGTATCTCCACCAGGGAGAGAACTTGGGCCCCAGTATAGCGTGTGTGGAATCTTAGTCTACTGGACCACTAGGAAAGTCCCAAATCTGCCTCATTTTTAAGGAAATGACATGACACAAACCCAGATTATTATGGGAATGTTACAGTGACAACTTCTCTGGTGGCTCAGATGGTAAAGCGTCCGCCTGCAATGCGGGAGAGCCGGGTTCAATCCCTGGGTTGGGAAGATCCCCAGGAGAAGGAAATGGCAACCCAATCCAGTACTCTTGCCTGGAATATTCCATGGATGGAGGAGCCTGGTAGGCTACAGTCCATGGGGTTGCAAAGAGTCAGACAGGACTGATTGACTTCACAATGACAGCAACAAATTAAAAATTAGAAGAAAGAAAAGGAGAGAAAAGATAAACAACAATCACCTGAAGATTTGATACTCCTTATTTTTTTAGAACAACTTTGAACTCTCACTTTGCATAACCAAGGAACTGTATTTAACTGAGGCACAGGTTAGCTGTAGGCTGGCTGGGTGGGGTTCAGGAGTGGGTCACTTGGATTTGTTTTTCTCTATTTGTACCTAGAGACTGTCAGTCAAATTTTCTTCCAAGGGCCAGAAGACTTGACTCTTGCCTAATTATTAAAAAGAAAAAAATTATTTTTAGGAATTACTTATTTTTCTTTAGGAAGAAGATGGAAGTAAGGAATTGTGACCATTAAGTTACACTAAATCCTGTGTATTCCTTCCCAGAATTTACATTATATGTATTTGTAATAAGGAATGGGAACTTGCAGAGCTCATGAAGGTCCTGTGAGAAGTTGATTTTTATCTAAAGATCATACCTATTATTTAACGTATCGGTTAGAAAATAGAGAAATGAAAAGGCTTGATATCTTTTCAAGGAATCAAGGAGGATGAAATTCCTGGCCATCCAGGGGTTAGAACTCTGTTCTTTCACTGCAGTGAGACGGCTTCAATCTCTGTCTAGGGAACTAAGATCTTGAAAGTCACACAGCATAGCCAAAAAGAGACAAAGAGCAGTTAGTCACCTTTGCTGATCAGAGCAGCATACTTAACTCTTTACAACACTAAGGCGAGTCCTACGAGTCTTTAGATGGGGAAGCTGAGAAAGGGTGTCTTCAAACTACTAATTCTCATGATCCCTAGATCAAACGGGAACTTGTTCCTATTTAACCAAGACGAAAACTAAGGCCCAGCTGTATTGAGGCTCAAGGCACAGGATAACATCCAAGGACTGCGTTGGGGCTGGGGGATGGGGAAGAGAAATATCCCCCTCAATATATAGAAGGAGGGAAGAAAGCTGAGACTGGGAGTCATGGGCCCATCACCTGGGTCACCAGGGGTGATAGTACAGTGGGTCAGAACACTATCTTCTACTTTTAAACCTTTGAAGAGATTGTCTGATTGTGCAGAGACCTCAGCATTGGGTTTAGGGAAACCTTTCTGTGTTCTTTTACCCAAGTGAACCATAGGATCCAGCTTGCTTGAAAATTAGAAAGAAAAAAAAAATTCACCTTTAGCAGAGGGCTGGACAGTATCTGAATGTTGCTTAGCACTGTCTTACATGGGTACTAAACGGACAGTGAAGTTCCTTTGATTGTTTTTGGTGTCCTGAAATTCAGATTCTTTTTTATTTTAAAGACTGCATAAAAGTGCCTTTTTATTTAGCTAATTTATTATTTTATATACAGTTTATAAGCAAGGAAAATAACGAGAGATAAAAGTCACTTTTTTAGATCAATGGGGAAAAATAATAAAACTTTTAACTCAATATTACTTTCTCATCAACAAGCTGTTATTGCAATTGTTTTTGAATCATTTTCTTTTTTTCCCCTAACTTTAAACTTTTTAGTTTGTATTGGGGCATAGCTGATTTAACAATGCTGTGGTAGTTTCAGGTGAGCAGCGAAGGGACTCAGCCATATATACATGTATCAATTCTCCCCCAAACCCTGTCCCCATCCAGACTGGCAAATAACATTGAGTAGAATTCCATGTGCTATACATGGGATTCTATACGTAGGTCCCTCCTTGTATTTTATAAGGAGCAAAGTCAGGAGGCTTGCCCGATCCAGGAAAGGGAGTCCTCTATCTATGTCTGGGGCAAGGTCCCAAAGCACTGTTTGGAGCAGCCCCATCAGCCACTTGATATCATGAACTCATTTAAATTAAACTATATTGCCCTGGCAAGAGAGATTGAGCAATAGTTAGATTGAGAGATACTGACAGAAAGATAGAGAAACTATTTTTAAATAGTAAGGACGCAGTCCCAGAATAAGCAAGAGAGAACGTGCCTGGACATCAGCAGTCCCTTCGCTCACTGTTCCTTCGACCTCCCACAACGTGTGCAGTTCTTGACTGCGTCTGATTCCACGTTCCCCATGCGCAAATCTCAATCTCTTATACGAGGGCTGCGAAACACTACTTAGTTCATTTTGAACTCGGCGAAAGAACTAAAAACCCGGCCCTTCTTGCCTTTTATTTATTTATTTTTTGCCTTTTAACTCACTATAAAAGTTGGTGCTTTTATTGTGTTTTACCCTCCCTAGAACGTGAGTTCCATGAGGGGAGGGGTTTTTGTCTGATCACCACTGTATTTTCAGCCCTCGGAGCAGTGCTCTGCATGTAGTCGGCGTTTCATAAACATTTACGAAAAGAGGAATTGTCAGGCGAGAAGGGAGTAACGCACGTCGGAGGAGACGAAGACGGAAACGGGAAAAGGGAAGAACGAAGCGGAAGGAGGAAAGAAGGAAGGCCCAGCCTCCGCTCCGCTCCAGCGGGCAACCCACACCTCCCCCCGCCCTCCAGAGGACTACAACTCCCAGCAGGCCTCGGGCGCCTAGGGCCGGCCGAGGAGGCCCAGGCGGGGTCGGCCCGGCTCCAGTCAGCCCGGCTCCCGTCGTGCCTCACATGACGGCGGCGCCGTAGCGCCCGCCGGGACCTGTAGTCTGGGCCGCGGGTGGGGGTGGGGCTGGGCACGGAGACGGGTGGGGGCCGGGAGGGCTGGCGCAGGCCCCTCCCCCGTCACTTCCTGCGGGGCTGCGGGCGCCGGGGCGGCTCTTCAGCGTTTGCGCCGGCGGCGGCCGCGTCTGGCTCGGCTCCCCGCCTCCCTCAGACCCCCCGGCCCGGCGGCGCCCGCCTCCTTCGCTGCCACTCCGCCTCTCCCCACCCGCCGTCTCTTCCTTCTGCCCCTTCCTCCTTCCCCTCTTCGCCGCCGCCCAGGACCGCCGGCCGGGGGACGAGCCCGGGGCAGCAGCCAGGTGAGACGGCCGGGCCTGACGGGGCCGCGGGGGCCGGTGGGCCGCGCGCCTGGGGCTTAGGCCGCGGCGGGCCCGCGCGCGCTCGGCCTTGCTCCCCGCCACCCCCCGCCCGGGCCTCTCTCTCCCGCCCGCTGGGCCTTCCCGGAGGAGGCGGGCTCTTCCGCGCCCCCCAGCCCCGGGGCGCCCAGCGCGGCCTGGACCCCGGGACGCCCCCAGCCCGTCCGTCCCGCGCTGGGGGGCCCAGAAAACAGGTGCCACGCCGCCTTGCCTCATTCCTTTTCCTCGCGCGGCGTTGCCGAAGTTATTCCCGGGGCCGGGGCAGGAAGGGTGAGGAGGGTCCCCCGCTTCCAGTCCCTGGGGGATCCGGGGCACCCAGATCACCTCAACTGGGTGTGGAGCGTGATACGAGCGTGGCCCAGGTGTCCGACACGGGGGTGGGGGGCAGATCCGAGCCCTGTCCCCCCCCCCTTCGGCAAGTCGCTGGAAGTCTTTTGTGTTTTGGTTAGTGAAAAAAAAGGGGGTGAATGCCGTCCCTGTCTCCGAAGGCTGGTAGAGTTCAGTGAAACGGGGCGTGGGAAGCGCTTATCAGGGTGCCAGACCCACAGCGTGTCCCAATACACCGCCTGCATAGTTTATTAGCGTGATATTAGGGTCTAACTTAATGGGTAGAGAGATCGGACCAGAGTTGACCTTCCTACCCGTTTTGGGTTTCCTTAGAGGCGGAAACGCTTCAGTTTCGTGCCCACCGCCAGCCACGGGGCATTGTTTTGGGGTGGTCGGCATCTAAAAGGGGCGTCCGTTTCATGGGGACACTGTAAGCCGGCAGTCTTTGAAAGATAAGTGTTATTTCCATCTCCTCCGCTGAGTCAACTGCAGGATTTTCACCAGTTCCCTCAAGTCTATGAGCAACCTGTCCTTGTTTTGTTTTGTTTTGTTTTTTCTTTCCCCCTACCCATCATCCGTCTTCTTCTTGTCATTCCATTTCTGGGAAAGTTTCCTTGAGTTTAGCAAACCACTCTGGAGCACTTGCTGTGTTTGTCAGGCTCTGGAGGGAGGGTGTCCGGAGCTGGAAAAATGTCTTGTCTTTTCTCGCCGCTGCATCTCTAACTTCTGACTTTTTTTTTCTCACCGCAGCTTTGCTTTTAAGTCCCCTCTGTCCCCGCGGGCCGGCTTTGCTTTTAAAAAGCCCTTGCCCCACCTCGGTGTTGCAGAGTTGCGTCTGTGGGCGCAATTCTGTTCGGGCGAAGATGTGTGCTTCGGTCTGATCTGCCTGTGTTCTCTGGCTCTGGGGACGTTTTTAAGGTCACTCTTGCCCTTCTGCTTGTCGCTTTCATCGTTTAGAGGGTGCTGGAAAGAGACCAGATTTTTGGTTGATTTTGGACTTTCCAGGAATCAGTGTGCTTACCAAAGGTAGATTGCACTGCAGCTTGTTGAAGTCAAAACTAAAAATACAATGGGATGGTGGAGGGAGTGTCAGTCATCCTGGTCACGGGTGGGATATTTAGTTTTTAATTTTTATTTCTTTTGGTGGTGGTGGTGATTCAGTTGGAGCATTATTGCTTCCAGTGGTTGTGTTAGTTTCTGCTGTCCAACCTTGTGAATCAGCTGTATGTGTGCATATATCCCTTCCCTCCTTAGCCTCCCTTCCAGCAAGTGGGGTTTTTAAAGCAGCAGCTTGATTTGAAGATACTGAGTTGCTTTTAATTCTGTTTTCAGTTGTACAGTTGTCCCCTGTCCCCTGTCGTTTCATTAACGAAACTTAGTTTATGGGGGTTCTAACTTACGGAACAGTGAGGAAGGTGTGTTTGCTCTGCTGACTGACCCTCCTATTTCATAGGATTGTTCTAGGTAGTACATTTCCTTCTGAACTCAAACTCTTTTGATTTACACCCATCTCTCAGTAACACACCGGATGCAAAGTGGCCTCCCGGATTTTGACGTTTTCCTGGAATTTTCTGACACGGTCTTACATCCAAGAGATAGTTTGAAGTCTTTGTTTGGATGACTCTAAAAACAGCTATACAGGCAGGACAAACCATGTCTTCTGCCGTATTCAAAACTGTAGTGCTAGGGGAATGACTTTTTAACCCTGCAGTTGATAATATAATTAAAAAAATTTTATTATGGAAAACATACAAAAGTTGAATAGTATAGAGAACCCCCTGAATTGATCATTCACATTTGATAATTATTAACTCATAGCCAAGGTCAGTCTTGTTTCATGTAGTACCCCCTCCCCCAAACTGGGTTATTTTGAATTAAATCCCAAATATTGTACAATTTTACCAGATTGCCCCAGACTCTTACTCTGTCACAAGGTTTACTTTTAGTGGAATCATAGTTCTCATTTTGTTTGTTGGGGTTCTTATCTCTGTTTATACATGATTACTGTATATCAGGGGGAAAAAAAAAATTAACCACTCTCAAAGACGTATCCAAAATGCTGCCCTGCTTCTCTGTGTACAATAGCAACAGTTCTTGAGCTATTAATGACTGCAATTGAAAAGCAATCAGGAATACAGATATCCCTAATCTTGTTTTGGTGGAGGCCTACCTGTTAAACCACTTTTAATGGAGAAAAGCTTTGTGTCAAAGTTAAAGTACAGTTAATAATTCATTATGAAACCTCCAAAGTTTCTTTACAGTAGTTGTGTAAATATACTGCTATCACCTTAGGTTAAGAATTAAGCAAAGGATATTTTATTTCAAGACTGTTGTGAATTATTTTTTAAAGATGGCCACTCCCCACAATCTGCTGTATTTACAAACCAATTTTGTAAATAAGAATGAAATCACAGCATGAATATTCATGTTTTTCTTTCTCATCTAAAAAGAGATCTCTCTTAGAATGGAGGTTGACAGGAATATTGTGTTTGTTACTGTTACTTTTGAAATTTCTGGTATGAACAGTTTTCAACTTGTAGACCTGCCACATCATTATTTCAATTGTTCAAATTTACTTTTGAGCTTAATCAGTTAATTTACTTGTTAGTTACTACAACCTGGGAGATGAGCAGGAATATGTCTGCCTCTTAAAATTAGGGAGGAGGGGAAGCCCAACCATTTTGATATCTTAAGAAAGGACACAAAATATAGCTTATTTTAAAAAAATGCCTAGTGCTTCCCAGTAGGCGTTAAGTAAAACTTTTCAATATTTGGAATTGTTACTGTTTGTTCAGACTAAAGTGCTCGCTTTTAAGATTTGGCCAGAAAGCCTATTTATATACAGATTATCTGAAGTTTAGAAATGAGCATGACTCATGAAACTCTCCCCCCCCCCCCCCCAATTCTGAAGTCTAAGCCATTAACATTCTGGATATAATTATTAAACATGGGCTATAGCGTGCTGCTTAATCCAGAGTTTCTCCCCAATAAGACTTGACGATGGGTGGAGGCATAGAGTGGGTCTCAGCTTGTGGGGCAATTTTCTCTGATGTGCTTTGACTGGATGGAGTGAGAAAGAGTGAAATTCACCAGCAGAAAGATGAAACTTTCATGAAAAAGGTATGTTTCTATAGGATGTCATATATCAATACTAGAAGCCTAGTTTATGAATCTCCAAACTGGATCATATTTGATGTCCTACTTAGTAACAAAAATTGCTCTATTTGGGGAAATATTAATTTCTCTCCCTCAAATGAGAGCTTTTGGAGTTGCTTTATTTCTCTCAGAATAAGATTTGGGGGCCTCCAAAATTATTTAGAGAACTTTTGTTTCATATATATGTATATGTGTTATATATGTGTGTTATATATATGTGTTTTATATATATATGTGTGTGTGTGTGTATGTGTGTTATATATATGTGTGTTATATATATGTATATATATGTGTGTTCATTGAATTGTGTAAAATTATTTTTTCAAACAGAAGTTCTCAAGCTACTGTTGTTAAGTTGTACTGGTGCAGAGTCACCTAAAAAAAGTTTAGAGAATTTTATAGCATATTTTTGTTTCACATTAGATCTATAACAGATTGTTTCAGATTAACTTCTTGTGACAGAGACTTTTGTAGTTAAAATGCTTCTGGTGTAATTTTCTGCATGGGCTTTTCCATAAATGCTTGGTTTTGACCAGGTTTTATTTATGCTGTTCCAAAAAATATAATTTATACATTTAACCATGAGAAGACATTTTAGTTGCTATGGTTATTTTTCCCTAACATTTTGTTATGAAATTTTTCACACATATAACAGAGTTTGAAGAATTTCAGTGTACACCTCTATATTTACCACCTACTTTCTGCCATTATTTTACTGTATTTGCTTTATCACGTGCCATTTCTGTCTGTCCATCTCTTTCAGTTCATCAATCTGCTTTATTTTCAGTACATTTCCAAGTAAATTATAATATCAGCACACAGCATGATTATCTACCAGAGTTAATCTTAAATTGAGACAATTCTACAAGGTATTCCTTGATCCTGAAAGCCAAGAGCTTTGTTGACCTTTGTTTCCAAATTTTATTTTAGTATTAGAACTCTTTGCTTTATTTTTTTGACTGCACTATGCATCATGTGGAACTTCCCAGACCAGGGATTGAACCCGTGCCCTCTGCAGTAGAAACCCAGAATCTTAACCTCTGGACCACCAGGGAAGTCCCAGAACTTTGCTTTCTAAAGGGAATTGTTTTAAGAACTTTTTGCATGAAGATGTGCTTATCCATGTATCAAGTTTATAAAGTTTGAGTAATGTTGATCAGATCCTTTCTTCTCACATAAGGAGATAATAAGATTATAAATATGCAGCTATGTTGATCTTAACAAATGCTGCCAGATGGATGACTTGGATATATTTTGCTGACAGCTTCATGCTCTGAACTAAAAAATGCTCTGAACTATCAAAGAGAATTATTTGTTTTAATAAAATGGTAGAATGAGGAAATTACTGCCAATAGCTTATTTTAAATATGTGCATTTCCGTAGAAGTGAATAAGGCTGGTGTAAAGTGATTTGTGTCGCCAGGTAAATGGAGGTAGAAGCAAACTCTTCAGACTTAATTATATTTTCTGAAATAAAACATGTTCAGTTGTTAAAGGAGTGTATTCAGGGGACTCCCTCAAAGTATATTTACTGAAAACAAAAGTAGGAAAATCTATCCAAGAATGTATTTGCTTTCAATTAAAAATTGGTCTTCTAAATATTAAATCTGTAGCCCATCTGCTTCTGTTTAAATTGGAATCTAATTTGGAAAAGTGTGATGACTTTGTGAGTTTTTAACGGTAATGAAAGCAAAACATAAAAGTGTTTTATCGTATAATAGAGGTCATAATTATCCCAGAGGCCTTTTGAAATATCTACTGAACTACAAAGTCTGAGAAAACCTATTTAAGTGCCCTGGGGTCTTTTCCCAAAATGAAAATATTTGCTCATCAGATTGTCTGTCTACCTGAGGTATCGGTACAGTTGGTTACCCAGTGAGTGTGGGTTGATTTTAATCAGCATGTTCTCTACTTCCATTAAAAATGTTTTGTTTTTTTACAAGTGGTATGTAACTGTAAGCTTATATTTATAGATGTTTTATGACTGAGGACAGGATCAGTGAATTTGCTGGATAATAATATTTGCTACTATTTATTGAGCTCTTACCATGTGCCAGGTTAGGATTACAGGGTGAGAGTTACTTGATGCAGCAAAGGAGTCTGAAAGGTCAGATTGAATGTTTTTAATAATATAAAAGCTGCTGTTGATTGAGCTCTTCCTTTGTGCTAGAGGTTGAAGTGGACACTTTATGTTGTATTTCTGATCCTTCTGAGCTGTCTTGGCAGTAAAGGGTTGTAATAACTGAGGTGCTGAGGTCTGTCCAGGAGGCCCAGTTACTGGAGCGGGTCCCGAGCGCTTTCTGCTGAGCAGCACCGTCTCTGATTATTCTCCGGTGATTTTTGTTTAGGATAATTGATTCTGTGTGTCAACAGTGCTTTCTTCCCAGTTCCCCCACCCACAGCAGTTAGGATGAATTTTCTTCACTGAGGCTTTAGACCAATTTGGGAAAAAGTCTGGCTCAGTAATAGTCTTTTAAATGAATGCTGTGTCATTTCCTTGAAGTAGCTTGGATTTACAGTTTCCTTTTATTTCTTGTGATAGATTGCTCCAGTCAACTTAAACTGTTAGGCTGATTCCAAGGTTGAGGGTAGGGCTTAGAAGTAAATGGGGAGGAGGAGGTTTCATTAGCCTTTCCCTAAATATTGCTATAATTCCCCCTTCATGAAGTTTATTATAAATGATTGATTAACTGTAGACAAGATTATTGCTAAGAAAACTAGTTTCTTTAGAGTCATGTTATTTTGCTTTATTGGAAATGAGTTAACTAAGCCTCTAACTTTATAGGGCTGTTGCCCTCTTTGGTTCCCAGCCACTTCTAACATTCATTTCCTGGCTGATGGTACTCAGAATATTTAATGTAACTTTCTATTTGGTATTGGACTGCCTCTTAAACAGTTTCTTTTTTACTTTCTTTGAATCCATGGTCCCCTGAATGAGAAGCCTCTTTGGTTCTCCAGCTCTGCAGTCGTCATCTCTTACGGCTAGTCTTAAAGGACTAGATCAGTGAAACTGGGTTTCAGCGAGATGGTGTTTGAGTTTCCATTCTGTGTTTAATCTCAGCCAAGGTGTTTTAAGTGTGTCTCATTAATCAGGAAAAGGTGTTGGAAATAGGTCTTTTCTGGGAAGGGAGTGAGCAGATAATGCTTCTTAAGTGGTTACTGTATTAGCTCCTCTCAGTCAGGAGCTTTGGGATCTACCTAGATCTTGTCTAATTCTCGCACATTTTTTCTTTTTTGAAGTCCATGCTTTCTATAGATTAAAATTAACTGAGGCATGAATTTTCTACCCTTGCAGATTCCATCCTGATACAAATAGGGCCACTGTCTGCCATTGCCATTGTGATTTGGTACAAAATGCTAGGCGGTCCTTTCCTCTGTTAGCAGAGAATTTATATGTAATAATAAGTCTGATTATTCTTGGAGGCTTATGTTCTCCGTTGCACAATTTAACCTGCTCATGAAGCTCCATGACACTTTACCTAGATGACAGTCAAATATGGTCAGGTAAATAAGTTACCTTTTGGTTTATAGTAGAATGAGTCTGAAACAGAGGATGACTGCTTCAGGGAACTATTTTTCCCTGTTAACTCAGAATTTATTAAACATCAAACAAAAAAGAATAAGTAAAAAAATTTTTTTGGAGGGGATGAGGTTGTTTTTAAGTTTGCTACAATCTTTTTTTGCCCTGTTACAAGGCATGTGAGAGCTTAGTTCCCCAAGCAGGGATCAAATCCACACCCCCTGCAGTGGAAGTGTGGACTCTTAACCCCTGGACCCCCAGTAAAGTCCTATATATTTTTTTTCTTTCTCAAACACTGTATCTTTAACATAATTTATTAGTATTATAATGTTGGTTATTGTGTACCCTAAGAAAGTGATGTTTAACAGCTGACTTTGGTGTGACATGTCATCGTTTACAAGCATTTCACCTACATTACCAGCTAATCCACCCAGGAATAATATGATTAAGGTTTATTAATCATATGAAGTTGGTGGCAGTAACCCTATTTAACATATTAAAAGGTTGAGCGTACAGAGTAAGTTGCTCAGGGTGATTCAGCTGAGCACCAAAGTTGGGACCCAGACTCAGATCCCCAGTCCAGAGATTTCTTGGCCACTCCTTCTGGGTCGGCCTTCCCTCAAGGCCTTGAGGGTGCACTATCCTTTGTTTACCAAATAAAATTCTGAGCTGTAATCAAGCTGTTAAAAAAAAGTTTTCCGTACCTCACCCAAACAGCCGTGTAATAGCTAGCTTGCCCTCATCCTGCATCAGTGTCTTGCAGCCAAGGTGCCTTTTATGTTTTGTTGTGTCTTCTTTAGTGATGAGGTAATGTGTATTACAAATGATGTTGCTACCGGTTAAAATGCTACTGTGAATGATTTATTTAAGTCTGTGTTGGGTTCGGGGTTGTTCCTCTATGCTTGTGGAGTCCGTGAGGACAGGAGCTGCGTCTTCCTGTGTACCCCTCTCTCCCTGGTGCCCAGAGTAGCGCCTGCAGTGTGGTAGGTGTTCAGGAGTTCCTTGTTGAGTGGATACAGCAGTGAGTTTAGTTCACTCTCTTGCCTTCTAGTGTTTCTTGAGTGGGAAAGAAAGGGAGTTGGGCTTAACCCATAGTCTTCTCTGCTGCTTCTTGGAGTGAGTGCTATAAACACACACTGATAATAACCATGATGGCTTTGGAAATGGTTGGGGGTTTAAAGAAGAAGTTTGCTCATGGAAATGTGAATGTGTTGTGTGAATCTCAGCTATCACTTATGTGTGGTGAGACATTTGAAATCCAAGTGGTTGTAGACTGCCCCTCCACCCTTGTTTTCCTTGCTGTTAAGTTGCTGGCAATTGTTTCTCACTGTTTTCTGAATCTATTAATAGCAGCTGCTTTATTCTATTTAAATTTAAAAAAAATATTAATTTATTTGGCTGTGCTGTCTTAGTTGCAGCATGCGGGACCTTTCGTTGAAATGTGTGAATTCTTAGTGGACGCATGAGATCTAGTTCTCCAGCCAGGGATCAAACCCAGGGCTCCTGCATTGGGAGCACGGAGTCCCAGCCACTGGACCACCAGGAAAATCTCTTATTTTAGTTTTTTAACTTCAGGTTTGGGCTGGAAAACCAAAGCTACCAAAAGCATTCAGCATAGATTTAGGTGGACTTGAATTGAGGAAAGCTCCAGCTGATCAAAGTCATGGACTCTATTAGGTGGTCTCAGACATCTGTTCAGGCTGTGCACAGGCCTTTTCAGTTTCCATTCATGCTAGTCGTTGAATGGGCAAGACTGGAACAGTAGGGTTCTAGATTGGAGAATTGTTAGTGTAGTATACTATTTATAGAAAGAACTTGGGTTGTTAAAATACTGTAGAGCAATTAGAACTCATGATTTTATTTCTGAAATTAGTTGGACAGCAAAGCTACTTTTTATTGCTTATTAATCACAGTAGCAGTGTGAACTTGAAATGAGCAACATTAAAATTATTTTACGTTGTAAGAATGCAAAAAGCATCTCAAGGTAAGAATTCTGTTTGTTACTGACTATTGGCCATTTAAAGAGGAGGGGCCGCTAGGTAAATGAGACTTGGGAGTTTGAGAGTTAAACGTGTATGTTAACCTGAAATTCAGTTCTAAAGAATAATTATGATTTTAGATTTACTAGAGGCAGTGTGTTTTTTCATATTTTGCAGTTTAATATAAGCATACTTGTGTACAGAGTGCCTTTTTGTAAATTTTCCCATGTAATTGCATTTGAATCATCAAGCGTATGGTAAGGACATTTATGCCCTAAAATATTTAACCAGTAGTTAAAGGAGGGGGGCTGCTCAGAGTTCAGATGTTCTTTCGATGAATTTGTAGGGGAGAAGGCGGTCTCCCCGTCCTATTCCTCCGCCATCTTAGCTCCTCCTGGGGGGCTGCAGATTTAAAAATCAGACTTGTGTGGTTGGAAAGTATTTCATGTTCAGGTCATTTTTTTCCTCTTGGGCCACGCCATGCAGCTTGGAGGATCTTAGATCCCCAGTGAACAATCGATTGAGCCCGTGCCCTAGGCGCTGAAAACAGTGGAGCCCCAACTGCTGGACCGCCAGGGAGTTCCCTTGAGTTCCTTTTAAAAAATTAATTTCCGAGGTATTCATAGTTCTCTTGGCAGGAAGTAATTAAGACTTAAAAGGGAAGCTTCTGCTGTCTCTTAGGTCTGTGCCTGCGAAGTGCCTTGTCCCAGGCAGTGTGTCTTCTGGTAGTCGCCACAGTGTGCTGCTGCAAGCCGTGGCTTCATGCTTTCAGAAACTTCCCTTCTTGTAAACTTTTAGTCTCCCCCAAACTTTAGCGATATATAGCTTTGTTTTCAGTAAAATTTAGTAAAGTACCATGCTTTCTTATTTTCCAGGAGCTTCCTAACCACCTAACCTCTCAGAACTGAACCAAAACGACACTGTTGCTGAAGCACTTGTTTTTAAGGTATGCGTTATCTGGCTCTGTAATTTCAGCTTGTTCATAATCTACAATGTTTTTGAATTCAGTGATTTATGTGGCAAATGGCTTTTCCTTCTGGCTATAATATTAGAGAAACAGAAGAAACGTTATGCAATTTGATTTCTTTTTACTCTTGGGATTTTATTTGAAAGTAAATACAGGGAAAATTGTTGAAATAATGTAAAATCTAGCCAGCCCTACCATGTATTTTAAATGTAGAGATGTGAAAATTGACCACTGAAGTGGCATTAAACATAGCATCTTGTTCATAGAAACTTTATTTAGTTTGCCTTTGATTTAGAGAGTTATTTAGAGATTTGCCTTTGATTTTTGCTAAACTTGGTTTTTAAGCTGGTGGGAATAATTCAACATCGTTTTCTATTGTGAATGAAAACAAGTTCCATTTCCCACTGGCTGCTTTTGATCGTCTCAACCAAAAAAGGTTTACAGTAGGCATGTTCAGGACTTTACAGTCCTTGACCAGGACGCTGCAAAGCACAGCGCAAGCACTGACACCGCGTTGTGCTCTGAGGCACTCCCCCCCGAGAGCTCAGAGCCCAGCATCACACCCTCTCTCTGACGTGGGGATCCGTAGACACGTGAACCCTTGCTTTCCTTGGGAATGAGGACATTGATGCAAAAGAAGCTAAGAGAAGTTATACAAAGCCCAGGGAAGTGGATATATATGCACTCATCACACTGAATTTGTAAAATGGTTTTCTTTTCAAAGAACTGAGGAACTGCTATGGTGCCTCAGGATTCCGTCAGGGTTGTAGCTTTCAGATCACTGCAACTGAGGCTTTGTCAAAGACCCTGTACGTGGTGCTTTGGGCAGACTGAGGCAAGCAAGCAATGGATTGCCAGGAGTTGGACGTAATTGCTGTCTGAGCTGGGAGTAGAACTGAAAGCTACAGCTCAGAAGTTTGATCTGATTTAACACTGTTGGTCGCTGCTTAACAGCACAGGGCCTCCCAGGCGGCTCAGTGGTAAAGAATCTGCCTCCCCGTGCAGGAGACGCGGCTTCATTCCTGGGTTGGGAGGGTCCCCTGGAGAAGGAAATGGCAACCCACTTCAGTATTCTTGCCTGAGGAATTACGTGGTCAGAGAAGTCTGGTGGGCTACAGTCTGTGAAGTAACGAAGAGTTGGACACAATTGAGCATACACACTTAGCAGCAAGACTGGTTTCTTAGAAGCTTAAGTCTTGGCACTGGTCCGTTTTGCCTGAAGATGATGGTAAATGCTATTGTGTTTCTAGGTAGATGGCACAGACTGAAACTATAGACTAAAATTTCTCTTCTCTGAAAGGAAAAGCCAATTAACGGAGTTGAATCAAGCCCCTTCTTATTCAAGATATGGTACACAGCACTACTTTTAAAAATCTCCAGCGAATCACAGATGGATATTCATTTTGATTGAAAAACATTTCCATTTTGGGAATGCCCTGGTGGTCCAGTGGTTAGAATTCTTTGCTTTCACTACTGAGGGTCCGGTTCAGTTGCTGGTCGGTGAGTTATATAAGATTCCACAAGCTGCGCTGCATAGCCAAAGAAACATACCAACCTCTCAAACCCACTTCCATATTTCCAAAAATAATGTGTTTGTGTTATTTTTAAGAGTTACTTCTAGAAGAAGGGAGATGGGGTTACGATCTTGATAAGGTTTCAAGCCTTGAGAAGAAAGATTTGCAACTTGCTAGGCTGCAGAAGGAAATCTTTTTTTTCCCCACTTTAGCGTATGGTATGGTGTGATAGCTTTTCTGTGATGAACAGTTAATAATGAATTCTCTTTTAGGAAGTATTTATTTAAACGGACTACCCAATGGTTACATGTGTGTGGAAAGAAAGTTGTCCGTTGCCCACGTGGCATTGAGCCAACTGTGTGAGGGGGCTGCAGTCAGGCACTTGTATTGGGTGCAAAGGTCTTGACCAGTCTGGTTTTCCAGGCGTTATTTTTGGCTCACTTTGTTGTCTTGCAAGTGATTGTGCCTCAGCATGGCTGTTTGTCCTGTGTCTTTCCTGGGCGCCGAGTACATTGTGGTCTCGCGCCGAGTACATTGTGGTCTCTTTTTTTTTTTTTCCTCTTAAGTAGTTCAGTCATATTTCCTTTGAAGAACTTTTTATTATTGTGTGACTTGATACATGGGCCTGCTGTTGAACATGATTTGCTTGATGTTGACGTTGTCTTTTGGAAATGATTATGTAGGATGACAATGACTGCTGTGTTTCTCTGCTTCTGGTGCTCTGCCTACAGGTGTTTGGAGAACCTTTGGAGTCAGTGAACTGCTGTTTTCAGGGGGGAAGGGCTGGAGGATGCTGGTGGAGGGTGGCGGAGGTAGGTTGAGGTGGTGGTTGGGGAAGTGAGTGCACTTGCAGAAAATTGTATAACGTCATTGCAGCTAGAAAGATGTCTGGGAGAAGGATCTTGGAAGTAACCTGTTGGATGTAAGGGAATGATGTGGGTATTTTAGGTATATTTCAAGACCTTTATAGGAAAAGTGGTTTGTTCCTTAGCTTTTTGTTGTTGTTGACAAAGTTTCTCTTGAGAGTGAAGCCTCTCAGAAGCTGTGAAGAACAGATTAATAGATGTACAGTTGGTTGCTTAAAGGGCTCTTCTTGTGTCTTTGAGGAAAAGTTTAACAGGTAGTTTCTAGCACTTGCGAATGTACAGTCTGCCATAGAAGAGTTCCCATGTAGTAGAGGCTTAATAGAGTTTGTTGAATAGTGAATAAATGCAGCTTAAAATTGCTGTTGGTACTGCTAAAGTTCTGTCATGCTGAAGCACAGATCCTTTGTATCTGTGTACCCGTACTATGTAGGATATATTAGGTTGGCACAGAAGTAATTGTGGTTTTGGATCATGAATTTTTTTTTTTTATTAGTTGGAGGCTAATTACTTCACAACATTTCAGTGGGTTTTGTCATACATTGACATGAATCAGCCATAGGATCATGAATTTTAAATCATTATAACTAGGCTCAAACACATATTTATTACTCAAAGTAGGAACCATTACAATCAACATATTTTTGTCAATGAGAAATAACTTAGTTTATTCCTGTAGCATAAAAATCCATGCCTCAGGATTCAGAGAACTCATGGAAAGCATTTTCTGCCTCCTGCTGGTTGTGGAAGTGTTTTTCCCTGCAAAAAGTTGTCGAGATGCTTGAAGAAGTGGTAGTCGTTTGGTGAGAGGTCAGGTGAATATGATGGAGGAGGCAAAACTTTATAGCCCAATTCATTCAACTTTTTGAAGTGTTGTACAACATGCGATTGGATGTTGTGGAAAAGAATTGGGCCCTTTTTGTTGACCAATACCAGCTACAGGCATTGCAGTTTTTGGTTCCTCTCATCAATTTGCTGAGCATACTTCTCAGAGGTAATGATTTTGCCAGGATTCAGAAAGCTGTAGTGGATCAAACAGGCAGCAGACCACCCAGCAGTGACCCTGACCCTTCTTCGCTGCAGCTTTGACTTTGGAGCTTCCTCTCAGTCCAGCCACTGAGCTGGGCGTCGCCAGTTGTCATATAAAATCCACTTTTCGTCACACGTCACAATCTGATCAAGAAATGATTTGTTGTTGGCGTAGAGCAAGAGAAGATGACACTTCAGACAATGATTTTTTTTAAAATTTCTAGTCAGCTCACAAGGCACCCGCTTACTGAGTTTTTTCACACTTCCAATTTGCTTCAAATGCTGAACGGCTGTAGATGGTAGTTGTTGAGTTCTCTGCAGCCTCTTGTGTAGTTGTAGGAGGATTGGCTTTGTTGATTGCTCTGCTCTCAGTTGGTCATTGTCACCTTCTGATGGCCATCCACTACACTCATCTTCCAGGCTCTCCATCTCCTTTGCAAAACTTGAACCATCACTGCATTGTACGTTCATTAGCAGTTCCTGGGCCAAATGCATTGTTGATGTTGTGAGTTGTCTCCACTGCTTTACAACATTTTGAACTTGAATTAAAAACTTGCTCGAATTTGCTGTTTGTGTAACATCATTTCTGTAGTCTAAAGTAAATATAAAATAAATAGCAAATAATGTCATTAGCAAAAATCAAAATGAGAAATGTGCATTAAAGTGATATATTAATACAACATAACCACATTTAAGGATATATTTCCAGTATCAAATGGCAAAGTTCAACAGGGCAAAATCGCAATTACTTTAGCACCAACCTAATAATAAAGGCAAGAAGGGGAAATATTTAGTGCAGTGTTTTGGATCTTAAAAGCCTGTCCAGAATTGGGATGACTTTTTTCTTTTCTTTTTCTTTCCTTCCTTCTTGTTTTAAAAAAACACATCTTGTTTGGAAACATCACTTATTACAAAAGGGAATGATGTGTTAATTGCACAAAAGTATGGACACTTTATTCTTATGTGTTAATCCTGTTAAAACATGGATATTAGTAATAGAAATGATGTTTTCCCATAATTGCTGAAATAGGTGTTTCATACTGCAGCAATTTAGCAGTCTGTTAGTTGAAAGGGATTAGTACGAAGCAGTACTGTAGGTGGTTCTGTAAACTGTTTCTAGAAGAATCTGCCTTTTTGTGTATTAAGTCACTCAGGCTGTGCACTCAGTATGGCCCAGTTTTGGTAGATTCATTGCTGAGTTAGGAATGTGCATTTTGTACTTGGTCACTTTTTAGCACATCATGTACAATTTTTCAAGATGCTTTTATATAGTTCATGTGCCCATATTCCCCTTACCGCAACCCATTAAAAAGTACTTGACACTTGTAAAGTGGAAATTGCCAGGTGAGCCTGTTTTTTATGAGATTTTTATGTCGCCAGGCCCAAGTTAGGATCTGGGGGGACTTGGAATTAGGAATCTTTTTAAAAGAGGTACCCAAAACTCTTGTCATCTCACCACTCATAGTTTTGTAGTCCTCTATTTGCATTCCATAAATTTAGGATTTGAGAATATGATGAAAATGGTTTCTTCAGTTGGTATCTCAAGCTTCTCAATTAGGGGAAAAAACCAGGAGATGAGCGGTTCTCATCTGTGCTGGAGGCAGGAGGCAGGGAACAGCACAGCCCAGGCTTCACAGGCAAGTGTTTCCAGCCTCAGGGGAAACTACAGTCTTTGTGTTTTAAACTTCTCAACCTAATTTTCCTGTGTGTGAAATACTGTTCTTTTGTAAGAAGACTCTAATAAAGCATTTAAATCTCTTTTAAGTCCCAAATTTATCTGATGGAAAACAATGCTTAAAGACAAGTGTAAAGGAAAGTGTAAGTTTTCATTTAAGGATTTAATCTCAGGATCGTGTAATGTTGAGCAAAAGGTTGTTAATTTATGTAGAAATAATATATCTGAAATTCTGTGATTCCCCTGAATGCTTCTGTGAACTATATAGATGGCAGTAGTGAAAAGCTTTATTTGTAGCTGCCTGACTTCTCTTCTGGGAGGAGCATGTGCTTGGGTAAAATATTAGCATCAGTATTTCAGAGCCTTTTGAGATGCAAAGGGGGTTTTCTTTTCCTCTCTTGAGAATATAAGTTCCTTCATACATTAGTAAGGTTTTATTCTGTGAATGCATATATATGTGCTAGAAATAGCACCCTTGCTCCTCTGCCCACTGGATACCAGGAGGTTCTCCCGTTTCCCAGATGTGACGGCCGCATGACGTCTCCAGATACTTGTCAGGTGTCCTTAGGGAGCAGAACTGCCTCTTTAGAACTACTTCTTTAGATTCTCTTTTCAGGCTTAAAGACACATAGAAAAGTTAAATTAGTAAATGACTTAAAATGAGTACTGTGATGAATTTTTATTCGTCATATTGCAAACTAAAAAATTATAAAATATAGAGCCTTATTGGGGTTTAAAATATTTTCTATCTGCAATTTTGAACTACTTATTTCAACCGGTTGTTTGAAAGATATAACTCTTCCAGGTGTACCAGAGGTTAGCATTTTGGGGCAGTCTTAATTAATATCCTGTTTGTTCTATTTCTCAACTTCTAGCAAACCTTTGCATTTATGTCTGTCACTGGAAATGCTGGCTGTGGGCCTGCTGTAGAGAACCTAGCCAAAAAAGATCCCTTTGGGCCCCACCCTTTCTAAATTTGGTTCATTCAGTCTCAGACTCTCAAGAGCCGCCCAGGGCAGAGTTGGGTTGCTTCTTCTGGGATGCAGGTAGACTCTGGAGCAAACACTGTGCTTTTGGCTTCTGTTTGGACCTGTGATGTGTGATTGGTGTTGTGAAGTTGTGAGTACAATTCTCAGTGGTTTTTTTGTTTTTTTTTTCTTCAGGGGAGGGTGGAAAAATGCCCTCAGGACAGAGTTGAGAGAGAGGGAGAGAATGAGTAAGAGCAGGAAGGGAAGATTGAGAGAGAAATATTTATTTTTGGCAACTGATTGAAAATGAAAGAAGGTCGTAGCTGCCTTCTAAAAGGCTCTGGACTTGTTGCTTGACTCTGGCAGCTTGTCTGCTAAGACCACTGCCCAGATCTTCAGTGCATCTCCTCTGTTATTTTGTTCTAATTTCAAAAGTAATCAGGGAACAGCTGTGATGTTGGAGAATTTTGTCGTGTAAGGTAGTATTTATACCTGTTATTAACCAAAGTCATAGTTTAGCCAAGGTGCTTTTGTTTCTGATTTTTTGCCTTGTTTTGAGTTTTGTAGTCCTTTTTGCTCTCTGCAAAGGGCTTCCCTGGTGGCTTAGATGGTAAAGAGTCTGCCTGCAGTGCGGGAGACCAGGATTTGGTCCCTGGGTCAGGAAGATCTCCTGGAGAAGGAAAAGGCAACCCGCTCCAGTATTCTGGCCTGGAAAATCCCATGCACAGGAATCTGGCAGGCTACAGTCCGTGGAGTCATAAAGAGTCGGACACGACTGAGCGACTTCACTTTTTCTCTTTGCTCTCCACAAGGGAGAGTGTTCCAAGACTTCAAGGAACTTATCTGCTTTGGTCATTCATCTGTTTGTAGAGGTTTGGCTTTAATTAAAAATCATTTTGAGACTTAAAAAAAAAAACTAAAGTAACAAAAATTACTTTATAGTAGAACTTCTAATTTGTTTGCTGGTTTCTGCCTTGCTTGGCTTTTTCTGTTCTTTGTTGCTTAATGGTTATTTTTGAGTACTTTTGATTTGCTTAAACATTTTCAGCTTTTTGAACGATGGCCATGAAAATGAGCAGAACTGTCCTTATTTTTGACGTGTGAAGAAATTTAAATGTATTTAGAATTAATACCTTTGGAACTTACAAGATACAGTAAACAATCTTCCCTGCTCCCCCCACAATCCACACTAGTAAAATCGTCAGCTTGAAATCTGTTCCTCTCTTCTGCATCTTCTTCACTTTTGCTTTTAATAATAAACATACTATAGAATGTTCTTTGCTATTTTGAGGATCCATGAGCGTGGTTGTGGGTGCAACAATTCTTGTTTGGAATCTGTAAATAAATGAGACTATCTTAAACAAACCTCACGGGAGAACAAAGAGGTCTTTTATCATCATAAGGAAAAAGAAATGGCAAAAGTGAGGAATTCTTCTCTTTCTTCAGTCAACTTAAAGGAGAGCTCCAAAGGTGTCAATCTGAGTACATGGCCTGGAAAGGGAAGCAGTGTTTACATTCACCAATAACGGTGTTACAGACCCGGTGTACTTCTAGTTTCTTATCATTTTGAGCCCAGAAACCTTTACCATATCCCATATTCACTGGAAAACCTCTTCATGTTTTTAATTTGATTTTTTAATGTAGGCTACAGTTTATAATTCTTAATATTCAACAATAAGTATTATTATACCCTGCTGATTCTCTTTGTAAAATGAATATGCAGGGTATGTGGGTATTGTAAGTCATTTTAAAACACTGTGGAAAAAAAACACTGAGAAATTCACAAAGCTAGTGAATCTTACTGTACATCACAGTTACAGACTAAACGGGCTGTTTTCATACTTGAGTAGGTGACACCAGTTTTTGACTGAATATTGGCAATTACATATCTCTTCCATAATTTATCTTTTTATTTTCTTTCCCTTACAACTTTCAGGTAGAACTTTAGACTTCATAGCACTGAATTAACCTGCACTGAAAGCTGTTTACCTGCAGTTGTTCACTTTTGTTGAAAGTGACCATGTCTCAAGTTCAAGTGCAAGTTCAGAACCCATCTGCTGCTCTCTCAGGGAGCCAAATACTGAACAAGAACCAGTCTCTTCTCTCACAGCCTTTGATGAGTATTCCTTCTACTGCTAGCTCTCTGCCCTCTGAAAATGCAGGTAGACCTATTCAAAACTCTGCTTTACCCTCTGCATCTATTACATCCACCAGTGCAGCTGCAGGTAAGCGTATGATCCAAGTGTCTTCTGTTTCAAATGTTTTCTTAGCCTGTTTTCTGACCTGATAAGTAGATTGCAGATACAGGGAGCTCTTGCACATTTACCTTCAAGAAGCAGGAGAAAGTATACCACCCACACTTCTTTATACCAGATATAAAACACACTTGATGGTATACTGGCTTGATGGAGGCCTTTTACAGACCATTTCAAAGTGTAAGGAAGAAAATTGGAAACCAAACTATAAAGCCTACTCTGTTATAAACTGGTAGCTGGCAGAAAAAAATTGAGCAATAAATAGCACTTTGGATATTCATTGTTATATGGGAAAATTCTGCTGTTATAATGATTTCCCAGAACTGATTTGTAGGTGTAAGTGCCCTTTTTGGAGGTCTGTAAGATTTATCCCAAGCAAGGGGACAGCCAGATTTGGGGACACAAAAGAATGTGTTGGCATTTGCTAATTTTTATTTTGACTAAGTAAGTTTAAGTTGCCATCCAGAGGTAGTTGAGAAATCACAGTGAGGGCCAATGAGAAATTGAACAAAGCAGCAGAGATGTTTAAAAAGGAAGCCCTCAAATTTGAATATTAGGAAAACAAAAATGAAATAAAAATATCCATGGATCGGAAAAGACTTGCAACCCATGGGGAAATAACCCTTAAAAACAATATACTGCTCCCCAAATCTCCCCTCTCCTCCTCCCAAGTTGCAAAGCCAATTAAAGGGGGTATCAGCATAGGTGTCTCTATACTAGAGTCACCTTGTAATAAACTCTTCGTAGCCCTTAGTGCCTGACATTTCCCTTGCATTTCCTCTTCCATTCTCTCCTTTCCTTTACTTTGTATCTCTCTTCTTAGAGTTTTAGCTTGTCCCACTCTCAACTGCACAAGACTATCATGCTGCTACCTCTAGACTTCCTTGGACCAGCTCACCAGATGGCGTTCTTGACTTGTCATAGTCCCCTAGAGGTTCAGTGTTCCCCATATTTGCCATTTGAATACCATCTTAATAGGAAATGGCATGGACTAGTTCAGTCCTCTGGGATTTAATTGCTTTTTCTTCTAATGTGTTCTTATATCCACATTTTGTTGACTTTATAAAACTCCCGCCCTCCAAGACCATTTTATTTTACTTACATAATTATTAAAGATAGGTAAAGTCTGAGGACGGCAGCCTCTGGAGATAAGACGAGCAGCTGCCCCAGGAATGAGAAGTATTAGCTATTTGGAAAAAGACAGTCCTTGTTTGAGAAATGGTATTGGCATATTGTGTTTTGTGAAATGAGCTGGGCACAGCGGACAACTGTTGCAGTAACCAGTGCGTGTGTGTGACTCTGCTTAGAAGGCCTCCTGGTGCTCCCTTGGTTATGATAGCAGTCCTTCATCTGATTTCAGATCTTGCGTGCTTGCCACGGCTTAGTTATTTCTCTGACTTCTGTTCTCTCTTGTGAAGGCACACCCCCCCCCCCTCCTAGGTTACCTGACTTCAACTAGTTCAGAAAAGATCCCAGCTGTGTCTTCAGATATTTGCCCTCAGTGTGGTTTGCAGTTTTGCATCACTGTTGCTCTGAATCATTAGACTTTGCATTTGCTTTCCCTCTCTTCATATCCCTGGAGAGCCGCAGTCTCAAACACTGCTAGTTGACTTCAATGCTCTTACATTATTTTTCAGTTCCTTCTAACATGGCACACCCTAAAGAGAAAACCCCAATGTGTCTTGTGAATGAGTTAGCCCGTTTCAACAAGATTCAGCCTGAGTATAAGCTTTTGCGTGAGCAAGGTCCAGCTCACTGTAAGGTAAATATTGTCCATACTGCTTGTGCATTTATAACCCACTAGGAATGTTTTCTTTTCATACAGTTGCAAGTAGTGCAGTGATTCAAAACACATATTTGAAACTGCTGAGGTTGTTTTAAAGAGATGCAGAAGTACAGATTTTGGGCGAGTGACTTTTTTCCATCCTTGCAGAGTGGGTCAAACAAAAAAGATGCTCCTCTGGGGGGTATTTGGCTTTTAAAACTTCAGTTAGCATGTGGTTGTTCAGGATTCTGAGTCAAGACAAGTCCTAGGCACCTGCGAATGGTGTCCTATGAGTTCCCCAGGGTCTGGGCCTCTGGTTGCAGCCTCTGTCTGGCTCCTTTCCTGTTTGTTTGCACGTGCATAGGTACCATAGATCTGGTCAGGGAGAGGAGGTGAATGGGAAATCAGTGTTGCCTCTTGTTCAGAATCAGATACAGGGTTTGAATGTGCGAGGTAGAAATTAATCTCCCCGTGAGTACATGGAATTATCTCTGATTTCAGGTACCCTTGACACTCTCATTTTAGAGGATTAAAGACTGACTGTAATTTGAATTTTTACTATCTGTTATTCAGGAGTTCAGTCTTTTAAGCTTGCTTGATATCTGTGCTAAGGTACCTCTTGGACCCTAAATGTTTGCGTATCTGGCTTTATCTTTTGCAGCTATAGTATGAGAGAGAAGGAATTAGGCCTATTTCTGATTCTAGCCTTGAAGTAAGATAATACAGTTTTATAAGGATGAGTTGTTTGTCTCTGTGCCTCAGTTTTCCTGAGGTGCAAACCTCAAACCTTGAATGATGCCAAGTTTCTCTTTTTTCTTGGACTAAACGTAGCATTGACCACAGTCATGAACAGTCCCCATAGGGTAGCGGGTTTTGTCTTTGGAGTCAGACAGATCTGGGTTTGAATCTTTTTACTAACTTGGTGACCTTGTGCAGGTTACTACTTTTTTTGAAACTCTGTTTCCTCATCTGTAAAATGGAGATAGTGTATTACCTACCAAATAGGTGTATTGTGAGAATATATATCAAAGTGTGGAGTACAGTGTCTGGCACATAGTAAATGCTTGAGAAATGGTAGCTATTACAATTAAGCAATTATACATTTAAGAAAAACAAATTTCCCACTCTCATGAAGGTAGTTTTAATATTATTCTAAGGCATAATTATATTTGAAATATTTCTTTACTTTTAGAAAGCAATTAGCCAATTTTTTGGTAACTGTTCTGTTTCTTATACAGGATTTTTTTTGCAGATCTTAACTTTGGGATTCCCTTTATTAACTGTTTCTGGTATTTTTGGAAGTATGTACTTTCTCACTTGAACTTGAGTACTTTTTAGGTAATTTGGCTGTGTGTTCAGTCTGTAGCTGCATTTTTTTTTTTTTTGCCTACTAGTTGTTCAAAGAGAAAAATTTATTCCCTCCTCAATGATTATTTTTAAAAAGTCAGAGGTCTGGTGTCCTTTTAATTCTGTGTGAACCGAGGTCTCACCTCACCGCCGCCCTCCACCCAGAAGGCGCGGCGTGGCGGCAGCGCCGGTGGACATCCTGGAGACGGCGAGACGGGCCGTGAATAACTCTCTTCTGTCTTACAGCACAGTCCCCCTTCCATGTCTTCCTGTGAAAGGGTCACGGAAATGACGGAGGGATCGCACAGCGTTGCCGGCTGCTTCTGCTGTGTGACTTCTCATGCCAGCCAGGGTTCTGAGTTCATGCTGTTGGTGCTTCAATGAGTAACTTTATGAACTGCAACATAAGTACAGGAGACCCCTAATATTTCACGGGGGATGGAGGATTCTGTAATTTTTCGCCTTTAGTGGAAGCTGAGCACTGAGGGAACCCTGAAGTTAAGACCTACGAGAAAAATCAGCTCTGAAGGCAAGTCAGCCCCATCCCGTGAGGCACCACATTTAAATGACCTGGACACACTCAAATCACCATTTCTCACGTGAATTATTTGTAAGTGAAATAAAGTGATAGATTCCGTGATCAAGAAAATCAGAAGAATAGAAGCTCCAAAGTAGTGAACCTCAAGCATTGAAGTGCGTCAGAGTGACTCGGGGAGCTTATTAAAAACTCACAGGCTCAGGCCTCCCCTCGTGCTGTTCTTCTCAGGCAGGACCCCTGGCACGCGTGTCTTACCAGGCTTCCTGGGTTACTCTTCAGATGCACACGAGTGTTAAAGAATCACTACACTGTGGTGGGTCCTAGTGCTTTTTGGATGAATTATTTGTCCATCTGATGGGATTAGCATAACCTAACTTTACAAATAGAGCGTGCACACAAGTTCCCTTTATACTTAAAAAGGAAAAAAGAGGGTTGAAATTGTCCGCAGTTGTTAAGGGCAAAATTAGCTCTTTTGAATGCCTCCTTAGAATTGAGTTCAGAAATGTTGTTAGATCTTTGCTTGCAGTGAATCTCAGCTTCTGAAAGGAGGGGCAGTGTCTGAATAGTACAGTCTTAGGAAAGTAAAAGTTAGCGTTGTAAAACCTGAATGACATTCCCAAATCCACTTGAGGTTTTGGCCTAATGGGGTTGTATTTTCAGACAAGAATCAATGAACAAATTAACAAATGCTGTCTTCATTTGTCTGAGGTACTATTATGTGTCTAAATTAAGCTTGCTAAATTTCTTCCATGAGAAGAAATGGGAAGACAATTTTTATTTGGATGGCTTCCAGATAATCAGCACTTAATATTTTAATATATAAGAGAACAGTTTTAAATTTCTGTACTTATACCCATCTTTCAAAAGATACTTTTTTCATGGAGTGCTATGCAATACAAGTCAGTGATGTATGTATCTTTTCATGTTTCTGGAAACAGTGAAAAGGGGGATGAAGGGATAAATTGCAAAGATAATGGCCAGCCTTTTAAACCATGCCCGTAAGTTATGCCCAAGGTCCGAGTGACTTGTTGTAGCCAGCATCAGGTTTCCTGGATCGCGAGCTCGCGATTCTCATTTGTAGTGTTTGCAGTGCAGCTCGCACTTGGCGATCAGCACTGGGAGCTGCAGGACTGGTATTAAAGGCCCAGCACACAGCTGCTGCCAGCGCTTTGGAAGGAGCAAAATTTCCTAAGCCTGTGGTCCGCCCTTTTCGTAGCGAAGGAAGAAGTCCAGGTATTATGTGTGGGCCAAGACAGGTTCCTTTCAAAAGTGTGTCTAGAGGTATCCGTTTAGTATGCGTATGAATTCTTTCTTAACTAACTCGTTGATTTTGAAAGCACAGAGTCTGCACTACCAGTGGCAAATGCTTATCTTTGCGGAATCTTACCGCACTCTAAAACAGTGGTTCCCAATCTACAGCCCCTTGATGCCTGATGATCTGCAGAGGTGGTCACGGGAGGTGGGGAATGTCACCAAAGGATTTCGGAGACTTTCAGAAAAGCTTAACGAAAGGAAAAAATTTTTTTTTCCCTTTTGATAAGGGTTGTATAGATTATGAGAAAGTGGGTTTTAGCTAAAGTCACTTCAACTTTGTGTGGTAATATTGATTATAACATGTTGATTGTAACCCGGATTGTCAGTTTTATGTATCTTGATGAGAAAATAATTTAGATATTTATTTCTTAAATTCAGATTAATAGATAGATATCTCTTCAGGCAAGTGGGGAGAATACTGTTAAAGAGGAGTGTCCTGTGAAAGCTTGGGGACCACCGACCTGGCAGCCGTAGGTAGAAGTGGCTGTTGTAGGAGAGTCCCCCCTCAAGTGTATGAAGTCACCGGGCCCTTCGCATGCAGGAACGATCCGGGAAGGCCTCGGCCACGCCTTTCTCGTCCTTTCGCTTTCTCTGTGGGATCTTTCCTTCACGTTTATCCTTTGCTGCAGATAAATTTTATGGGTCAGAGCTGCTCTTACTTAAAACACAACTATTTGAATTGTGTAAAAAATATAGTTCACATGTTAGCTAAGAAAGAAAAAAAAAGAGGCTAATTACTTATGTGACTCTCTGACTTTGCAGACTCAAAGATATTCTTATAAGTTTGATTTATGCACTAGATTAGTCAAACCAGTTATCGTACAGAATCAAGTCTTTTTTTATTTTCCTCTACCTACATCCTAAAGAAGCATTTTCAAGTGGATTTTTGTGTGCATTTCAACTGAACTTTGCCATTGCTAGTGTTGTTCTGTGTTTGATATGAAGCTGTTGATTTTAAATGTGACTGCACTGACACCAATCTTTCCAGGTTGATTTTCTTTTTAAACGATTTTTAAAGGTTTATGAATTGGATGAATTTAGAGGGGAAAAAAGAGAAGGATGAATGATGAGTATTTTCTAAAGTTGATAATTCTGAGATAACCTGAAATAAACTTGTTCCTGTTGTATATGGAAACAGAGCTCATTTTTCTAACAAGTATTACCACAAATCAAATCCCATTATAAATATTAAGAATGAAAACATCTAAGTATTTTGTGGGTCTCATCTGACTTCTCCAGAGAGAATTTACAGTCTTCTCCTCGGCAATTCTGCACCTTTCCTTACAGCACACATAATGCTGTATCGTAGTTCTTGAAGTGTGTCTTGTGTTCTCTGGACTCCTCTGGGACAAGAACTGTGTTTCTCAAGCTTAGCACAGTGCTTTGCCTCCAGTTAGTACTGAATAAATGCATTGTCCTATGAAATAATGTGTATGACATACTTCTAAGTGTAAGCCAGTCAGTCAGTACAACCAAAGTTATATTGGTTGAGTATTGCCAAACAATGAAATGAGTTGGACAGTCCTGTGGGATCTCTTAATCATGAAATTTGACGTGTGTTGGAACCTGTTTCTGACGCTGACTCTCACTGCTAACGTCTTGTGTTACGTTGCTGCTCCTCAGTAGCCCTTACTGTGTATTTTGTGCTGTTGATTGTGTATTAATACCTAGAAATCATAGCAGATTCTTGGATTTCCTGACCTGATGCCTAGCAGTGAAGTACTTAGAGCCTTTCATGAAATGCATCATGAGTCCAATTAGTAGAAAGCATGCTATTCTATTTGATTTTAGTGAGTATCATTCTCACATGAGGAAAAAAAGTTCTTTGTTTTGATTCTGTGTTGCAGAAAGCATAACCCCTACTGTAGAGCTAAATGCACTGTGCATGAAACTTGGGAAAAAACCAATGTATAAGCCTGTCGACCCTTACTCTCGGATGCAGTCCACCTATAACTACAACATGAGAGGAGGTGCTTATCCCCCAAGGTACGTGTCTGTTTTGTTTTAGATCCAGGTGAAAATATATTTGCTCTTTGATGTAGAATAGTAAGATGTATAGATTGTAGAGTGCGTAATGGTCTGGTCCTCTTCAGCCTGCCAAAGGCCACTGTCAGTCTGCATCGTCCTGGTGTCACTGGAACTGCATTTTGATGCTCTTCCGACTCCTCTCATTGGAAAGGTCTTAGGCACATTCCTCACAAGCAGTACAGCTTGTGCCCCCAGCAGTCTGGTTAAAGATCACCCGTGTAAAAAAAAAAAGAAAAAAAAGATCACCCGTGTAACTGCTTTGTGCAACTGAGTCATATTTGAACACGATTCCTGTGACACCACAATCCTCAGCCCTCATAGATTTCTTGATTATTGTTTACTGGGTACTTTTTGACTTTTGAACTTATGTGCTTTGTAAATAGCCTTGGTATACAGGTGCAGTGCAATATTAATTGAAATCTGAAGGTGCCATGCATTTAAAACCTTCTCCTCGAGGTCTAAAGACACTAGTGGAGAGATTGATGATCAAACTGGAGGTCTTTACTTCCCTGCCCTACTTTGGGGTGGGAGTGAGGTGGAGGCCAAAGCCATTTTAAAAATAGAAACCAGCCTCTGCCAGGCTCCAGGCTGTTGGGATTTCTAGAAATGAGGGTCCTTTCTACAAGACCTTGGTTAAAAATTTCCATTCTTTTCTGGAGACATAAAAGGGTGAATTTCAGGTACGAGAAAGTAGAACAAGTCAAGTTTTTTTTCTTAATCAAAGTCTAATCCAGTTTAGATTTTGTAAGTATGGGTTAGCTTTATAAATTGAACTCATGTAATTTGTAAGCCAACGTATTTTGTGAAATGTAAACAGTATTTGCTCATACTGTGTGGCAATTCTAATCTAGTATAAACATGTGAAATCTCTGGGTGTGTTGAGGAGGACTCATTATTGGCAAGCGAACGCTGCTGTAATTAGGACCTGTGATGAAGGAAGTACCTGGAATCTGTCAGAGACGGTATGGTGACTTATTTGAGACTAATTTTCCTCACCCCTTCTATTTTTAGGTACTTTTACCCATTTCCAGTCCCACCCTTACTCTATCAAGTTGAACTTTCTGTGGGAGGACAGCAATTTAATGGGAAAGGAAAGACGAGACAGGCTGCGAAGCACGATGCTGCTGCGAAAGCCCTGAGGATCCTGCAGAGCGAGCCCCCGCCCGAGAGGCTGGAGGTGAGGCTCGGGCCGGGCAGGAGCCCCTGGCGCTGGGGGTGGTGCGGGGGGGCGTGAGGAGACACGGCTTCAGGCTGGGTTTTCTAAGAGGGTGCGTTGAGAGCTGTGCTTACTATTCGTTGTTAGGTAACGTGCAGGTTCTGGTACCCTGTAGGTTTCTTGCCTTTCTCACCCCCCATTCCCCTCAGAAATTCTAGCAGGAAAGTCAGGTGCCTTCTTGTGCACTCAGTGGCGTAGTTCTGAGGGAACGTGTTAGGAAGATTGTGACTCACTTGAGTGGTGAAGAGCACGCGTGGATGAACTCTTCCGTGCTGAGCATTATTCTTGTCGGAATCTGTGATTATGGCACCAGGTTAGGGGATTTTCTGAAGCCATTTTGATCAGACATTTTCTGTATTATCTTGAAATGCCTGTTAACCATTTCTGCTTAACGAACTGTCCCAAGACTTCATGGTTTAAATACCTCCAGGCCTTTATCCTGCTCACAGGCCTGTGGCCCAGGGAGAGCGTGGCACAGAGACCTCATGTGCGCCGCACACAGCTCACGCCGAGGCAGCGCCGCGGGCCTGGAGGGTCTCTTCCGAGGTGGCGCTCTCGCCGGGTGGCTGCGCTGTCGCCTGCGGTCAAAGAGGGGGCCTTGGTCCCGCGACCTCGGTTCCCCTCCTGGTTGGCCTGAGTAGGGACTCTACACACCCTCACGGTATGGTGGTTCGGTCCCAGGAGGGCGCTTTCTAAAAGACAGGAAGTGGAAGCCACCGCCAGTGTCTCAGGGCCCCGGCCCAGAATTCAGCCCAGCACCACTTCTGCCGTATCCTGTAGGTCAAACAGGCATGAGCCCAGACTCAAGAAGGGGCTGCAAGAGCTCACTTTTTTAATTTATTTATGTATTGAGGTAAAATTCACATAATTTCATAGTTTTAACCGTTGTAAGTATACAGGTCAATGACTGTTGGTACGTTCACAATGTTGAGAAGCCCCACTTGTGGATGAGAGGGGTATCAAAGAATATGGGGCTTATTTTTTTTATTTTTGGCTACAGCGTGCAGCTTGTAGGACTGCTCCTCAACCAGGGATCCAGCCCAGGCCCTTGGCAGTGAGACTGCGGAGCCCCATCCACTGGACCCCCAGGGCGTTCCCCTGGGGGCTGTGTTTTAAGATGATCACGATAGATATAGGATGTTGTGACCAAATAGGAGTATAGGTCTTAGAACATCACTAAGTCATCACTAAAAGGACTCCATGCTATTGAGCGGCCAAAGTATTACTGGCTGACTCTGATAAAGCAGTCGGATCCCTAAATGTCCAGGAGAGACCACTGAGGAGAAGACGTGATTTCATGGTTCTCTTTATCACAGTGTGAAATGCCTCCTGAACATACCCCTTGGAAGCATTTGACTTTTCTTGCTAGAGAAACAAGTTCTCAAACAATCAGAAGCTCTTGGACAGAACGTTGGGCCAAATGGGTGATGATAGGTATGAAGTTTGGGGACCCTTGGCAGGATGCTTGCAGAGGTCTGCTGTGCCCAGCCGTCCCCAGGGGTCACCCAGCTCAGGGCAGTGCTCTGTGGCTGCATGGGAAGCTTTTGTTTTTCTTTTGTTTCGGTGCATTTCCACCTTGAGTGCAATCACACATTTTAACAGAGATGTTCTGTTTCCAGAGTTCACTGAGGACCAAATAGAAAGGAATGGACTATAACTTAGGAGGATTTATTGAAGTGAAAGGGTGAAGTCCTTAGTGGTGAAATTTGTTAAAGCACTGAAGGTAGTCATTTTTGGAGGCTTTGCATTTGTTGAGTTGACTTTGGTGCTAATCTAATTGGAATCAGATGGAGTAGATATTTCTTGGTTCCTTTTAGCCAGCAGTTGTTAAACGATTACTGAACACTGGTATGTGGGTTGTCTGCTTCGGAATCACTTGAGAACTTAAAAAATTCCTTGGCCTAACCCACACGATTCTAGATTCTAATGCAGTAGGCTAAGACCCATGAGTCTGGCTTTTTTTTTTCTTTTTTTTTCCTGGCCATGCCACATGGCATGTGGGATCCTAGTTCCCTAACCAGGAATTGAACACATGCTGCCTTCATTGGGAGCACAGAGTCTTCCACTGAACTGCCAGGGAGGTCCGGATTTTTATTTTTTTCTTTTTAATGAGCTCTTAAGAGTAACTCAAACAGTCAGGGTTTGGGAATCACAGGTCCTAAATATTGTCAGTGCTTCCTAGGCAGTTTTCGGCCTTTGAATCCTCCTCGGAAGTTTGAACTCACCGTATTGCTGCAAAGGGAAAGTGCCTGTCAGAGCCTTAGAGTGACCCATCGCCCGCTGGAGCAGTTGGTTGCCTCAGGCCTGAGGGCAGAGGCTGGAGCGGCGGATGCCCTCTCATCGGCTCCTCTGACTTCTGTCAGCAGCTTGTTTGGGAGTCATGGGCATCTTTTGTCCCCTTGTTTCCTCCTCCTGGCCCCTTTTCTAGTTTTGTATGATTTGAAGTAGAGACAGTTCCCTTAAGAAATGGTGCAACGACTGGCCCAAACAGTGCTTCAGAAATACATTTTCTTTGAAGTTGTAAGTGAAACACTTGGCTTTCCACCTAATTGAGCTGTTGCTGGTCTACCAGGCCCTCCAGAAAGTGGGCAGCAGGGGAAGAAAGACATTTTTAAAAGATGAGTTTAATTTTTTGTTCTTAACAAGGAATGCCTATGAATTATAACAATTTTTAACATCAAAAAAACAAATTTCCCACTTGCAGGTAGTCACTGTAAACATTTTTGTGGATGTCAAGGCATATGTAAGTAAGCACACATACCTGTCTATTTCACAAAAATGGGTGATATTGTACAATAACCGCTGTTTTTTTTTCCCCACTGAAGTGCTTATTATGATGTGTTCATGCTATTTACTTAAAATTCCATGGAGGACTCAAATTCAGCATGCCTCCAAGCTGTTTTCAGCGGCTGCAGAGTGCTCCATTGTCTGAGCACCCCAGTTTAGTTTTTCAACAACAGAAGCTTGATTTTGGGGTTACTTGCAGTTTTTCCTGTTATAAAATAGGTAGTGAAGAACACTGTTGTATGTCTGTGGTTATTTTTGTGAGCCATAGTCCTCAAAGTGGAATTACCTGGTAATGTATGTGGCCAGGTTCCCCACCAAGAAGACGGTACCTGTTTAGGCCTCTGCCAACAGGGCCTGAGGGGTCTGTTTTCCCACAGCCCACCTGCGTTGGACGTTCTCATTGTAAATAAATTGTCTGTTTTGTTCTTGATAATGTTAGCACTTGTGATTGTGTGGTGTATCAGTTCATCTTCTCTAGAGCATAGCCAATAAAGCCAGCAGTTTCTGTCTGTGAGACAGGTGTAGTCTGACCCCTTGACAACAGGCACTGCGTTCGGCCAGCCCTGCCGGTAAACAGCTGCATTGCCCCTGCCCATGTGCAGCTTGGTTGAATGGAGTGTCATCAAAAAGTGCGGCGAATGCGCAGATGAAAGTAGCCCGTATCACGAGAGCGCAGAGTGTCTTGTTTAGGTTGGGGTGATGATGGTGCACCAAGGGACGAGCCATTTCAGCTCAGGTTGAGGATGAGCAAGAGAACAGGGCAGGTACTTCCCAGCGAGGGAGCAGCTGTGCAGAGATCCTGAGTTGGGAAAGCAGTTCTTTTCTGTTCTGTCTCCTGTTGCTTTCCTTTCTTTTCTCTCTGTGACATGTATTAATAAAAGATGACTTACTCAGTGTTGAGGCGTTAGGACTAAGATGGTTATAGCTGCAGTGTCTGTAACGGGGAAAAGCAGGAGGTAGCCTCATATGGCCGTTCGTAGGGAATGGTTAAATATAATAAATGAATACATTTATCCCAAGACTGTCAGAGTGTGGTAGATCTGTTTACGTGGACCTAAAAGAAGGCTTATAATCTATTGAATGGGCGGGGGAGCCATGATGCAGAGCTATTACTGTGAGTATAGTGCTATTGTTTGTGATAAGTAAATGAGGTCGCCAGTTGTGTGTGTATCTGTATATTTGGATGTGCATGGTTTCTATCTTGAAGGTTATATCAAACTTTAGCTTTCTCTTGGTGGTAGTGTTAGAAGCCAGACTTCTTAAATTGTACTGTTTGAAGTTTTCTTTTTTTAAATACTGTGCTATGCTTAGTCACTCAGTCGTGTCCGACTCTTTGTGACCCCATGGACTGTAGCCCGCCAGGCTCCTCTGTCCATGGGATTCTCCAGGCAAGAATACTGGAGTGGGTTGCCATGCCCTCCTCCAGGGGACCTACCCAGCCTAGGTCTCCTGTGTTGCAGGCGGATTCTTGACTGTCTGAGCCACCAGGGAAGCCGGAGAATACTGGAGTGGGTGGCCTAGCCCCTCTCCAGGGGAGCTTCCGACCCAGGAATCAAACCGTGGTCTCCTGTGTTGCAGGCAGATTCTTTACCAGCTGAGCTGCCAGGGAAGCCCCAGAATACTGGAGTGGGTGGCCTAGCCCTTCTCCAGGGGATCTTCCTGACCCAGGAATCAAACTGAGGTCTCCTGCACAGCAGGCAGATTCTTTACCAGCTGAACTGCCAGGGAAGCCCAGTTTTTAAATACTACTTCTGTATAAATAAATAAATGCAGCTCTTCCTGTTCTTGAATTCTTATCTTCACTTGAGCCAGGGATGTGTTTAAGTAGGACTAAACTAAAATTGGAGACCTTACTCTTCATTATGCTTATCTATACTTCATTATACGCTCAAGGTCCATTGAACCCAATTTATATTTTTGAGCTTTTTTCTAGTTCTGTAAGAATTGATTCTAGTGACTTTTATTCTTTTTCTAGAGGTTTAAAAGAACAAGGTGAAAATATACTTAATTTTGAAATTAGAATGATAGTCTGTCTTACAATCATGAGGGTCCTTTGGACCCTTTTATAAACCTTAACATTATGGACTCTTAATTTTCTTGTGTTTTGAAACATTTTGCTGCTTGTCATCCTACATACTATTTCAGCACTATCTCCCAAATCTGCAATAAACAAGATTAAAATAATAAAGTGGAAGAATGATGAAATCCCTCGATGGATGCTACAGTCATGAAATAATTGTCACTGCTGCATCATCTTTAATGTTCTTATTGCATTGCCTAATGCATCATACTATCTTTCAAGAAGATACAAAAGAAGACTGGAGATACTGGTCTTTTTACTCTGTTTTTAGCTTTTGTTGAACACAGGTGAGAATTCAGAGTTTTTCTTTTTCCATTTCTACTGGCAAACAAAAGAAAACTGATGGAGGAAGACATTTTCCTCGTTAGACCAATCGGAAGATGAGTACAGAGAGACGGACAGCAGCACTCTGGACTCTCATGGGGACGGGGAGATTAAGTGTGGATGTGACTTGGACTGGGAATCTTCAGATAATACTTTAGATAAGTTTGCCCAGACTAAAGAGTCTGCGAGGGGACTGTGTTTCTGTGGTGTATGAAAAAGAGACATGCATTCTCTCCTGGCCAGTCATTCAACAGGAAGGACTTTGACCACACAGTATTTTACAACAAGAACTGGACCATCCTGTTTTGACTTTCTAAAAATATTTGTGTGAAAACCTTCTTGCATATGATGTTTAGCCACCAGAATTTTCTTGCCACTTAATATCCAGAAAATAACTGGATCATGCAGAAGGAGGTGTGTGTATTGAAGGAAATTGATGATACAGTAATGACAAAAAGATCATTAGGCTGATCCTTCTCTCGGTGTTTATAAACCTGGAAATGAAAGCATTTTGTAGTTATGGAGCAAAGGAGATGGCTGTTCTCCCTTCAACGGTCATGAGTCATTTTCAAAAGTAATATGTTTTGACAGTACGAGCACAAGAAGAGTTAGCGTCATGGTGAGCTGGAACCCGCAGTCTGGCGTCGTCACTGTGGTTGTGCTTCTAAGTTCAGGCGCGGCAGCTGGCGGGCCTCCGTTGTGTTTAGTGCCTCTGCCTGTTTTGGGTGTATTTGCCTTCATTCCTGACTACAAACCTGGAATAAAAAGTTAGTTTTGTTATTTTAATTTTTTTATTAAAATCTATAATGGAATGATTTTTTTTTGTCCTTTTATTCTGTGTGTTATTTGTACAATGACTTATTTTTTTTAAACAACATTGTAGTGGTTTTTGCCATACATTGACATGAATCAGCCATGGATTTACATGTGTTCCCCATCCTGAACCCCTCTCCCACCTCCCTCCCCATCCAGCCCATCCCACTGGGTCATCCCAGTGCACCAGCCCTGAGCACTTGTCTCGTGCATCCACTCTGGACTGGCGATCTGTTTCACACTTGATAATATACATGATTCAATGCTATGTAAAATGACTTTAAATATAGAAAAATCTAGAGGGTCCATTGGAGCTGGATGGTAAATGGTGATGATTGTTTTTCCCTGGCATGTTGAGGGTTAAGCATGGTTCAGAGTGTTTTTGTTCTTTTTCCTTAATGTTGCTTAGATTTTATTACTGAACCATACACTATGGGATTGATGTTAACAGTAATTCCCAGTTCCTGAAGGTAAGACTAAAGGCCCGCTACAGTTTCCTCATCTCATTGGGAATGATATTTGTGGATTTTTTTTGAGTCATTTGCTGCTTCCCCCATTGGAACATTTTGTCCAATCTAGATATTATTAAAATTATTTATGTAAAAGAGCAATATAATCTCTCTTCCATGTATATGTATATCTTTGTTTTCTGATTTGCATTTTTATTTTACTGGCTGCTCTGTCCAGTCTGCAGTTCTGTTTGAAGCAGTAGCTTCGAGCCGTGAATCTCAACTCTGGTCGCTAGGGGACTTTTTAAAAAACAAAAAAACAAATACCATGTATAAAACGGATATTCAGGCCCTACCTGCAGAAATTTGAGTTCAGGTATCTGGAGCGGGGCTCTGGCATCTGTATTTGTGCAGCTCCCGTGTGATGCTGACGCTGCTGTGCTTGAGGAACAGTGGCAGAGAGTTAGAGTTCAGTGGTAGACCAGGGGTCCCCTAGACTCAGGGGTCCCCTAGACTCAGGGGTCCCCTCGACCAGGTGTCCCCTCGACCAGGTGTCCCCTAGACTCAGGAGTCCCCTAGACCAGGGGTCCCCTAGACCAGGGGTCCCCTAGACTCAGGGGTCCCCTAGACTCAGGTGTCCCCTCGACCAGGTGTCCCCTCGACCAGGTGTCCCCTAGACTCAGGAGTCCCCTAGACCAGGGGTCCCCTAGACCAGGGGTCCCCTCGACTCAGGGGTCCCCTCGACTCAGGGGTCCCCTCGACCAGGTGTCCCCTCGACCAGGTGTCCCCTAGACTCAGGTGTCCCCTAGACCAGGGGTCCCCTAGACCCGGGGTCCCATAGACTCAAGTGTTCCCCTAGACTCAAGGGTCCCCTAGACCCAGGGTCCCCTAGACTTAGGTGTCCCCTAGACCCGGGGTCCCCTAGACTCAGGGGTCCCCTAGACTCAGGTGTTCCCCTAGACTCAGGGGTACCCTAGACTCAGGTGTTCCCCTAGACTCAGGGGTCCCTTAGACTAGGTGGGACCTCAGTGTGTAAAATTCAAAAGTGACTAAGTTCATTAGCAGAACTTGTCAGTTTGAATTTTAGAGTATTTATAAAGGCAGTCAGTGAGAATGATTTATCTGAATTTTCACAACAAATTACATTATATATTGTTTTTGTCCATTAAAAAGCAACAACAGAAACCCACATGGCTGGGAAAGATCCAGTCCCATTTTAGAGTAGTGGTTAGCTCTCGTGGGAAGGAGTGTGAGAAGGGCTCCGTTGTTTCTTTATCAAAGGAGAGAAATGATGTCGGTGGCGTTCAGTGCTGCCGTTCGTTACATCCGGTGGAGTTGTGTGCTACATTATTATCTGTACTTTTCTGTATGTTTGAAACAGGTCAAAACTGAAAGTAAAAATTAAAAGGAATTGAACTGGTATAATGAACAAAAAAAAAATGGAAAATTGGGGTACATGAATGGCAGTTGAAGTCTTGTGTCAGCAGCACCTGGTTTATTTCCAAATTTGGTTCTGGTTGCACCTAAGGAAAAGAGTCTCATTGACAGAGTTATGTATCATGAGAGTATGTAAATAGCTCATGTATTTTTAAAAAAATAGCTGATGTATTGTAGAAATCTCTGAACTCTTCAAATAAACAGCTGTCAGCAGATGTGGTTGTGCACAAAAAGTGGCCTTAAATACAGTCACAGCGCTGTGCAGCTGTCCCAGGGTGCATTTACAAACCCTTTCATCACGTCGCATAGAAACTCCAGGAGTCAGGGACACGTTCAGCAGTAACTCTGCTTCCCCCACCGCCGCTGTCTTCAGGTCCGTGGTAAACCTCTCTCCTCCTTCCGTCTCTGTACTTAACTGTTGTAGATACCCCGTGGAAGTGCACATTCGTCTTCTGTGTCTGACTTACTTCGTTTATCATAATTTTTCAGGGTTCCTCTGTGTTGTAGCTTGTTTCACAGTTCCATTCTCCCCGCCCGCCCCATTCCTTTTTAAGACTGACCATTGTACCTGTGTTCATTGCTTTTTTCATCCATTCATCTGTTGATGGATGTTTGTGTGATTATCGTCTTCTGGCTATTGTAAATAATAATACTGCTGTGAACATTGATGTACACATATCTGAATACCTACTTTTAATTCTTTTGAGTATGTGTTTAGCAGTGAAATTGCTGGATCATACTGTAATTCCATGTTTAAATTTTTTAGAAATCCACCATGCTGTTCTCCACAGAGGCTACACCATCTTACATTTTCAACAGAAATGTGCAAAGATTGGAATTTTTGCACAACCTTGACAACATTTGCCATTTTCTGTGGCTGTCGTTATGGGTGTGAGGTGGTATCTCATTATGGTTTTGATTTGCATTTCTCTTTGAGTAGTGATGTTGGGTATTTGCGTATCTCCTTTGGAGAAATGTCTGTTCAAATCCTTTCTCCATTTTTGAATTACATTATTTGTTGTGGAGTTGTTGTAGTTCTTTATGTATTCTGGACATTAATTCTTTATCAAATATGTGATTCGTGAGTATTTTCGTCCATTCTATGGGTTGTCTTTGTTCTCTTGTGTCCTTTAGTGTACTAACATTTTTTGGGTAGTTTTTTTGTACTAAAGTTTTAAATTTTGATGAAGTCAAAATTTACGTTTACTTTTGGTGTTCTATCCAAGAAATCATTGCCAAATCCAGTGTCATGGAGCTTTCCCCCTGTGTTTTCTTCTAAGAGTTTTATACTTTTAGCCCTTACATTTAGGTCTTTGATCCATTGAGTTAATTTGTGAATGTAGTATGAGGTAAGAGTCCAACTTCATCTATTTAAAAAATAAATTTTAAACCGAACCTCTGTGGAACCCTAGAATTCTAAGACACCTTGCTTGGAGATTTATGGCTTTAAAGATTCACTCATAAAAAGGCAGGCCCTCTTTCTCTTCAGGGTTTTTAATCAACAAGTGAAAAACTGTGTTTGGCTTACTAAAACATCAGAAATTGCTGTGTAAACAGTATATCACTAGGCAGTGAGTGAAATGAAACCAGGTGGAAAGAAAACATCACGAAAGGAGAGACGGAATTACATTGTCTGGTTAAATTTATGTGTATAGGATCCTATTCTTAATTATTATTATTTTTTAATTTAGAGCTTTTATGTATAGCCTGAAATATGGATCCTAAGTTAGGGTTAGACTCTACCTCAAGAAATACACAACAGATCAAATCCTGGATTTTGCTGGATATTGCCTGTTCAGTAATTTCAGCCACAGGTTCCTGTCATAGAAATTCTGATCTTTAAACAAGGACTTCAGAAGTTCTTTGACTAAAGAGTCCCCGGGAATAAGAAAAACACGATGCTTTGCCATGTTTTGGGGTCACTACTGATCTTGTTTGTCGTGTTGTCACCCCTGCGCAGTATGGAAGCCACGGGGGCCACGTGCTCGGAGCTCTCTGCCCCCTCAGTGCCCCCTCAGCCCCCCTCTGGAGGGCTGCAAACGAACCTTGTTACAGAGCCGGGGGCCGCTTCTGTTCAAGGCTCGTGGTCCTGGTGGTAAGGGACCGGCCTGCCTGTGCAGGAGACGTAAGAGTCATGTGGTTGATCTCTGGGTCAGGAAGACCCCTGGAGGAGGGCATGGCAGCCCACCCCAGCATTCCTGCCTGGGGGATCCCGTGGAGAGGGGCCCGGGAGGCTGCCGTCCTTGGGGTCGCAGAGTTGGACGCGACTGGCGGCAGGCAGTTCTGTTAGCATCTTGCACTTTTGCCAGCAGCAGTCACGTGTCAGACCCATAGTGGTTTTGTAACTCTTTCACTGCATCTTTTTTAAAAGTGGTTTCTAGCGACTTTTTGTCCAAGGAAGGAACCCACACACCCCGGTGGCGAGACCTGCCCTTGTCCTTGCTGTGGCCCAGCTAGACTGTCTGTGCTTGGACTTCTTCCAGGGTGTGGCTTGCCTGTCCCCGGGGGGGACAGATCCAGGGGGCTTCGGGAGCCCCGCTCTGCGAGCAGCCGCGGCTCTCACCATCAGGCTGATTGTATGTAGAGCCCTGTTATGTGTAGATAGTTTATGGTGGATTTATGAGGTACAAACTGACTAAAATTTGATAGGACATTTTTTAAAACCTTTTAAATCTCACTGACACACAGTGCACGTGTCGCCCTGTTCACGGGGTTGGTGCTCAGTCCACAAAGGTTCAGGGCTTTTAATTTTAAGGTTTATCATCGCAGCTGGGATCTTGACAGCTTTTTAACACGCATTAACTGCTAACTGGTTATTCTTACTTAGGTAAATGGAAGAGAGTCAGAAGAAGAAAATCTCAATAAATCTGAAATAAGTCAAGTGTTTGAGATTGCACTTAAACGGAACTTGCCTGTGAATTTTGAGGTAAGCTTATTTTATGCATCTATTATACTCTTGGTGTTCATCATCAGAATAGTATTTTTCCCAAATAACATTGGAATGATGATCACATATATGCAAATCTTCACATCTGAGATTCGGACTTCATATTTAGCAAAGCAGTATTTGGTCCTAGGGCAGCCGTGAGTCTCCAGACAGTCCGTAGGTGGCCTCAGTATGTCCGTGAACCTCCTGAAATGGTCTGAAGGGGATCGTGTTTATGTTGCCATGTGTTTTCTTCTGGATGGAGGGTTCATTGCCTTCATAAGAGTCTCAGAAGTGTATGCTACCCCCCAAATCCCAAGACTCTGCTTAAGTGCCCAAGTAATTGTTAAAAGAACTTAGGTTTTGTCATTGTCCAATGTGTGCCTCCCAGTTTGCCCATTTAATAACCTCAATCTGTTGTTGGAGACTTTATTGTCTAAGAATAGTAATTAACAATTACTAGTTCAAAATGGAAAATAGGATCATTTAGTGTATGTTTCCTTCAAACACACAGTGAGTCCAGATTGATTATAGGCAGGTCAGGGGTATTTTTTTTTATTTTAGGTTTCCCTAGCATTGGAAAATTATTTGCAAATTCTTTCATTTGATCTGTGCTTGGCTATGCAAGGTTGTATTTTAATAGTTTTTTTAATCAATTATTTGGTTTTTCACAATTATAAAGTATATATATAATTAGTTTTCCAAAGTGCTTTAAGCTCAACATATTAGTTACTTCAGACAAGTGAAATTTGAGGTGGGACATCTGATTAAATGGAGAAGGAAGTGGCAAGCCACTCCAGTATTCCTGCCTGGGAGAGGCCGTGGGCAGAGAAGCCTGGTGGGCTTCAGTCCACGGGGTCACAGGGTCAGACACAGCTGAGTGACTGAGCGCAGCACGTCCGCTGAAAGCAGTTCCAGGTGGCTCATGAGTTCTTTGGGCCTATTTCTGTTTTAAAAGCCGCCTGAAATGTATTATCCTGTAAAATACTTTAGGTAATCCCCAGATTTCATGTCTGACTTCCATGACTTTTATAAGACATCTCCTATTATGTGCTAGTGCCCTAAGCTGGCTCCTGAGTTCAGTCCTTATTCTCCCATTAGAATAGTGATGAATTCTGACCTAGCCAGCCATGCTCACCTGCTGCCATGAGGCCCAGATGGGGGTGGGGAGCTGCCCTTGGGTCACAGGGCCACCCCGCATCCCGCGGCAGTACCCCACCCCATCCCAGCAGGCCGGAGTGTCTTTGCCCCCCTTCCAGAGCTCTGCATGCCAGATGGGGCCGGCATCTTCCTCTCTGGCCCCGCATCCCGCCCAGCCCCTCTCTCTCTGTTCTGGGAGGGAGGCAGTGAGACGGGACATTCAGAATAACAGGGCTGTTGGCTGGGTGGGACCCAGGTGGGCGCTCCACCCGAGGAAGCCACAAGGTCTCCCTGGGAACCTGTTGTGGAAAAGGGAAGAAACACTTTTCCCCCACACTAGTCCCAGCTGAGGAATTAGTGTGGTGCACGAATGGGTGTGTAAAGACCTGAGGGAGGGATGCGAAGACTGTGGGGTGGGAGAGGCCTGCCTTCTCAGGTCACGGAAAGGTCACAGAGGTGACTGCTGCCCAGGCCCGCGACCCCAGTGATGCTGCTCGCCTGCTCACGCTGATCTCTGCTCTGCCTGAGGGTCCCCGAGCTCCCTGGGCCTCAGTAAGGGATTGCCAGTTCCTATTTTTGCTGTGGAATTCGGGGACGAGATTGCCTCTGCCCCACCTCGACTTGCGTTTAGGTTTCAGACTTGCCTTTCAGACTTTGCTGTTGAGGAATAAGGAACATATAGCAGGCAGTCGTCAGGTAGTCACAGGAGGAATTGTGGCAATGCCCTCTGGTGGCGACGGTCTCTTAAAGTAGTTATTTTAAAACAGGACAGTTTGTGTGTATGTGTGGCATTGAGTTTGTTAATATGAGTGCTTATATTATTAATTAGCTCTCACGTTGATCAAATGTTCATGTTAGCTTCCATTATTAGGTTGAGCAGGAGCTTTCATTTTTTTCCCACAGTTCTGTCTCTGGCACCTGGAAGATTAGTTGGCGTATATTGGATATTGGATGCTCAGGGAACAGTTACTGAGTAAATGAATAGGGTTTTTTTTGTTGTTGTTGTTGTTTTGACAGCAAGATATGTCATGTTGGAAGCAATAGGAGAAGACCAGAACCATTCATAGAATTTTTCAGAAAAGTATAGACGCTTTGCTTTTTGATAAAATCGTTGTAGTTAAAAGTATTATGGCTCTGACTGACAAGTCCCTGGGAGGCAGCCGTGACCTGATTCCACTGAATCCGTTCCAGGTCAGATTGTAGACACAGCTCGGTGGTGGGTTTATGATGTCAGCAGCCAATGAGAGTGGCTGCTGGAGGGCCCAGGATGGGCGTGGATTTGACGTGACCCGTCGGGGTGGCTACTGTTAATTCTCGAGTCTAGTCTGAGGACGTGGAGAGCCCTGCTCAGGGAGGTGGTGCTCGGCAGATGGGCTGTCGGGGTAGGCGGCAGACGGCGGGCTTGCTGAGATCAGCCTGCGGGCGCCTGGGAGCAGGGCTCTGCCGCAGCCTCCTTTGTAGGGCAGCGGGCTGCTTCCTGATCTGAGGTGCCCCCGCTCTCACCTTGGGGGCACAGCACACGAGGGCTCACATGCTTTTCCTCGCCGTCTTTTCCACTTCTTTCTTTGAAATTTTTCAGGCCAGTGGAAAGTTTGGATAGGACCGTGACTGTTGCCTTCACATAGGATCCCCAATGCTTAACATTTTAGCACCTTTGCTTTTCTGTTCTCTAAATGTACGTATTTTTCTGTATTTTATTTAGCTGAATCATTTGAGAGTAAGAGGCAGGTACCCTGTGCTTTGACTCCAGATATTTCAGTATGTACATCTTAAGAGCAAGGACATTATCTTAAATGACTGCAGTCTAATTGTCCACACAGGAGGCATAACACTGCTGTGACACTGTTACCTAATGTGCATCCTGGATTCGCATATTGGCATTGTCCCCAGGATGCTCCTTTGTTTTCCTGGTCTTGAGCCTGGTACAGGATCACACATTGTGTTTAGCTGGTGCATCTCTCTAGTCTCCTTTAATTTGTTACTTGGCCTTTTTTTGGTCTTTTATGACATTGGTATTTTTTAAAGTCAGTTTTATGTAATGGCCCTAAATTTGGGTTGGTTGGATTTTTTGCCTCATGATTAGTTCTAGTTTGTGCTTTTTTTAAAAAACAGGAACACTGCAGAACTAATGTCAGTTCTTCTCAGCATTGCATGATGTCATTTTATCTGAGTCAGTGACGCTAGTTCTGTTGCCTACACCAGATGTGTGCCCCTCCAAGGAGACTTTCTTTCCCTTTGTAGTTAACCCATAGCCTGTGGGGAGATGCTTGAAGGATGTGTATGTCCTTACAGAGTTCCTCAGTGTTTCTAGCAGTCATTGATGATTCTTCCCAGCACCAGGTATCCCTGTGGTGGATGTCAAATGTTCATTTTCTGCACGTCCAAAGAAAATCTCCGCCTGCTTTGTATTGTGCGTAGTCGCTCAGTCGTGTCTGACCCTCTGTGGCCCCACAGACTGCAGCACCCCAAGCTCCTATGTCCATAGGGATTCTCCAAGCAAGAATACTGGAGTGGGCTGCCCTGCCCTCCTCCAGGGGATCTTCCCAACCCAGGGCTTGAACTCAAGTCTCACGCACTGTAGGTGGATTCTTTACTAACTGAGCCACCAGGGAATGCGTTAATTTATATTAGTATAGATTCATTCTACGTGTTACTTCATTTTTCTTGCTTGTCATTTTAATGTTCAGATTGCCCTTCAGACTAGCTCTGGTATCCTTTGACGTGCCTCTGTCAGGTTGTTTTTGGGGGGCGAGGGGATGAGGGGTCAGATTTCTTGAGTATAATTTACATGAAGTAGATTATGTCTACATGTCTGTGTGTGTGGTTTGACGTGTTTTGATAGTGTAGCTGTGTAACTGCTGCCACCACTGTGATGAGGAACATCTTTAATGCCGTTAAGTTTCCCGCGCCCCCTCGCAGTCAGTCCCTTCCCTCCATCCTCACCCTTGGGCAGCCACTGATCTGATGTCTGTCCATATGTTTTGCTTGTTTCCAAAATATTACATACATGGAATTATTGAATATACTGCCTTTTTTTTTGTCTTTTGGGGCTTTCCCTTTGTCTATTTATTTAACAGGAATGGATAATAACATTTTGAGAAACTTGGAAAGAGCACATAAAAATACAAAGCCATCTTAGAAAACACAGCCCAGACAAGACCTTTGCATAATTACTTTGTAAATCATGATGAGAAAGGCCGTAGTCCTTGTTCTGCTCCTCCCCTCAGGCCTCTCACGTTGTGACAGGTGGCCCCCCAGCTACCGTGTGTTCAGTGTTGTCCCTTTAGAAAGTTATCATCTGGAAAAAGAGACACAGATGCGTAGAACAGACTTTTGGACTCTATGGGAGAAGGCGAGGGTGGGATGATCTGAGAGAACAGCATTGAGACATGTATATTATCAAGTGTGAAACAGATCACCAGCCCAGGTTGGATGCATGAGACAAGTGCTCAGGGCTGGTGCACTGGGAAGACCCAGAAGGATGGGATGGGATGGGAGGGAGGCGGGAGGGGGGATCGGGATGGGGAACACATGTAAATCCATGGCTGATTCACGTCAATGTATGGCAAAAACCACTACAATATTGTAAACTAATTAGCCTCCAACTAATAAAAAAAATTGGGGGGGAAAAAAAAAGGAAAGTTATCATCTGAAAAGATTACAGATGTACTGGCAAGGTATCTTATTGCCTATCATGTGGCTTCTTTAATGTAGTGCAGATTTTGAGTCCATGTGTTGTATGCATCAGTAGTTTTATTTCTTATTTTTAAGTAGTATTCCACTGTCTGAATTTACCACAACTCACTCGTCCATTTTCCAGCTGAAGAACATCTTCATGGTTTTTAGTTGTTAGTGATTATGATTAAAGCTATCACGTACATACATAATCTCATAATCACTAACAACTAAAAACCATGAAGGTGTTCTTTAGCAGGGAAATGGATGAGTAAGTTTTGGTGAATCCAGACAGTGTAATACTACTCAGAAATAAGATGGACTGCTGATACATACAACGTGTGGACTCAAAATCTGCCCTACGTTAAAGAAGCCACATAACAGGCGACGACAGTGGTGAAGAGTCCACCTGCAGTGGCGGAGACTCCAGTTCGAGTCCTGGGTCGGGAAGATCTGCTGGAAAGGGATAGACTACCCACTCCAGCATTCTTGGCTGGAGAATCCCCGTGGACAGGGGAGCCTGGTGGGCTGCAGTCCATGGAGTCGCAAAGAGTCAGACACGACTGAGCGACTTAAAAGCGCAGCACTCGCCGTGGATGAGAGCTTTCGTTGTTCTGTGCCCTCTCTAACACGTAATGTGGTCGGTTTCTAGTTGGTGTAGTCGTAACTTATGGTTTAAATTTGTATCTCCACGCATACTAGCAGTATTGAGCATGTTTTCATACACCTATTTACCATCTGTACATCTTTTGAGAAGTGTCTGTTCTTATCTTTTGTCCTGTTTTTGAGTTATGTTTTATTATTGGATTTTATGTGTTCTTTATATATTCTGAATACAGTTCTTTTCTCAGTTAGGTATTTTCCAGATGTTTTCTCCCAGTGTGTGGCTTGTCTTTTCATTTTTAAACAGTACTTCCAAAAAGCAAAAATAATTTAATTTTGGAGAGGTCTAGTTTGTTAAGTTTTTCTTTTATGGTTCATGGTGATTGTAATCCATCTGAGATAATTTGCCAAATCTAAGGTCGTTCTCCTTTGGTTTCTTCCAGAAGTTCTGTCTCTTAAGTTTAGATTTATGTTTCATTTTGACTTACAATTTTTTTATGTACTCGTGAGGTAATAGGCAAGGTGTTTTTTCTTTTGTGTTTTGTATTTGGAGGCCTTATTGTCCCTGTGTCCTGGCTCTCAGCTCCCCTTTTCCGATTCAGAGTCCTTCCTTCCTTTGTGATACAGCAGTCTTTTCGCCTTACCTGGAACGTTCCCTGTTCTAACTTTGGCCCTGGCAGAAATGGAAATTCTAATACAAATGGTCTCAGCTGTTCTTGCGAGGAGTTGTGGTTCCCTTTAACAGAGTGGCATGTAGGGCCCGGGCTGAGGGGAGGTCGGCTTGTTGCTGCTGCAAGTCGTTGCTTCAGACCCTGTTAGCAGAAGATCGCACGAGGAGGTAGGTACACTGTCCACAGAACCACAAGCTCATCCCTCTAATTTCAGGCCGTCATCACAGGGTTCTTCCTCTGTTTCATTCCTCCATGTTTGGATCTGTTCCCGTCATGAGACTTGGGCTCCCAACAACATCAGTATATTTATCCACACCTTCAACAGCAGACATCCTAAGTCAAGTCTAAGTTATCTCCACACTTTTTAGCTTCACGCTGAAGGTGTATCCTTTCAGAGCATTGCTTTCGTGACTTGGATTATTCTTCCCCTGTGCTAACAGTCTATTATATAGTGAATATAGGTATCTTAAGTGCACAGCCCACTAAATTTTAGCATGTGTAAAAACCCATGATTCACTATCCAGATAAAGATACGGAACTTTATCATAACCTAAGTCCCTGTGCCCCATTCCACCCAGAAACAGCTGCTTTCTGCAGTCTCTGTAGATTTGTTTTCTGTGTTCTTAGACTTCATGTAAATACAGTGTGGATTGTTTGTTGTTAAGTCCCATCCATATGTTTTAGTGGTTTAATGCTGAGTGGTATTCCACTGTATGAATGGAATGGAATGTATCCATTGTTCTACTGATGGACATTGGATAGTTGGGAACTACTGTAAAGAAGGCTGCAAAGTCATCTTGGGTGCACGTGCAGTCAGAGTTGCTAAGTCAGAGGGTAGGTGTTCATGTAAAAATTGTCAAAACTATTTCCCAAAGTGATTGTACCAATTTACACTTCTACCACTTGCTCCCTATCCTTGCCAAGAGAACCTGTTGGAAGTATTTTTTAGTTGAGTATTTGTATTTTTATTATTGACTTGTAGGATTTCTTTCAGTGTTCTGGGTATAATTCTTTTGTTTGGTACATATATTGCAAATATTCTCTCCCATACTCTGAGTTCCCTTTTTTACCTTTTTTCCCCCCAGATTTTAAACTATTTATTTTGTGTTGGGATATACAGGCAGTTAGCAATGCGGTGGTTCTTTCAAGTAAATAGCAAAGGGACTCAGCCATACATACACATGTATCCATGCTCCCCCAGACTCCCCTTTTTTACTTTTTAAATGTTATCTTTTGATGAGAAGTATTTTAATTTTGAGGAATTCTAATTTTACTTTATGGTTTGTGTTTTTGTGTCCAAGAATTCTTTGCCAGCCTCATGGTCATGAAGTTTTCTCTTATGTTTTCTTCTGAAAGCTTTATAGTTTTAACTTTCATATTTGGGTGTTTTAGCTTAATTTTTGTTTTGGGTAGAATTTGAGATCTTGGTTATCTAGTTGCTCCAGTGCCATTAAAAAAAGAGAATGCCATTGCTTTTGCTTTGGTTTGTGTTTGCTGAACATCAAGAGGCTGTATATGTGCAGGTCTGTTTCTGCATTCTGTTTTATTGACCTGTTGGTTTATTGCTAAACAATACCATGATGTCACAGATTCTGTAACTGCAGGAAGTCTTGAAGTCTGGCATTGTAAGTCTGCCGACTCAGTTGTTCTTTTCAAGGGTATCTTTCCTAATGTAGGTTGGATTTGATTTTTATCTTCCTTCTGTGTGATTACATAATCACTTTAATATACAGTTAGGTTTCTGTTCATAATCCATTTTAGTATTCTCCCCCATTTCTGTTGACTTATATTTTAAATATGTGTAACTGTAAATGGTCCACAGTGTCAAAACTACACAAAAAGATACTCAGAAGTGTCCTCTTGTTCCGCTACCTCAGTCCTTACCCCCACTTACTGTAGGAAACTGTTTAATTCCATTGGTTTGTGCTTTATCCTTACTGAGTTTCCTTTTGCAAAAAAAGAAGCATATAAACACATACGTGTGTCTATTTATGTGTGTGTGTATGTATATATAGATTTAATACTCTGCACCGTTTTTTTTTTTTACACTCTTTGCAGTTTGCTTTCTTTACTTACCAAGTGCTAGAAATCACTTTATGTGTTTGGAGATTTTCTCATTCCTTTTTATAGCTCAGAGCAGCCAGTATTTAATAAGCTCGGTCTTGGCTGGCAGCTCAGAGCCAACGTTAAACTTGAACTCTTAGTGCTGCATTTATTTCTGGGCTTTGCTGGGCCAGCTGCCTTGCTGCCACTTGCAGGGGAGCACGCTAAACTCAGGACTGTCTGCGACCGTGGGTGGTGGGCACAGAAAATGGTGCCCTGTTCCATGGCTCTTTTGGACTCATCAGACCTGAGAACTTTAACAAGTAGGGGGAAGAAAGAAATGGGGAAAAAAGCATTGAGGATTCTCCACATTGACACTGCCTTCATGTACTGAGTCTTGGCCTTAATCGCCCTTCCCCTGGGTTTTACGCTGAGCAGTGTGCCTCGCAGCCGGTAATGCGTGTCTGTCACGCTTTCACTCAGTCTTTCCCTCCAAAACAGGTTGCCCGGGAGAGCGGCCCACCCCACATGAAGAGCTTTGTGACCAGGGTGTCAGTTGGGGAGTTTGTGGGGGAAGGTGAAGGGAAGAGCAAGAAGATTTCAAAGAAAAACGCTGCTATAGCTGTTCTCGAGGAGCTGAAGAAGTTACCACCCCTGCCTACAGTGGAGCGGGTGAAGCCTAGAATCAAAAAGAAAACAAAATCCATAGTCAGGGTAAGAACGTGCCTGAAAGAAGAGGGCGTTTCCATTGCCCGAAGACAGCTGGGGGTTTGGAAGGTTGGTGAGAGAGGCGGGGTGCCAGCCCGCACACATCCGCCTCCGCGAGTCCTTACGGGCCGCCTGGTGCCGCTCCCGGGAGCCCCGGGTCAGGCGGGTGCCGGGCCCGGCGGAGGCCCCAGCTGTGGTCCCCGCAAGGAGCTGTGCTCATCTGTGGGGAGAGGAGCCCCAGCTGCTTGTCTCGTGCCCGCTGCACGGTTCTGAGTGTGCGGGAGACTCCTGGGCGGAGGGGTGTCCGGGGCGGGCCAGGAGTCAAGACCCATGCACCTTCTGGGTTTTTGAGTCATGCTCATGGACCATTCAAAAATTATACTGTCCCCCATCCTCCCAGAGAAGGGAGGGGTTCCATTTTGGGACAGTTATGAATGCCAGGATCTGTTTTGTTCTGATTGTCCATATAGTTTCATGTTGTGTCAGAATACGCTTTTCTCACCCGCACCTTGGCATTCTCTGCATGGGAGGGTTGGCACAGTGTGGCGGTTTCCATTGTCCACTTAACGTCTCCTCCGGTGGGTGCTACCGTGAGCAGACGAGGATTCCCTCTGGGAAGTTTAGGTTCTTTCCACACGGCGTCAGCATTTCCACATTTATATATAAACATATAAATGATTTCTGGAGTTTGAGTCATCGTTAAGAAAGCTGGAAACCCATCCTGATAATGCAGGCTTTGGGGTAGTTTTAGGAAGAGTTTGTTAAATTTTCTACCTCTTCATTTATTATCATCCATTGATATTTATTGTTCAAAAGCAGACATTACGATGATGCTTGCCTACTCATAATGAATGGTGATGTTGGCTTGCTAAGAAGACCTAAGATCACCTCAGAGCAATCAAAACCATTGAGGCATCTTTCAGTGAAAGCAAAAGGTTTAAAAAAGATGTGATTAATTCTGAGCCATTAGATGAACATAGACATGTTCAGCGGTTACGTCCCGGCGTCTGGATTGGCAGGGTCCTTTCTGTGACTAACTCAGCACGTGTTCTACCCTGATTGTTCCTCAGCTACAGAGCGGCCCCGACTATGGCCAGGGGATGAATCCGATCAGCAGACTGGCCCAGATCCAGCAGGCGAAGAAGGAGAAGGAGCCGGAGTACGTGCTGCTCGCCGAGAGGGGCCTCCCGCGACGCAGGGAGTTTGTCATGCAGGTGGGCTGGCCGGGCTCCGGCGTCCTCCCGTCTCAGCCCGAGGCGGGCCAGGGCCAGGGCCTCCCTCAGCAGGCTGAGCCCGGTGCCTCGCCCTGCCCCCCATGTCACTGAGATCATGCTGCTTGCCTTAACTTGATGCCCTAACGCGTGCCGCAGTATCAGCAGGAAGGCGCCTGCTGCTGCTTTGTTATCCTTCAGAGGTTTATATTGTCTCATAAAGTGTGTGAAGGATCTGTTCCTGCTCCTCCTGATCCTTCCATAGGATCTGGAATCCATGGGCTGGGCTTACGCTTCAGATTGTGCAGAGGGAACAGCTGCTCGTACAGGCAGCTGAATTTGTGGTGGGAATTTCATAGTGTTTTCTGGTGAAAAACAGAAAACTCTGTGCAGCAGTGTAGCGTTTATAAAGCACCAGCGGTTACCCTGGTGTCTCCCTCCACCGCCAGAGGGCAGGAAGAGGAACGATCCTTCCACGTACAAGGGGAAACTGAAGCTTGTGGAGAGGCTCAGTAATTCGCCCAGGATCAGATGGCTGGTGGATGCCAGGTTGGGATTCAACCTCACACCTCTCTCCATAGGCCAGGGCCAGGGTTTCCTTGACTTTTGTGACACGGAGCTTTTGGGTTTGGTCTGTCGTCAAGACCAGCTTCCCAGGTGGCTCAGTGGTAAAGAATCGGCCTGCCAATGCAGGAGATGCAGGTTCAATCCCTGGGTCGGGAAGATTCTCTGGCGAAGGAAGTGTGATGGCGTTCACTGGTAAGAAGTGTAGCAGACAGTTTACAGGGACTGTGTAATACCCTCCTGCACATTTCACGCGCCTGTGACTTCGGTGTGGCGGTCACCCGTGGCAGTGTCACAGAATGAGACCCATGTGAATTCTTTATTCCTCTCCGGTCCAGTAGGGAGGTTTGCTTGTGTCATTGTTGAGTGACTGCTACTAGCGTGAGTCCTGACTGCTGTTCTTATTTACATTAACAACAGAGACATGTCAGAACTTAACTCACAGAAACAGTACGAACAGCTGCTTTGCTGTATCAGATAATTTTCCAGGACTGGGAGTTTCAGTTTGCTCTGCTGGTTACGTCACGGCTGCAGACTCGATGAGACTGTAAAGCTTAATCTGCATTGTTAGCCATCACTTCTGTCTAAGAAAACGCCCGTGCCTGTGGTGACAGTCACACCGCTCTGTCACTAGACCGGAAATCACTGAGTTGTGCAAGTAAAGGAGGTGAATTGTATGGCATGTGGATGATAAAGCAATAAAAAAAAATTTTTTTTTTTAGATAGTTAAAACGAATAGGTAAATCAGCAGAGTAACTTAATCCTTGAGAAGTAGTATTGCCAGAGTCTGGTGTGAGTGCTCCCTCTGAGCAGGAAAGAGATGTGTTGCCTCAAGTGGACAACAAATGCATACCACAAGTATAAAGAACCTCAAGAGTGTAGATACTTTTAAAATGGAGTCCAGCTAGGAAGTGATGCATTTTAAGTATTCATTATCTCTGTTGGTTAAAGTAATTTAATTATAAGCTTATATAATTAGTAATAACTACCTTTAACCACCAGCTCTCCAACAAATTCCTCAGTATTTCATGATGCGCTCTCGTGGGCTGGTGCAAACCAGCTCCAGGGCAGCACTGTGAAGCCTTCCAGTTTCTGATCGTTCTAGGTTCTTTTCCGCTGCTGGCGGGCCTTTATTCTGAGCACTGATCCGAGCCCTGTCTTCCTCATACAGGTGAAGGTGGGAAACCACACGGCAGAGGGCTCAGGCACCAACAAGAAGGTGGCCAAACGCAACGCAGCCGAGAACATGCTGGAGATCCTTGGTTTCAAAGTCCCGCAGTCTCAGCCGTCCAAACCAGCCCTCAAGTCAGAGGAGAAGGTGCGCCCTCGGGCTCTATGTCCTTGCTCTCACTGCAAGATGGCCTTCTCACCGCCCGGGGCCCTCTGGCTCCTCCGGGGCTGAGCCTCAGGGCGCGGCTGCCCCCCGCCCCGGCCGTAAAGCAGCCCCGGCCGTAAAGCAGCCCCGCCGAGCAGGGTCTCACCTGCCGCACCTTACCCTGTGCTCAGAAGCGGCCGCACGTCCGGGCTCCAGGCATGGCGCTGGCTTAGGTCGTTTCTGGTCCAGTGTCTTTGTGGTCTGGGATGCTTTGCTGGAGGCCAGCTTGCTCCAAGCTAGTGTGTGATTCTGTCATTTGTGCTCTTAGAATGCGGCCTCCATAAAAGACTCATCAACCTTAGGCTTTTGTTAATTCTAGAACAGGGTTTGGTTTTCCTGCAACATGGGTACAGCGTGATGTCAGATCCAGGGCCAAGCCATAGTCTCAGTTTGCAGTTTCTTTTTCATTATGAATTGAACATTAGATAGAAATGATCCCATGTTGGAAATTGCACTTCTGCCAAGGTTGGTAAGCAGGGCCTGCAACAGAAGCCGTGGCTGACCTTGTTTCCAGATGCTGGATGGTCCTTTTGGGATAAACTTGAAAACACCAGGACTGATTCAGTTCTGCTGGCCAGTGCTGTCAGCAGAGACAGACGGATGGCATCAGCTGTGGCCACATAGTAACTGGGATCCCAAGCACTCAGCAGAGAATCTGCAGACACCCTGGACTTGGCTTTGGGGGTTTCATTCCAGAACCTTCCAGGGCATCATAGGCACCTTCATCTTCCCAGAAAGGGGACTGCTGTGTTCGGCATAATTTTTATTGTGTAATATTTTCCACCTTTGATTCGTCACCTTATCCTTTAGTTGGACATGTGCTCCCAGAAACAGTCTTTATTTAATTGTTTAGCATCAACCTAAAAGTTTCTTTCTTGGTCAGCTCTATCAGTCTGACATCTTCCAGCTCTTCCTGGTTAAACGTTCCCCTCTCCTCTTGTGAGCGCCCCTCTCTTCGATGCTCTTCACGGGCAGGCTGACGTGGCTGCGTGTGCGCCTGGGGAGGAGGCAGGGGCTCTGCCGGGGTTCACACTGCACAGGCCTTCCTGCCTGTGCACTCTTATTTAAAAGCTAATAAACCAAGAATTGTTGGTTGGTGTCCATGTAGTTTTGGACAGCAGGAACTAATTTTTGAATGGTTTCATTGATGCTCATGGCCTTTTTGTTTTTTTTTTTTTAAGACACCTATAAAGAAACCAGGGGATGGAAGAAAAGTAACCTTTTTTGAACCTGGCTCTGGGGATGAAAGTGGGACTAGTAAGTGTGATGTTAACACTGTCCTGGTCTGAATGTGCTTCTGGTCCTTGTGTGGTTCCGGTGGTAGCAGGTGCCTGGTGAGCGGGTTAGAGTTGGTGTTTGGCTCCACCGTGTCCGTGCTGTGCTGAGGGCGGGCCAGGGTGGGGCTCTGTAACAGTTTCCCAGGCAGTGCCTTCGGACTTGCGCTGATTTGTCTGTGTCCCTCCCCAGGCAGTAAAGAGGATGAGTTTAGGATGCCTTATCTTAGTCACCAGCAGCTGCCTGCTGGGATCCTCCCCATGGTGCCCGAGGTTGCCCAGGCAGTGGGAGTCAGCCAAGGACATCACACCAAAGATTCCGCCCGGGCAGCTCCGAATCCTGCCAAGGCCACGGTAACTGCCATGATAGCCCGAGAACTGTTGTATGGGGGCACCTCGCCTACGGCCGAGACCATTTTAAAGAGTAACATCTCTTCAGGCCACGCACCCCACGGACCTCTGACGAGACCCTCTGAGCAGCTGGACTATCTCTCCACAGTCCAGGGATTCCAGGTAACCGTTCGGCCCGAGCTGGGCGGTCTGTACCTCAGCGTGGTGCTCTCTGGTTTCTCTGGGAATGAAGCACCTTGTATTTTAAAGAAAGCTTTTTGTCTGGCGAAGGGTGATTCTGAGGGAGCGAGGAGGCATGGGGAGTGTTAGAACCCTAGACAGTAAGAGAATATTCTCAACCTTTGGTGAGTTTTAAAATTCCAGGGCACCCATCATAATGAAGCCTCTAATCCAGTGGTGGTTACAAATTTAGACTGCAGTGAGATCAGCTGTGTTGTGCGGGCCCTTTCTGCCTGCTAGGAAAGGACACGGCTTCCAGACCAGGGTTTCTGAGTAGATGTCTGGGTTCTTGGGAGATTCTGGGAGCTGGGGCTCTGGTATCCTGCCTGCCCCTTCCCAGCAGGCCCCACGGATGGCCTTTTGTGCCTGCAGAGCAGGAGCTGGTGTAGACACTCCGCGCTGAGACCAGGCCATGCCGGGCTGAGACAGGGACACAGACCCAGAGCCACAGCCCGACACCCCCTTGACCTCCTCTCCTCTCCCTGTCCCTCGCCTCAGCTCTCTTTTCCTTTGTAGGTTGAATACAAAGACTTCCCCAAAAACAACAAGAACGAATTTGTATCTCTTATCAACTGCTCCTCTCAGCCGCCCCTGATCAGCCACGGTATCGGGAAGGACGTGGAGTCCTGCCACGACATGGTACGTCCCCCGCTTGCTGCTGGCCTCAGGGAGACAGGGAGGGGGCTCTCTGCAAACTGTGGGACAGCGGACTGCTCTGTAGGGTTCATATCTCTGCAGACTTCTAGATTACTGGCGTGATGTCTCATTCTGTTTATCAGAACTCATGGGCTTTGGCCTACCCTCTCCCGCCTTCCCTTGCTGATCTGAGGGGGACTCGGATCCCGAAAGGCTCCAGATACTGTATTCATTTCACCTCTGACCAGAACAAGGAATTGCATCCCCAAGTTCCAGCAGCTTGGAAAGCCTCTCATTTTAATGTTCTGTTCAGATGAAATTGTTACTGTTAAGAAATACTAAAACCAGGAAAAGGAATTGATTAAATTAATAGACATGAACTATGGTATATTCATCTGATAGAATATAATGCATTCATTATATGTCACTGAGGGGAATGTATTCTAATGCTAACACAGAAAAATAGGTTTTACATTAAAGTGGGGATATAAAATTTGTAGTCTGGTGACCACAGGATGAAAATATTGTAATGTAATACGTAATAAAATTATCAGAGGGTGTGATTCAGTGAGGTAACCATGTAACTTTAATTTGTGTTTTTAATTAGAAGTGCAAGCGTGAGAGGGTTCTTTGGTGGGCCCATGTGCTTCGTCGGGCAGTGGAAGCCCTCAGGTCGCTGTTGAGTGTCGTGAACTGTAGTCCTGAGCGGTGGCCATGGTTTGACTTTGAGTTTTCATTCTCACTAGGCTGCACTGAACATTTTAAAGTTGCTGTCTGAGTTGGACCAACAGAATACAGAGATGCCAAGGACAGGAAATGGACCAATGTCTGTGTGAGTGAGCTGATTTACATGGAAAGGCAGTTCTCTTCCTCATTTGCATTAAATTCAAATTGTCTGCTCAGCTTAGGAGTGAAACACTTGTTGACTTAGTCACTTTCTGTCCGTTTCCCCTGAAAGGTTTCCAAGTTTTGGGCAGAGAGTGCTACCTTTAAAAAAAAAAAAATCTTTGACTAGGTAATACGTGGTGCAAGTCAGTTACCCTAAGAGGCATCCACGGTGACCAGTCCCGCCCTCGTGCGGTCCAGCCACACCATTCTCTGGGTTAGTTTCCTGTGTGCCTTTCCTGTATGTTGGTTTAATGCAAACACATTCTTTCCCGATTTTCCTCCTCCCCCCCATAGTTAACATCCTATCTCCCCATTCTCTCCTTTGCTGTTTTCACTCGACTGTGTTAGTCGCTCAGACATATCTGACTCTTTGCGACCCCACAGACTATAGAGTCCATGGAATTCTCCAGGCCAGAACACTGGAGTGGGCAGCCTATCCCTTCTCCAGGGAGTCTTCCCAACCCAGGGATCAGACCGTGGTCTCCTGCACTGCAGGCGGATTCTTTCCCAGCTGAGCCACCAAGGAAGCCCAAGAATACTGGAGTGGGTAGCCTGTCCCTTCTCCAGCAGATCTTCCCGACCCAGGAATTGAACCCAGGTCTCCGGCATTGCAGGCAGATTCTTTACCAGGGAAGCGCCCCCAACCCCCAGTGTATATCAGTTATCATAAACTAGGGCCTGAACTAGCAGGCTTCTTGATATCTGCTAGTTCCATTTTTAACATGGCTGGGCTTAATTCTCTTAAATTTTAAAACTTAGATCATTTTCATGTTTTTCTTCCTTAAAGGTGTGGGAGGTGCTGAACTTTATCTGGCCATGAATCATTGAAAAATCCCAACATATATACTGAAAATGCTGAAACTGCTTTGAAAATTTGGAATTTCTGATACCTCCAGTGGGCCGAGAGACACGATGGGTAAAGGCCTGGAGACGGCAGTGGTGAAGACGGCGGGACCCGGGGAGGCGGCTGCGGGGGGCTGGGCGGCTCACAGCCACCCCGGCTCCCTTGGGAAACCGCAGGCCCGTGCCCCAGGCACCTGAGTGTTGGTTTTGGTGGGGTTCTTTTGTTTGTTTGTTTTGGGTGTTTTTTATTTTTCTCTTGCTGTGCGGAAGCAGCAGCAGAAGGCACCGCCCCTTCTCAGACTGGCTCACTCAGAACACTTGGGGAAACCTGCACACCGCGCTGCAGAGGCCTCAGCCTGGTCCTGGGCTGAGAGCACCGGAGAAAATCACACATGCTTCCCGCCGGGCCGGAGCTGACCTGCTCGGCGCGCTCTGGCCCACACCTCCCGCGGTACCCACAGTCACCACTGCTCTCTTCCAGAAGAGAGATGTATTCTTAGTTTCATTATTTTCTTTTGATTGAAATGACACTATATAAATTTTCATTTGAGAGTTTCTCAATTGTATCTAGTTACATAGCACAGTTTAGAAACTTGTCTGAGACTGACTTTATCAGTAATCTAACCGGCAAAGATCATATCCATGTGTATGTGGTTATACATTTTTATTTCATTGGACTTAACCCAGGACCATTTCAGTGATGCAAATTGTGTGCCGTCTGGTTTAGCTGAAATAGTCCTGGCCTTGACGAAACCTTGATGAAGTCTCCCACAGTGGTATAAATTGGACAACTTAGGAATTTTAAACTTTAACTGATCATTTGGTTCCTTTTCTATTTTATTTTTTGTTAATGCACCAGGATTTAAATGAACTTTGATCTTTGTTTTAAAGATTATTAAACAAATTGCGTGTATGTAACACCAGGCTTGAGGACACACAGCTCTCACTACACTACAGGATATGCTCCCCATGTAGCACACACACAGCTGCAGATTGGTTTCCTCGAGTGCCCTGTACTGTTGACTGCATCTCCATGGAGGGCTGAAAAGAACGACCCGCGTTCCCTCTGTAACTCTGTTGCTTCTGATGTCGTGTGGGCGCTGAGGCGCTGAGGTCCCGCGTGACGGCCCAGACAAGCACGGTAGCCTTGCGAGTTACGTACTGCTTGGATTCATTGTTTACGCTGGAATTTTTCTCCCCATGGAATGTAAGTAAAACTTAGTGTTTGTCACCAATAAATGGTAATACTAAATTTTTTTTGTTAATTTATTCTCAGATGCCACTACTGCTGAGTTGGCCCCTCCCACCCTGCCCCGAACCCCTTTTTTATTTTTAAGAGGAAAACTTTGTAATGCTTGTGATTCCATTTGGGCAAAATTCTGAAGATCTGAAATAACTTTATATCAAAACCACTGATCAATAAACAGCTACTAATGAACGTTGGGTCCTGTCGAGCAGTAACTGAAGAAGGAAGGGAAGGTGTGGGGCATGAAACGTGCTGCTGGGGCAGAGCTGCTGGCGAGGGGCGTGTGGAGCTTGTTGCTAGCGGGCTGTTGGGTCGAGGCCCTGTGGACAGCTAGGAAGAGCATCTGTCTGTATGTACACACACGCCTGCCGAGTCATGTATCTGTTTAAAGGCCACGCGTTTGTACTGATGCCTTCGGCACCTCGGCGTTCTTCAGCCTTCCCTGCTGTCTGTGTGTTTTATTTGGCTGTGTGGGGTCGTGCAGGCTTTCATTGCGGCGTTTGGACTCTCTGGTTCTGGCTTAGTTGCGGGCTTAGTTGCTCCTGGGCCTGTGGGGTCTTAGTTCCCCAACCAGGGATCGACCCTGTGTCCCCTACACGGCAAGTTGGAGTCTTAAGCACTGGACCCCCAGGTAAGTCCCTTGGCTGATTTCTCAGCTGTGTATTGGCTCCAGCTGCCAGTCTTCCGCAGGAAGTGGCCTAGGATTCCCCCGGGCCTTCGTTTTTCTGTGCACGTTCCGCGGCCTGGGTCTGTCTGCCTGATGTGACTGTCCTGTGCGCCGAGCGTATGCTCACCTGGGGGATTCAGAACGCATGCCTGAAAACACTTCTCTGGACAGTGACGATAATTTTGTCGACTGGCTCCTTGGGTTCACAAAGAACAGTGTAACCCAGGCTGAATCCAGCTGAGAAACCTGGGAATGCTCAGACCTTCCACAGCCCAGGACCGGGTTCCGGAATGGTGGATGGCTAAGGGGGGTTGGGGGCGGTGGCGGCTAGGCCTAGACTGTGTTGGCAGCCAGTTGTGTGTGTCCGTCCGAGATCCCCAGCCCGAGTGGCCCCAGACCCGGCCCGGCTCTTCCTGCAGTGGTTTGTCATCGCTCCCCTCAGCCTAGGCCCCGGATGAGGGACGGCCCGGGGGATGGTGGTTCTGTGTGGCCAAGTCGTCTGTGCTGTGAAGAGCGCCTGTGACTAGATCACCTCGTGAAGGGCCAAGGTGTTGCAGTGTGTGGACACTGAGCCGGAAGCAGCTCCCCAGCGTGCAGGGCTGGTACTGCTCAGTCAGCACCTTCCACTGCTCCTGCAGCCCAGGCGCTGACGCAGTTTCTGAGAGTCCCCGCTCGGGGGCTGAGGCATCGGCCGACTCCCTGCTGGACGCTCAGAGCCGTCCTGCCTCCTCCCAGGCACTCCCTCGTTCTGTCCTGTCCCGCGCTCAGAGCTCTTCTCAGGGACGCAGACCCTCATCCACTTCTGAGCCTCTCCGAAGAAACAGGGCCACGAGAGCAAGAGTTCCTGTCCGTCTCAGCTCAGGGAGGGAACGGATGACTTCTGGAAGAGGCCCCAAGGCCTGCAGCTCTGTCGGCCACAGCAGCGATGTCTGCCACCCTTTATGCAAAACTGAAGCTGTTATTCCATATCCCTTCTCCCTTTTGAAGCCATAAAATGAGACTGACTGTGTCCACAGCTCTTGCCACGCCGTGTCTTTCTGATTCACTTTTACTTCATCCAGTCCTTGTTGGGCATGAGCATCCGCTCAGGCTGCTGGGTGTCATTCCGAGATTTTGTCACAGTAGGTCTGGGGTTAAGAACGTGTTTCTAATAAGGTCCCAGGTAATGTAGTGGTACTTCTAGAACTAGTGTCCTGAGCAGCGAGACCATGACATTGCTAGTGATTTTTATCCTGATACAAAAACACAAATGATTAAACAGGACAGGCGGCTTTGGCTTCACTGTTGAGGGCTCCGCAGGCCACTGTCCCAGCCCGTCTGTCCTTGAAACGGAGGCTGTGTTCTCAGCCGCCTGCTAGGACGGGGGTTTGGAATGCTCAGCCTGTGGCAGTTGGCCTCATTAGTTTCTTGCCTCCAGCCCTCACCCCGTCTTCTCGTTGGGAAGGTTTCTCTGCAAGGACTTAGGCAGCCTGAGACCTGCCGTCACGACTGGGGCTGGCCTCAGCTCAGCTGTGGCTGAGGGGCTGTGGGCCTTCCGAGGACACCCAGCGCCGCTGTCTTGAGTGACGGGACCCGGTGGGAGCTAGGTTCCTCCCCGCTGCTCTGCGGACCCACCTGGAGACCCTTTAGGATCTGTTGTCTTAGGGAACATCTGAGAAACCCAGTTTCCTGGAGCAGTACTTCCCTCTAGACCCTGAAGGGTTGACTCTCAACTGCTTGCAAGGAGCCGGATCCTCTTCCAGTGCAAGGTAAACCCCTCCTTTCGCTCGCCACCTCTCCAGTCCTCCTCCCGTTGTCAGCTCTGAGCAGCTTTTCCCTGACTGACCCGTCTACAGTGGCTACTCTGCTCTTCCTTCCATGTTGCCACGTTTTGCTCTCACATCATCATGTTTATTAGAGGGAGAAAGTGGACTTTTCTAACTTTTAAGTCTCCTGTCACACAGCAACCCGAGAAGGGTGGGTGGATGAGGGCGGCTGCCTGCCCGGGGGCAGCGTGTTCGTCTACCACTGCATTCTTAGCTCAGAGAGAGGACCCACAGGAAACGGCCTTGAACATTCTTTTCACTGGATTTCAGTGCTCCTACCAAGAATACACCAGGGTGGACCCAAACCCATCTTGCGTTGTTGCACATGACACATGAAGGTCATGTTTCTCAACCAAGGAGCAGAGAGAACAAGGAATAATCAAGAGTTGGGTTGCAGAGCTAACACTCAGGTTTTCTGAAATGGAGTAAAAGGTCACAATCCAACAGGGTGGAGGGACCGCCAGCACTGCTGGTGTTTGCCTCACAACCACACCTTTGTTAGACAGACTGCATGTGTGCTAAGACGCTTCAGTTGTGTCCCACTCTGTGGCCCCATGGCCTGCAGCCCGCCAGGCTCCTCTGTCCATGGGACTTTCCAGGCAAGGATACTGGGGTAGCTTGCCATGCCCTCCTCCAGGGGATCTTCCCATCCCAGGTCTCCCACATTGCAGGCAGATTCTTTACCAGCTGAGCTAGACGCCCTATTTATTATTAGACTTAACCACATGCAGCTAATATTCTGACTGAATGCCAGATTCGTTGTGCCCCACAAATAACGAAGTAATGCCCAGTGTGGGTAGGGACGTGTGACAGAAATTGGCACCTTTCCCATAGGATAACTGGCCCAATAATTCCACCTTCAGGAAAAAGATGAAGATTGGCCTAAAAGGTTGTCTACTTCAAGATTTATAAAATAAAAACTCTACATACCTAACAATGATTGTATAATTTAGTAATGATATATCCAAATGATAAAACTATATAACCACTGAAAATTATATTTGCCAAGTAAATGTTTTAAATGGTAAAAGGTTTTTCTAAAAAGCATATAAAAGTTTATTTACAGAATGATCTAAACTTTGCTTAGGAAAGAATAAAAATGCTTGAAGGTAGGAATATGAATGATTTTTAATTGTTAAAATATTTTCCTGTATTTGCCACAAGGAAAACATTTATAAAAGAGGAGATATGGTCAAACGGCGGGAGAATCACTGGGTCCAGCAGGAGACTCTCATGAAGAACTCTTCCGTGACAACGGCCCCGTGTCTACAACCATCCTGAGAAGAGGGCTTTGCCGAGGCCAGGACTCCCTGTCTTCCCGTCCCCAAGCTAAACAACTCAACTGACAGCTTCGTACTGACGAGTCCTCTACAGGTTCTCCTAAGTACTTCCATGTTGATTTGTTAAAACCATCCTCACGATAAGTAGTGGTATTCTCCTTTTTCAGAAGAGGAAATAGAACTGTGGAGGTCACGGCCTCAGTGGCAGACATGTGATTTAAACCCAGCTTTTCATACACCCAGACAACTGGCACCACCACTGAGGAACGGTCACTGAGACTTCTGGAAAACACACCACAGCAACTCCAGCCTCCCATCTTTTAAACTTTTTATAAGATAGATATAAAAACTGTCTTGGATGCAGTAAGAAATCTCAATTTTAAACATTAAAAAAAAAATTTAACAAAATATTCATGAACTATGCTATAGTAAAAGAATGCAAGTACCAGTCTTCCTGTTCAGGAACTATTTTAAGAGGTGCAGTCACAAAGTGAAATGGTCTTTCATTCATTTTAACCGAAGAAGGAAGAAGTTCAGAACTCGAATCAGAAGACTGATGAGGACGCTGAAACCAGGGTCCTCCAGAACACGGACCTGCCAGCACCCACTCAGCTGTTACCCAGCTGAGTGTTAGCAAGCTCAGAACCAGAGGTCCGCCAAGCGCCAAAGAGCACCAACGCTGCCATCTCAGATGCTTCATCTGTACTAGATCATGCTCATAGCTTAAAAACAGATCTCAATGCTATCTCAATATTCATCTGCCAGTGACAACTTTGGCTACATAGTAAATATGATTTAATGCTTCCATTACTACTCAAATAAAAAATAATTAGGCTGGTAGGTACAAGTAAACTAGATTAAACTGGAAATCTCTCAAGCAACAGAACAAAACCAACGTGAAGAAAATAAAGCATTCAAGTCAGGTGGGGGAAAAAAACCACACAGTCTGTACAGGATTCCGGTCTAACTGCACTAAACAGACACCCGCATCCTTTGTAAAAGCTGCGCCTCCCCACGTCGGTAAGTCTGATTCTTTATCCTCTAAAGACAGAGGCCGCGGAACCCTGGACTCAGTCCAGGGAGGGGCCAGGCTGGCAGTCTTTGCCAACACAGATGCCACGGTTCAGAAAGTTCCAAGGAACCTCTGACCTGCAGAGAAGACAGACACCGTAACAGCGACAAACACCGGCACCACCTAAAGCAGTTCCAACAGCCTTGGGAAGAAATGCTCTGCTGGCTTCACAACTCAGAGGAAACCACTTCCCAAGGCCCACGTTGCCAGCAGGAACTGGGCTAACTGGAAGCCCTCTAACACACAAGCCTCAAACCTGCAGTGATGTTCCCTTTCCCTTATTAAAAAAAGACTAGGTAATCTGAAGGTGAATTGTTTAGAAATTAGGATTTTATGGAGTTCAGGAGAGGAAAAACTTAAATTCTTCATTATAAAAATATCAGCACCAAAAACCTGTCCTTAAGATGTTCTTAGATACATATTTTAGGACTTTTTTTTATTGCTGATTACAGATTTAAAACTATGAAATGTGCACTTCTTGGCAAGTTACACAAGTGATTTCTTTGCTTATTCACATTTGCAGTAAAAGCTTAAGGAAACAGACAAACACACAAAGGACAAGAGAAATACGAATGGCAACAGCCTCGAAACAAAAGGACTCAGTAACAGAAAAAATGTCTCCACAGTCAGTGTCCGTCAAAATTTTAGAACTGTCAGAACACTACAGTGCAAATGCTGAAATCAATGTCATACACTAAGCTAGTAATACTTGTCTTTGTAGCTGCAAACTGACAAAGTCACTCAATTTATGATCACACAAAACTAATCTGCTCACGTTTCAGCTTAAAACAACATTTAATGGACAAGTTCAAAAAGAACACGCTTTGTTTTAATGCAGCTGTGCTCAGGTGTCTATAGATGTCCTCAGAAACCATTCTGGACTAAGACAATTCAAAGAAGGCAGTTCAAAGCAGCGTCACACTAGCCGCCTGAAGGTATCCTTGGAGATACTGGAGCGCTTCTGCATTGAGGCTGGTGCTCACCATCGAGGGGACCTACAGATGGGAAACAGATGACAGATCTAAAACGTGGACCCACAGGAATTACTGTTTCATTGTTCAGTGTGATAGTGGTATTATGGCTGCCTAAATCAAGTCCTGTTGGTTACTGATGCCTCATGAAATACGCATGGTGAAACACATGATGCCTAAGGCTTGCTCTCAAATTACGTAGTGAAGGTCTGTAATAAACATGAGTATTTATTACAATAAGTTATGTCCTAAATTTTCCATAATAAAACAATCAAAAATATAGATTTTCTGACAATTTGTAAGACTGTTTCTGGCTAATGCAATATAAAACCATTATTAGATTTACTCTATGGTCCATTACTTCTGAATATGTTGCACTTAAAAACATTAATACCTCTATTTTAAAAATGGAAGGATTACTTCATTCTTCGAAATAAATACATTTCTAGTCAAAGGGTTTCATCCTCCACTTTGTCTTTACTCCTAAAATCACCTGCACATCATAAAGGAAAAAAGAGCCTATCACTTAAGAGAGTGACCTTGCCTGTGACTACCTGAGGTCGACCGTGCTGAACAAGGGAAACGGGCACCCCCAGGGCCCGCCACACAGCTGTGAGTGAAGCAGACTCGCCCGGAGAAGGGCAGCGCCCTCTGAGGGACGAGGCACCTACCCTCCCGGGGCAGGCGGTGGACAGCTTGTGCAGCGACTGCGCCAGGTGAATCTTGGGGTTGTTCACCATCTGACCCACAGGGTCGTGCTCCTTCTTCCCAGCAAACGCCAACTGGGAGAAGGCCGTCTGGTACCCTGGGGTATCTTCAATATCAATGAAGTGCTCCTCATCAGGAATGGTATCATCCTCAGGTAGCTCAAACAGGCCAATCAGAGACTGCAGTAGAGGAGTCCTGGATTGGAAGATGACAAGATTTAAGTAACTTCTCGGAAGACTTAAATTATTAATAAAGGAGCAATGTCTCCAGAGACACTATAGACTCATCGTCTCAGGAGGAGTAAGGGATCCTTGAGATTAAGACGGACACCAGTGATTCTGTCTAACTGGAAAGCATTCTTCAATCCTTTGGGCCACAGCATGCCAATGTCCTTGACCCAGAACTCTCAGTGCTGGCTGTGTGACCCAGGCTAGTTAGAAGGCCATGTGTGTGAAGTCAAATTGAGGAGATTCAATGGTTTTAAGTTAGAAGAAATAAGCTTCAAGTTGTCAGATCATTTGATGTAAGAGGCTGCCTGACTGAAACCGTAAGGGAGAGGAAGGGGTCAAGAAAAGCCAGGTCATCAAGGAGCAAGACATCAAGCACGGCATGTAAGACCTTCTGCCTATTCAGTTTCTCCTTTTAAAGCCTTAAGCCAGTTTAATGGAGTGACTGTGTAGAAGCCTTAGAGATCACCTGGACCAGGGACTCTCAGCAGTCTCTCTAAGGGGTCCATGATTCCCCCCCCAAACTTCCCTGGTGGCCCAGTGGTTAAAACTCCTTGCTTCCACTGCAGGGGGCACAATTTTGATCGCTGGTTGGGGGAACTAGGATCTTACATGCTGTTAAGCATGGCCAAAAGAAATAAAAATAATCAGGAAACAAAATCTTTCTAGGTCCAGAAGAATCCACAAGTCATGTCTTGGATTTGATGGTAGCTACAGAGGAGGCTGAGGTCAAAACCTAATTCTCTTGGCCCCCAAGAGATAAGCTTGGTTAATTTTATTATCACAGGGGAAGGAAACTGGAATTTCCAAAAACGTCAGAATGGAGTACTTACCATAGTTTGGTGTACTCTGTGTCCATCATTGGGGGACATTCTGTTAGTAATTTAGTTATCCCAACAGCACAGATCTTTTTCTCTACATTTCCAGATACTTTCTGAATTTCAGGAATAATGATTTTTTCCAAAACCATCCCAAACATTCTGTTAATCAAAGCAAAATAAATTCACTCAATATTTAATTACAGTAGTCTAACTTATTTACACTCAGTGACTCCTTAGGAATATAATAAAATACAAAAAAGGCTGCTAATTTTGGTCAACAGGAAGAGATCTAAAAAAATTAAACCGCTATTCTGACCAACTGCCACCATCTTCTGTGAATACTACACCTTAAGCCATGCTCAAGGAAAATCTTTAGAGCCATTTTTTGATCTTGCAAGTTTTTTTCAGATTACTCAAGAAATCTGAAAAACCAACAATCAGAGCACAGATAAGCAGGAAGAAAAAAGAATCACTATCACCTCACCATCCAGCAATAACCAGTTTTAACATTTTTGGATTATAAACTTTCCAACTTTCTATGCTTACATACCTCTAAGTATGTGAATGTTAAAGGCTGTATTTTAAAAAAATGATTTGGCCAATGATTATTGTTGCAAACATCCTGGAATTAAAGTTTTCTGTAAAATTCTTGGTATGGTATAAAATTCTTAAGTTTATACTTCTGCTATTAAGAATTTATCTTATTAAATTCTTTGAAGTGGAAATGGTAAATATCAAGGCACATGGGCATTCTGATCTCTGACAAGCGTGTATTTTTCGCTCTCTGGAAAGATCATGCTAGTTTAATGTCACGAGCACTTAGTGAAGCTGCTCCGCTCCGCATGACTTCCTGTAGCTAGAAAACGTATTTTCTGGTACTTCTCAGGTTAATTCCTTTTTCACATTTCAATCAATTGGGAATTTTGATTTATTACAGATATCTATATAAGTTTTTTCCAAGAAGTTATTCTCTATCATTACTTTACTGCCTTCCTTCCCTAGTAAATGGGTAATGCTGCTTAACTGTATTCTTAATGCATATATACTAAGTCAAGAGCAAAATTTCACTGATCCAAACTATTCTCACTTGAAAAACCACTGTTGACCTTAACAGAGGGAGGCTCCTGGAGACATGCCAGACATCTAACACAACATAAAGCCCTGGCTGTAAAGAATACAGTGGGTAGGGGCAGGGACCTTTAGGAATTAGAAAAATGCTTGCAGGTATTTTCTTTACAGCCCAACCTCCCCCTCCACAAGAATATTTTGGAAACCACAAAGGTACTATAACTGTGTCAAGAACTATACAGCCGTCTATAAAATGTTTTGTTTTTGAAAACAGGATAATATAATAATAATAATAATAAAAGCAGACTTACTTTGGTTGTATACCATCAAATATTTCCTGCAGTGCTAGCGCCCCGTATTTTATACAATACAAATTAATAAAGACTAAGAAACCTGTCGAAAGGAGATGTAGAGTATCAATACAGAGGACTGCATTAAGTAAGCAATTTAGTCAAAGTCTGCCAAGTAGTTTGGCATCAATACTGGCCTTTTAATACAACTTAGCTGTAGTCACTCAGTCGTGTCTGACTCTGCGAACCCGTGGACTGTAGCCCACAAGGCTCCTCTGTCCATGGATTTCCCAGGCAAGAACACTGCTGTGGGTTGCCATTTCCTTCAGGGGATCTTCCCGATCCACAGATCAAACCCACACCTCCTGCATTTGCAGGTGTATTCTTTACCATCTGAGCCAACAGGGACAAAAGGTTTACATATGGTCTCTCTCTGATTTATATTTCTTTATGATTTTTCTATTAAAAATATTTTGATGTTTAAACTTACAAGCTAACCTTTGGAGCACAGTATATTGAAAATGACTTAGTTTAGAGAATAGAAGCATCTTAAAATATTTTATGTATAAAATTTATAAATGATAAAAAATTTCTGTAGGAAAACTCAAATGACTTTACTTACTCTTGATAAACTTTGTTGTTTTGGAATTCTGAAGTCTTTGGAACAGAAGAATGAAGATTTGCTTCCTGTATTGGTCAACTGACTCACTAAAGAATTGAAGAAAAAAGCAACAAATTAAATCCAGCATTTTTCTGAGTCCCGAATGGAATCCTCAATTAAATGTACAATGAAGCTGTATTCATACTCACGGGGGCATGTGCTCTATTATACTATTTAGAAGATAAAAACCTTGGTGATCATTGGCTTTGGAAGCAATCAGCTTCTGGAAGACACCTAGTAACCCAGGCTACAACAAATTAGATTAAATAATAATTAGTTAAAGAGGCAAGGATTAATTATTCTGAAAGTTAAACAGGTGATCTGTTTTGGAAAAGAGTGCATGCTTTAATTGTCTAAATAGCATTTTCTCTGTCTTACCTCTGAAGTATAGGGGTGCGGGGGGGGAAATCCCAAATAATAAGCCCTCAATGTTAAGTTTCTACCAAAGAGATCAATAACTAAAGGATACCTAGTTCTAATAAAATGTATGTTAACATTTTCTACTAATTCCCTTTATAGTAAGTTCATTTTAAGAAATTTTTTAAAAATTAAAAAGAATCTGCCATCTCTAGTTTCTCAGTTATCTTAAAAGTTAGTTATATCAAAATAAATCTGACTCACAATTTTGTCAGCTGCAGCACTTGCTATTGTATTTGAACCTCGTTCTAAGAATGCCTGGAGAAGCCTCACTAGAGCAGGAATATTTCCTGTTCTTTCCCAAAGCACTGGCTGAAGGAGATGAGGAAATAAGGCCATGTAGGATGACGGGATGTCATTTTTGTGTGTTTCCAGAAGCAAAGACATCACTTGAAAGACATACGGAATAAATTCTGTTGATAAAAGTGAAAACAGCTTTCAGCTTCAGAATTAATGGCCCTGACGCAAAAGACACATATCTCTTAGGCAGATTGCATTTTATAATCACTTGAATAATTTTTAATCAACCAGAAAGAAAATAACTTTCTTTACCTACCTTGTACATCATTTTGTAAAATTTCAGTAAACACCAGAAACAAAGCCTCCTCAAAATTTACAACAGCAGCAGGGTTAGACTTGCAAGTTATTCTTATGGATAAACATATTGCCTCAAACATATAGTGATTAAAGTGAGGTTTGCTTGGGTTCTGGGGAAAAAAAAAAAGAAAAGCTTATGTCTAACAATGTAATTCACTACCTAACACACATTTAACCTTACTGAAAACATTATTAAGAAGAAAAACACCAATTATACTAAAAAGCCTAGATGTTAAAATTTTATAATGACTTGAAAATTCAGAAAATGAAATAGTAATACTAATGCCGGTATGGACTATTTTTAACGGGCAAACGTCTACTTATGAGAAATACTTCAGAGGCGCAGGAAGGTGACCGCACAAACCCCAGCTCCCAGTGTTTACAAGGAACCTCCGCAGGCCTGTGTGCTCCCCCAGCGCCGTCGCTTTAACAGTGATGGAGGAGACAGACCGGGACACAGAGGGCCCGACCCTGTCTCTGGCCCGGTGTGGGACCTCAGGCAAACCTTCACCTCTGCAGGCCTCAGTGTGCCCACACCTGCAGCAGCAATCCTTCAAACCAGCGGTTTTCAGTTTTCGCTTTCAATCAAAACCTTTTGAAGGCTACCATATAAAGCTGAGGAACTGAAGATGAGCGTGCAGCACAGGGCCAGTTGAAAGCGGAGACACCTTACTCTCTCCTCTCTCAATTCCCCAAAACCCAAGGAGGCCCTGGACACTTAGGCAGGATTCAGGGGAAAAATGATCGGTATTCTCAAAGTCGCCCTAGTACTTCCTAGGACTTCATCTCCTTTTAATAGAATAATTAACAATAACCATCTACACATGAATTTTATTGGACTTAAACAGATTTTTCTTTTCTAAAACTTGGTATTAATATTTAAATACGGATCAAAATATCTGTAAAATTTTTGATCAAAGAAAGAGTGAACTTTATTTTGGGAGAAATGAGTCAGAAAGAAGAGACACCAAAGGACATTAATCTGAATAGCCTCTTTTGTGTCCATTTGGGGCAAAGCCTACTTCTTCCATCTAAGATTATTTCACACTGTACTTTCTCAATTCTCTTCAATAAAGACGTTACTTTTTTAAAGTTTCTGAGCTTACACTTAGAGGTGACTGCTGCCATGTCTCCAATCTATGCCACCCCACACTTTCAGAATCATATGTTAACTGCTGGTCAGGAAGAATTCACAGATCTTTCCCTGTCCGGCTGATTGCCAAGGAGTTCTGAGGCTCAAAGAGTTTGAAGCATTTAGGTTAAAAAGCAACCGCACTTTCAAAACTGGCTCTGTTACCTTACTAACAGCTAATAGCTTCCGTGTGAGCTGAGTGATGAGAGTAGGGATGTAGGGGATTATGGCTTCCTGTAGGAGGGAAAAGCTTCTCATGATAGCTGTAAAATACAAGAGCAGAAACAGTTTAATTAAACCTCAGAATAACACTTCTTAGGGAGAGAAAAAAGTCTTCTGATCCGTAAAATAAAATTTTAAGACTCTGAAACAGCCCTCAGATAGGTCTCTACATTTAAAAATAATCTAAAATTTCCCTTCTTTCTAAAATCAGGCAACAAAATTTATTTATTTGTTATTTCCAGAAGGCTTAAGGGACAGTAAGAAAAAATGAAGTGACTAAAGAGGCAGGTAAAGAGGAGGTGAGTGAAGCATGAGGCAGATGCAGGGAGCAGAGTGTGGAAGGGAGTCTCCTTCACCAGCAACCAGTGGCATGGGATTTTGCCTACAGTCCCCTGGAAACATCACAACCCACCACAAGCTGAAACAGAAGGCCAACTGCCCATCTTCCCACAAAAGAGAGACGAGGAGCCTGAGAAAAATCCAGAAATACACAGCAAGCGATAGAGGGCCCATACTGTGAAATTAACTGTTCATTATCAGACACCCAAAAATACACTGGGCAGCAGAGATAAATACATTAGGCTAAAACTATATGATGGCTGTTTCTACACAAATGGAATAGAAGGTTACTAAGTAGAGCATCTACGATATGCCAGGCACACAGGACAGAAAGCTATCCTCTTTCCTCCTAAACTTTGCTGTGATGCCAAAGGCTCGCCCTGCAAGTAGCTAACCGCTCCCTATCCTGCAGCTCAGCTTAGACACCACCTGCTAGAAAGCCGAGGTTACAGGATGGATTAGCGTCCCTCCACTGGGCTGGCACAGAATCCCTGCATTCACTCACACAACAGTCTTTACTGGGAAGCTGCTCCATACTACATACATGCTCCTGCACACCCTAGGAACACAGCAATGAAGACCACAGACCAGTCGGCTGCCTCAAAAAATGGACATTAAACAACAGTAGTTACACATCACTGTTGGGAGAAATACAGTGCTGAAAACACAAATATACCTAGATACACACTTACAAACAGAAACACATGCATACACACCCACCCATCCACGTAAGGGTTCTGACCAACCAAGCCAGAGGCGCTGGGAACAGTTTCTTCGAAAAGCACTTCCTGCTGCTGCTAAGTCGCTTCAGTTGTGTTCGCCTCTGTGCGACCCTATGGACAGCAGCCCACCAGGCTCCTCTGTCCACAGGATTCCCTAGGCAAGAATACTGGAGTGGGTTGCCATTTCCTTCTCCAAACCATTTCCTATGTGTCATATAAACTGTGCTGGACTCTTGGAATGCCCCAGAACTGTTACTAAGACACTCCCCTAACACAGCACAGGTGCCTACAGCTAGCTGCCTGCTTCCTCGGCTGGGGTGTCTATGAAGGCAGATCTGTGTGGGGTCCATCAGACACACCCAGGTTTCACACCCAGACCTAGCAGAGCATGCTGTCAATAAACGTAGTCCCAGCTCATCTCTGCCCTCGAGTGTCAGTCAAGGAAAAGAAAAAAGGAGTTTGATACGGTTTATTTATTTCTGAAATGGTTTAATAAGAGGAGTTCTATATCAAGTTAGGGTAAAACTTTCTCTGAAAACACTGTTAACAGTAGTATTTTTCATTTAAAAATATCTAAACCTACCAAATTCTCAACATAACCTGAACTACAACTCAGTGTTGACCACCCCTGCAGTCTATGAGATTAGATACTTAGAGTCTGTATACCAGGGAAATGGCCTACCTTTCATAATATATTCATTTTCTGAAGAGCCAGGAAGTGTGAGAGCTTTGAAAAGGTTTGTTAGCAGAATCTCAACAAACGGTGCGATTTCTGCAGCTGTAAAGCTATAGATGAAAAAACAGCTTTCAGTCACCACCAACTCTTGAGTATCACTCTGGAAAACCCTTGGCAACTACTAAATCACACTTCTTGGCATAAAGTGAGCCATCTCCCACCACTGACAATTGGTACACTGCTTACGAAAAGATTTCTTTTACATGTACTCATGTTAAGTTCCTAAGAAGGCATGTCTGAGACCAATCACAATTAAACAAACCCCAAACCAGGCAAACCCAACATTGTCTAAACTGCTGAGGTCATCACTAGTTTACACCTGTCAATGTTGAGAATGGAACTGGGACTCTCAATCACCTAGCTTTCCAGGAGGTAGAGCAAGTTCAGAACTCTTCTGCATAAATTCTGAGCCTGAAGACAGTACTGTCTTAACTCACCTCAAAGGATAACCATTTAATCCTTAACTAGCCACTGAGTGTATCTGGACTTCAAGTTCTTGATGAAGAAAAGAACCTAGAATGCTTTCCATCTCTAACCCAAAGCTCAGTTTTCAAGAAATAACACTGCTGAAGAAAGGTCTGAAAGGCACTCAGACCATCCAATCCCCTTCTTTTTATCCTTGCAATAGGCCTCAAGAGCCACTACCTTGACACCCAGAGAATTCCTTTCACTCAGCTGTGTCTCGTCTCAGCACCAGTAAGATGACAAGAACAGCCAGGTCAAAGGACTACTGCACAGTATTCCCTTAACCAAGGCCTGCTTCTGAGATGCCTTCAGAATCGCCATTCCAGTTTTAATCTCATAGGCATTATGGACATCTTAACCCACCAGGTTTCTCTCTTTGCCGTGGTTGCTAGAGGATTCCATGAAGAAGCTCCGAGTTCCCTTACTATGCTATACCCTGACGACCCTCTCTTTACTAGCCTCACACCCCAGTGATTCTCCTTTGCTCCACTCTCCTCCACTTAACTTTACTCTCGTAACACAGCTACTCTGGCATGGTCGCAAATCCTTTTGGAATGAGACATATTTGTATAAATGAGTGAAATATTCACATTTATTTTTCTAACTTCTAATGAAATTATGAATACACTGAGCTATCTCTAACCAGTACCGATGGTCTCCACCCCAAGATGAAAAAATATACACGTCAAATACTTACAGAGTGGCGCTATTAGGCCCTCTCATAGTAAACAGTCTCTCAAGAGCATGTGCTGCGTAAGTATGAACAACAATACTTTCAGCTTGAAGATGATTGATTAAGAGGGGAATAGAGACTAAAAGATGCTCTTTTGGTACCTGAAAAAGACAACAATATGCATGCCATTACTCACTGATGCCGTCTTTGAGTAAAAGCCAACTGGAAGAGAGTGCTTTGCTGACTCTAAAAAGTTAGAGCCTAATTTTAAAAATCAGTTAGAATCTGATTCTAATTTCCAGCTACTATTTTTAATGGAGATGATAGGATACAGGTGAGAAATCAAAACTTCTTCCATGCAACAGTTCAACTCACATTCACTTTTCCAGCCTATTCTCTAGCTCTGAGCATGAAACTATGACTTTAGGGTAAAAAAAGAAATCATGGATAAGCAGACTGATTTAATTCATCTTAGAAACTATATTTTCCACTAGCAAGTTTCTTAGAAAAATCACTCAAGCTCTTTGTGCCTCATTTTCTCTTCTTTAAAAAACAAAGGCGAGAGGGGTGGCATAAACATAAGCATACTATTCTTCATTAAAAACTTCTAAAACTTTAGAATATCTAAGATCCCGCAAGCCATGTGGTGCAGCCAAAAAAGAAAAAAACGCAGAAAAACTGTTTAGCAAAACTCTCTTCTGTATAGGAAAGTGGGAAATATATAAATAGATAGGGGACAATTTTAGGTTATATTTTCAAAATTAAATAATGGAAACAAACCAAAACTCAGTAAAAAATGGTTACCTTTAGGAAGAGAGAAGGAACAGGGAGGAAAGCTAGACCTTTCTGAATGTACCCTGCCTGACTTTGGAGGCATGTAAAGTAACCTTTCTCAGGTCTCCCGCTGAAAAACAAACCACCACAAGTATGAATCTAATTATTTATCAAGTTAGTGGCAAAAATGCAGAATAATTTCAAGTTTTAAACAGTTATTTCTTGACTATCCATCCAACAGGATAATATGCTAAGGATATAAGATACACAAAGAAATCAAATGGCACTCAGTAGTATTAATTTGTTGATAATATTGGTATTATTTATTTCCCGCATCTCTTCATGAAAAAGCATAGAATCAGTTTCCCCAGCATCTAGATTATGGTCTCTAAGTAATATTTCCCACCTTCAAGGGTAGCAAACTCAGGTCTGGGACAGGAAATATACAAGATGAACCTGAAATAGTGTCATATTATCAAAGAAAAGCTGCAGCTAAAAAGTTACTAAATTTATGTCAAGAAGACACAGGAAGGGACATATGTATACCTATGGCTGATTTATGCTGATGTACAGCAGAAACCAACACAATACTATAAAGCAATTATCCTCCAATTAAAAAAAAAAAAAAGAAGATACAAAACCCCACATAATGGGGCCCCTACTGGCCAAAGATGGCACTAGAGAGTTTAAAAAAAAAAAAAAAAAAAAAAAAATTCCATTTGTCCTCTGGAGGTTGGTAAGGCACCAAACTCACTACTCTGAACTTATAAAGGGGAAAAACACAGAAACTTGTATCCCGTTTTCCCCATTCAAATTGGTAATTAATTAATCTATGAGACAGTAATGTTGGTTGTGCAAAAGAATAAACATACTAAAAACCACGCAACTATACATTTAAAAATGGTGAATTCTGTATTAAGGATATCTACACCTCAAATAAAAAATGTGATCATCACTCTTAACCTCACATGAGAAATACAGGGAACAGAGGAACAAGAGGTAAATTATACCACTGAGGATGCAATCAGCCAAAGGCAGAATAAGAAACTCTACAAGATAAATGACTGGTTTCTTTAAAAAAAAAAAAAAAAAAAAAAAAAGGCCTAGGAAAGGGGAATAAGGACCCCTCTGTTGTAAACGAAGGGACATGAGACATATCAACCATAAGCAATGTGTAAACAGTATTTTTGAGAAACTAAGAAAAATTAATCACGGCCTTGTATCTTAAGTTTTGAAGGAGATATTGTTAACTTTGTTAGATGTGGATACCAAATATGACTGCACAGTAGAAGGGAAGAGAAGCTGGTATACAATAAAGCTCTTAAGAGAGTAAGTTAGCATGTAACATATAAATGAAAAGCTACTTACTTGATTCCTAAAAATCATAATGTATTTGATGCCATCAGCTTTAAGAACAGGAAACTCATTTACTATTAAAAGAAATAAAAAGTCAGTTATTTAACTGTTACTCTCAAATCAGTCACAATATTATCAGATTTTAAAAACATGGTTCTGGTAAGCAAATGTCAAGTAATTAAAGCTTAGTTAATTATATAATGATCTACCACACAACTATTAATTCTGGTAAGTTTAAGAATAATTTTTTTTTTTCACCTTTATGTTTAATTTTCACTACAAAGGAACATACGTTACTTATGTAATTGAACAAAAATGATTTGGGCCACAGGAAATAATGACAGTATCTTTTCCCAGAACTGGAGCTATTCTGAATCAGGAGCAAGTCTCTCTAGATGAGCTTACACAAGCAGTGGGAAGTACACTAAGTAGCAAAAGGGATAGAATATTGGCCAATTGACAAAAACTCTTGAAGCTGAATGATAGTAACATGGAAGTTCTTTATGTTATCCCTACTGTTTAGCGATTTTAAAATTTCCACAATACATCTATCTTGTAACAAACTTTTATAAACATATGAAAGCATCCTGCACATCTATTAGTCTCAAGTGCTTTAAATTTACTTTCATTTTTATGAGTTCATTTTTTTTTAAGTTTTATTTTATTTTTGGCCATGTTGTGAGATCTTAATTCCCTGACCAGGTATTGAACCCGGGACCTCAGCAGTGAAGCACAGAGTCCCAACCACTTGACCACCAGGGAATTCCCAAGAGTTCTTTTTTTTTTTAAATGAGAAGGAAAACAAAAACCAAAGTATGATTTCTAGTGTGAAATTATCAGGATAACAAAACTGATTGACAATTCAGTCTCACTTGTTCCTCTTTTCCTTCTATATAAGCAACATTTTCTTTAGGGAAAGTTAATTTCACCTGGGCAAGATGTTTGAACGGGTGTTTGAAATTTTATCCAACAGAAGTAACTGCAAGGATAGGAGCCACTGTTGTCAGTATCATGAATGATATAGAGCCACGACAGCATTCATTTGGTAGTTTAAAATAACAGTGCACATAAGAATTACAGGTACACTGTAAGTTGTATTAAAAACATTTCACAAAACTCACCATTAGCTGATTTTAAATCAGGGAGAATGTGATTCACGAAGAACTCAGTCAGGTTTACAAGCTCATTTGCTTGTGTAATCCCATGCTAAAAAACATTCATAACAGTAACATGAACTACCTGTATAAATCTACCACAATGGAAATTTAGGCAGCTTTAGAAAACCAGGTTAAAGATAAATACTTCAAAACATAAGCTGCTTACATATAAAATAAGACTGGTTTAATAAAGAAACTTCCCTAAATTAAAGAGCAGCTAAATTTAAGCTTAGCAAGTCTCCTATACTGACTCTCACCTAAAGAAACAAGTGTACCATTTATACTGTGGTCTATAAGAAACATGTAATTAATACATCAACATAAAGTCATTTCTGGAGACTATGAGTTCTAATCAGAACACATTATCTAGCAGAGTAGGCTATATAACCAGAAATATATCACTTCTTTTTCACTTCCAAGCTAAAGGACAACTATGTTTTGGAAACAAAAATATACTGAAAAGAGTTACCTTCTGTGTTTGGGCTTTCGATGCCAAAGATGTCACCAGGTAAATGGCTGCATCTTTGTGTTTCCAGTTAACAGATGGATTTTTGGCATATTCCTGCAGCATGGAATTAACATAACCAGAGAAGATTCCTGTCACGGGTCCCTCAAAAAACTTGCATAATCCTCGAACTAGATCACAAGCAGCCCTGCGTCTAGTATCAATATCTACAAAATCAAAGGGAAATACATCATGGGAGAAAGAAGCAACCACCAGCCAACTGATCAAGTTTATATGAAAACAAATTGCCATCTGATAGCTATAAGCAACAAAAAACAACGAAAAAAAATTCTCTCCCCACAAACAAAAAATGACAATGGAACTAAAAGATCATAGTATGAGAAATACTAATAAGTATATAAAAAAAGAGAAGACAAATGATTCAACATCTGATACTTCGATATAGCTCATATAAGGGCTGCTTTTTACCATGCACAAATTAAAGAAGGAAAACAGTTCTCCAGAGAAAGACAGCTGAAATGACACTTACCCTGACTCCCTTATTTCCCCATAACTATCAAAAAAGGAGCTACTTTAACACTGGCTCCTAAGAGACCAACAGTTAAAAATCAACATACCAGATCCTTCCAGATCTCTTCTTATGTACTCCTCAGAATTATCCTCAAAGGCTTCTTCATCAGCAGCTGCAAAAGCAAGATGACATTTCAGATCACCTCTTACAAGACATGGCAAGTCATTCTAGCTTTACAGTTGTGTATGCAGAAGAGCACGTGGAACCACCGTGCTTTACCGCGAAGTGTTCTTTCCCAACCAAAGACTATTTCACATACTCTTACTAATTGTTCTTGGAGCAGTAAATGCTACCCGGAAAGCTTAGGTAACAGGTAATTTACACAGCTGTGAGACAGGCTCACTGTTCTAATGTGAGCGTACACAGAACTGCACTTTATCACCAACTTTCCCAAGTGTTGGAGATCAATCCAGGGAGGCCAGCTCTTCATTCCGACAAGTAAAGACATTAAACAACCGCCTAACCACTACCATCACCATTATTTCAGAAAAGTCACTTCAACCCCAAAACAAGTAGGACAGTATCAGAATAAAGATCTGTCCTTTAAATATGGTTTTATGAAAAGGAAAGGAAATAGAACCCCATGTTACACTTTTATTTCCTCAGTCTGTTCCAGATTGAATGATCTAATGACTGCTCTTCTTACTCGTAAGAAAGACATCCTATACAAATAGACTCTTAGGACTATTTTAACCTTAAAGCGCGAACTAGGTGGGCTTCAATTCTGTATTTAAAAGTTATCAATCACTTCTAGCCTCAAGTCAGCTATTCAAAAATAGCTTTTGCCTTGGTAAAACACGAAATCCAATAAAACGCAGACTGAATTTGTTACAAAAGGCAACACAGAGAAGACTTCTTAAATTCACACTAACATTAATTTAATGTTAATTAAATTAATTTTACAATAACATAAATTTAAACACTAATTTACTCTTTTAAAAAATGAGCTTTTAACTAATCTCCTGAAAAAGCTTTCCACAATTACCTCTAAATTCCATGTTAGGCACAATAACCTTTTCACAGATACTTGTCAGCGTGTTCTGGTCCTCAAAGAGATTCTTATAGTGAGGTCTCTCACAAACTGAAGCCAGAAACTGAATTGCATTACTTACCAACTGGAATAAAACACAAAAATAAGCATATTTAAGAGCAAACTGAATCATTTACTTCATGGGGGAGGGAGAGGATGACTTAATTTGTCTCCACCATCATCTTACCAAATCATATTTAACCTCTTGACCTGTTGTAACTAGTAAATTCCAGATGGCTGTGACAAAACGAGGCAGGTACCGTTGAAATTCTTCATCGTATTTTTGTGCATAAAGTGCAGCATTATCACAAATCTGGGATTTTAAGAGCTCCAGTAAGCCTGCTTCCTCTTCATCCTCACATAAGAGAAAACAGAAGACTCAAACATACAACTTCAATGCTACCATAAACACGGACAGTAGCCAAACTCTTTAAAAATTATAAATTCAAAGTGCTGTAAATACATCTATGCCACTGTAAATTTGTTTACCTGGTCTTTCAAATAAATAAAATATGAAAATGCTTCTTATTCATCAATGAGAACAGTTATCAGAAGTTTTCAAATTAAATAAAGCCTTTTCTTCCGGTTGCTGAATTACAAATATTTACATATTAAATTGAAAATAATATACTCCTAAAAAAATCTGAGCAATAATCAATCATATCACACTTCCATTTCTAATGTAGTCTTGCTATCTCTCAAAAGGTTCTCATTTTCAAATATATTAAAATGTGCTCTCTTCCCCATAAGTTAATACTATAACATTCTCACAAATAATGGTTTGGTTATAAAATGTTGGAGAAGGCAATGGCCAGCATTCCTGCCTGGAGAACCCCACGGACAGAGGAGCGCAGTGGGCTCCAGTCCCTGGGGCCGCAGAGTCGACGGGACTGAGTGACCAACACGTTCTTGTCGACTGGAAAATGTTAAACCACCACCCAAAGCAGGGGTCAACCTGCTGCCTAGTTTCTGAAGTACAGTTTTACTAAAACCCAGCTACACTCATTCTTTTTCATTTATACAACTTATAGTATTGCCCATGGCCGCTTTCAACTACAACTGCAGAGCTGAGCATATAGTACACAAGTCCAAAATACCCGGACCTTTACAGGAAAAGTCTGCCAGCCCCACTTGCAACCATGACAGTGACTGATAGAATAATCCTTAAGACATAACAGCAGCAATCCACAAATACTTTTTGAGCTATATTATGTGTCAAAGAACTCAAATTGAGAAGAGATAAAAAGTACAGCTCCCTCAAAGCATAAATATCACAGATGACACACAGTTAAATGAATCCTGTGTGAGAAACTTCCTTTAGACTTAAGTGTAAAGACAAGCTTGTTTTCTGAGGGGGTGCTTTCTTCCCTAGTGGACTGAAGGAATTATTTTTTAGGAACCCTTTTCTTGGTTGCATCCTCTCTGTAAATCTCAGGTAAATCGTGCTGTATACCCAGAGTAATATTCTCCCTCTGTACACCACTCCCCAAACAGATTTGCATCACCAATTGTAACTTTTATCTGGTGTTGAAGTATTCTTACTATATTACCTTTTACATTTTTTGTTTCTTGAGAAAGAGTAAATCATAAATATAATAATAAACAAGCAAATGAATAACACAGAAGTGTTATTATGTTGAAAAGCGCTTATTACAAAACCCAGATCAGAAACTTACACACATTACAAACTTTCATGTACCCTCTTTCCCACACTGTAGATGACTTTTTCAAGAGGCTGTTATCACAAAGGTTTAAGTTTTCTTACTATCTTCAATGACAAGTGATTTTCTATTTCATAAAATGCTCACAATGTGAATATTCATGAAGACTTACTTTCAATAATGTAATGAAATAGCCTTACCTATAAATTGTGACTTGAGTCAGTACTACAAGAAGAGTAATTCTGCACATTATAAATAATCAAATGTGGAACATCCCACATAATCAAATTTTACTTGCATTCTTAGAATTTTATCTATTAACAATGCAAGAGTAAATAAACACAATGCTAAATGTTCTCAACTTACATTTTTCTGAAGACGAATTAACTATCCTCTCTCCAATCTTCTCAGAGGTATTCAAATAGTTCTTTTTTAACATTTAAAAATACTGAGATATAATTGACATTTAATATTGTATTTCAAATAATTCTTAGTTTAAAAAAGCCTACTTAGGAAATAAATAGTACTTACATCAGTTTGTAGAAGCTTATTATCTAATGTTAAAAGGGTATGAAAATTGTTCATCCAAGTTTCCATATTATCTTCAAAAAATTCAGGGAGATCCTAAAGAATAAATGGTGACTTGAAACTTTGGGTTGAAATTATTATTATATTTGAATAAGTTTTCCCCCATGACGGCAAATGTTTTCCACATGCCTATAGACTCAAGTTCACATTTCTCAGCTGTGTCAACCAGTATCTACTTTGACAAGAATTCGCTGCTCCAGCTGGGTGTGGCAGCTGAGTGAACCACTCTGACTGTCTCCGTAAGCTTTCAATCACAAATGATGCCGCCTGTTTCCTGTCCCAATGTGAATCTACTTATTCCTTTAAGGTCAAGCTAAGGCTGAAGACTTTCCTTACACCAACACAGTGCTTACCAATACATTTCTTTTCCTTTCTGAATTACTGCCATGTTTTTAAGATGACCAGCAAGTCAGGCTTACTGGATGATACAGTTACTGATTTCCTGTGGCACAGTGCTGCCCTCTTAATGAGGAATAATCCCCCAAGGGTAAAGATTATGCCTCCTTCCTACTTAGGCTTTCGTGACTAACAAACTATTAAGCACCTCATTCTACCTGACTTCTAGGAAGTAGAATTCAAAGGTGTTAAAAAAAAAATAAAAAAACCCAGTGGTATCCTTTAAGAATTTCTCAAATTGCTGTCCAGGTGGATACGAATGAAGGTATGCCATTTTGGGCTATTCCTTTCCTATTCATGCTATCTATTCCTTTTAGGAATGCTGTCCCTACCACTATGAGGAAGTAATGTTGGGATGATTAAGTCTGGTACTTGGTTCTGGCTAAAGTCAACGAAAAGGCCACATCCTTCCTCTTAAATCTCAGTATAGGAATCTGTACCAGTAAGACTTCCTTCTTGTCCTGAAGCCCTGACTCTTATTGACTCAAGAACAGAAACAATGACTAGAGGCCACTACTTCACTAGCAACAGGGTGACCAAGCATTTTCTACTTTAAGATTGTGGCCGTGTTTCCTGTGAAACACAGAGGTTCTGGTTCATTATACTTTCCCACGCCTGCTTCTTCCCTGTTTTGTCTCCCTGACATGCTTCCATTAAAAGCTATAAACTTTTTTTGGTATTACCTAGCCAGAGGCCTCTAATTAAAACAGGGTTCCCCCAGCGTCAATACCCACTTAAATGAACAAGAGGAAGGCCTGAGAATGTGCTCTGTGTCTTCAATAAAATAGAATATAGGATGACACCCCAACAGTCATTTAGGATGTGGGGTTTCCCTAACTTACTAGACTAAGAGAATGCTACTTTTCCCTATGAAACATCTACCCACTAGCATGTCTAGGAACTATACTATAAAATAGAACAGAATTTGTAGATAAAAAGTGGGGGGAATCAGAAAACAAAACAACTAATTCTTTGGACGGGGGCGGGGGGGGGGTGAAATCAATGCTAGCAAAGAAGTCTTTATCAAGTGAAAAACTTTACATTTGACATCAAAGAGAAAGAACCAAAAGCAAGAAATAAAACTTACCTGAAAGTTTAAACTGTAGAACAGTTTTGAGATTAGGATCAGGGAAGAAAAAAGAATCCTCAGAGCAGAGGCATCATTTGCATGGGTGCTGCAGAGTTCAATAGTGGCCTTGGAAAAGAATTTAGGAAGATGGCTTCAGTGTATCGTAAACCTTAGTGAAAAAACCTTGTACTATGCTGAACCTTTTGGCCAACTCAATATTTGTATATCTTCTCCAAAATTTGGCTTTTAAATAGCAGTGTGCACTCATTTAAGATTTTTGAAAAATACTTTAAAAGTATATATATTTTAAACTGTCCGTAGTAGCACTACTGCAAAGTCCAGTATTAATATTTTGGACTAGATCCTTCTATTCTCCTCTGTGTATATATGTAAGTATTAAATGTTAAGACTATTAAATGTCTTCATATGCATTCAGTAAATAATTTCCTAAAAAAAAAAAAAAAATAATTTCCTGCAACCTGGCCTTTAGGTTGTTTGCAACTACTTGTTATTCTACTGCAATAAACAAGTTTATCTACAAAACTCTGTACACACACTTCTAGTTTTCTGAGTCTGAGATTCTAGAACTATATTACCAATGCAAAATGTTATGCTGTGAGTAAGGGTTTTGGAAGTCAGACAGATCTAGATACAACCCACACTCTTACTCACATGAACAGGACTCTGAGTTAAGTTATTTCAGAGCCCCCATCTCCTTATCTGTAATTAAGAGTAATACCTATCCAATATATATCAAATGAGAAAATATACATAAGAGGTCTTGGTAATTCGTGCACATCTATTATGTAAAAGACACACAACAAATGTTGCTAACTATATCCTGGAGTCAGGAAATACGAATGTTATGGTTTTCTCATTGAAATGTCAAAACTCCAGAAAGCTAGTACCATTTATAATCCAATGGGGAGGACACTAGTATTCATTTCAGTGCACTCTGGTGAAAAGATCCCCCGACCAGTTCTACCTGTTCCTGGCTAAAACTTTTAACGTCACTGAAAAGAAATAAAAAAAATCTCTGCCAATCCAATAGGTGAAAAAAATGATCATATTTTGTCCAATTTTATTTTTGAAAGTAAGAATGTACTATCAGTAAGATATCCTAACCATGAAAAATTCTGTACATACTCTATAATTTAGAAGTTGTGACAATCACACAACCTTTCCTTTTTGTAAACAGGAAATGAGCTGCTTTTCTCGAGTTAGAAAAACTACTGAGGCCTGGCTCTTTTTATTGTTTGTGAGACCAAACTCTCCTCTTTCCTTATCGGGGGAAAAAAAAGGTTGACATTACTTCTTTTTCAATCTTAAAGGATTCTCAGAAAGATGAAGAACATGTTTAGGGAAGTTGCTTATGTACTATACAATGGTGTATATAAATTAAATTCCATAAACAGTCAAATCAAAATACAGACTCCAAAATACAGACCTCTTCCTTTAGAGATACACAAATACTTGAGTGAAATAATATGATGCCTGGGGTTTGCTTTTAACTATTCATACAAAATCAAAAAGATAAAACGAAGTAAAAAGAAACAAAATGCTAGTAACTTGTTAAACTTATGCAGTCAATACATGGGAATTCATGATACCATAGTCTCTATTTAGATATAGGTTTGAAAGTTTTCAAAAGTAAACCATGACCTAACAAATAAGCTTTGAAAGCAATCTCTTAAAATATATACAAACATTGAAGTTCTTTAAAATATTAAGTAAAAATAACACCAAAATGTTATTGCATACCTTAAATAGATTCGTCAAAGGCAAAGCAAAGGCATCCAAAACAAGTTTAATTTCAGTCCATAACTCGTTTGACTTAAATTCATGGCGATATCTAAAAAATCAATGTAAAATAGGTAAATTCACAAATTTTTGTTAACTGACTTTAGGTCTTCAAGGCTAGATTAGACAAAAATCTATGGCCAGACAGCTTTCTGAAATAAAAAGGGAATTCAAGCACAATTTATCAAGACCAGGTATTTTTTAAGTAACAGGGCAATATGAAATAAACATCCTACACTTAATAAGAAACAAACATGATAATGAAGAGGCTTATGTTCTTATTCTAGAATTGTCATAAAAGAATGACAATAGTCACAAAAATACACACAAGCAAAAACACCTGAAAAAAGTATTTTTAAAATATCAATTTACATATCAATACCTTTTAAATAAAGAATGTGCTGTACGAAGGACTCCATTAATAACATGGAAATCTCCACTTTGAAAGCGATGCACCATTTCGGTCAACAAGTCAGGCCATTTCTGAGGGAAATCTTCTCTGCCAATAATGCTAATGGCATCACTTAACTGAGGGCAGAAAGACACTAATTAGACGCAGCCCCTATAAACAAGCCCCCTGACAAGCAGGGCCTCACATACCTGCTTCTGAATCTGCTCCGGGCTGCTGAGCATCAAGTGCACTATGTTACCTTTAATGGCCACTCTGTCGGCTTCGCAAATTTTATTTGGTTCATCTTCAACCTAAAAGCAAAACATTAATGAGCAAGTAACATAAATTCATACCCATGACTGTATGCCTTTGTAGATAAAACAGAACCATTTCTCATTTCCTGGTTTCCTAAGAAAAACAGAGGAAGACAGGGCTTTTCTCCTGTATGAATGGGTCACAGATTCCTTTAATAATCAGCTTAACTCTTTGATGTCAATTGAGAATCTCAGTTCTATATGATAATTAATCAAAACGTGGTTAAAATCTTCAGATATATGCTACTCAGCCCATATTCATCCTCAATTTGATCATTACCTTAAGTTAAAGAAAGGTCTTGTCAGTGAAAACTTCTTGACCATTACCAGTTCAAATGTAACCAGGACTACACCGCCCAAAGAGATTCTGAGTCTAACTAGTTCTACCAATCAAGACAGAGGAGGCTTGAAAGTCTACAAGTAGACGTGTGGATTTTTAAACATTCTAAAATTCACCAACTCATTTCTTCACCACATGTGAGAACACTTGACTACACAAGTTCAAGAACAGTATTTACTATTTGTAAATTCTTCTATGGAATGAAGAAAAAAGACTCAATGAATAAGCAGATGTCAAGTTGATTTTTTAGAAAAACTGACCATTTCTGTCAACTTTAATACCTTCTAAATGTGATTACTATTATTACTAAAAACATTCCTTTTTCTTTATCCTAACCCAGGGTTACCTCAGCCTTGCCATTACTGACATTTTGGGTCAGATAAATCTTGGTTGTGGGTCTTTCTTGTGCATTGTAGGCTGGTTACCAGTATCCTTGGCTTCTACCCACGGGTTGTCAGAAACACCCTTCACCCCCAGTGACAACCAAAAAATCTCTAAATATCCCCAGATGGGCAAAATCACCCCCAATTTTAGAACCTCTGTCAAGAGCTAAGGTAGGGAAAATACCTGTTTCTGTTTCTCAATGTATAACTTTATACTGATCATTAAACTTAGAGCACAGTAAGATTCACCTTGGAGTGGTGGCAGTTTAGTCACTAAGTCATGTCTGACTCTTTGTGACCCCATGGACTGTAGCCGGCCAGGCTCCTGTCCATGGGATTTCCCAGGCAAGAATACTGCAATGGGCTGCCATTTCCTTCTCCAGGGGATCTTTCTGATCCAGGGATCAAACCCGCATCTCCTGCTTGGCAGGTATATTCTTTACCACTGAGCCATCTGGAAAGCCCCCAATAAACTTGCAGCATATTAAGATCACCTTATAATTAGAAAATATTTTCATATCCAAGACATAGGATAAATCCCTTGTCAAAAACTTCAAATGCATTATACACATTATATATTTATATATATATATATACATATTTAAAATGTGGTTTTTCCAGCTTTATGCAATTTTTCCTTATCCACAATAGAAACTGCTTCAATTATTCATTTAGACTGTGTAACTTTCCACATAGTGTATCTTCAGCGGAGAGCTAAAGTCAAACTTCAACCATGGGACTTCCCTCTAGGTCCAGTAGTTAAAGATTCCATGCTCCCAAAACAGGACGCATGGGTTTGATCCCTCAGATCCCACATGCTACAGGTCGTGACTAAACAAAAAAACAAAACAAAAGAACAACAACAGAACACAAATTGGAGGTTAAAACAAAGTCTCACTCTCTCGAGCAGCCCGGATTATGAAGTTCACTCAATCAATATGAATTTAAATAAAATGGCAACTTTGTGTGAACAAAGACAGTTTTAAAAATATCTTCCTTCCCAAATGGTATACTCCTTTACTTACTGCATTATCAAGGACCTCCAACAAAATATTGCAAAGGAGTGGCGAGAGGGGACAACCTTGTTTTGCACCTGATCTTAGTGGGAAGGTTTCAAGTTTCTCACCATTATGTATATTAGTTATAGCTTTTTCATAGTCTTTATCATGCCGAGAATGTCCCCCTCTATTCCAAATTTACTGAGTTTTTAACCATGAATAGATGTTGGACTTTGACATAGGCTTTTTCTGCACCTATTGAAATAATAATGTGACTTACCTTTTCTCAGTCTATAGGTTTTTGAATGCTGAAACAGCCATGCATATTTGGGGTAAATCTCACTTGGTTATGGTATTTTTATACTTTTTGTATGTTTTTGGGTTTGACTTTTTAACATTTGGTGAGGAGGGTCCTGTTTTTCATCTTTAATCTGTGTCTGCATCACTCAGGAACACTGCCCATATAAATCTTTTAAACATGAAGGGTCTTAAACTAGGTACTCACAAAATACTTACAATTCTCCAATTTCTTTTAATATAGTTCTTGAATGTTACAGAGGCACACACTTTAATAACATTATCCTGGGACTTCTCTAGTAATGTTAACAGCAGCAATGGGTAGTTCTGATTTCCTTCTACAGATTCGAGAAACTTCTCAGCTGGAAAACAATTCCCATGTTATTAAATTCCCATGTGTTATTAAAACCAAATCTTATGACTGTATGTATATGTGAACTATGTATATTCCTGACTGAAGCATCAACAAATAGAAAGATTAGAACTGTACATGATATTACATTAAATTTATATAGTATCTCGGTTTTTAGTTTATTTACTATCCATTAATTCACCAATAACTCATCTCACAAACCTATGAAGTGACCTGATCAGATGATCACCTCATGTGAAAGAGAATCTGCTTTTCAGAGAGATTAAGCAACTTTAGGGCAAAAAAATCACATACCCTGTCCTGTTCCAGAAGGATTATTCTTAGTACTATTCGTAATGGTAGTGACATTTTTTTTATAGGACTGTGATTAAGATTAAATTTGTTGATTCATCTTAATATATATTATTAATCATATGGGTCTGATGTTTGACTCACGTATGTTAAGTTGTCACAACTACCCAGAGAAGTAGGTAGTATTACCCTCACTTTAAAGACAAGGCCACTGAGGTTAAGTAAGCTTGTCAAAGATCACACAGCTAACAGATTTCATCACTGAAAAAGTTTTAGTCCAGTCCTTATTCTATCCTACCAGTCCTTAGTATTCTATTCAAACTAAACATAACTTCCACTCTCAAACCCTCCCTGCTTTGTGTCTACCACGTGACACAATGGTAGACTGAAAGATAAAGAATGCTGAACTGAAAAAAATTTTTCAAGAGGGGACACACTATATGGTTTTATAGAAGGCTTTGGTTGCTTCAATATTTGGTTGGGTCAATATTTCATATCCGGCAATCCCTGTGAAATGTATGTTTGCAACTCCTCTCAGAAACATCGATTTATTCCTACATTTTGTCCTGGATTCATAAAACAAGAGCACCTCCACCTTACAAAGAGAGTTATTAAAAACAATTTTCATTAAACAGGGTTGGCAGAGGCTTTCTGGCGAAGTCTAAGACTAGAACCATTAATTTCCTTTTATCCAAGAATAAATTACTTCTTTAAGCACTAACAGGAAAATTCCCTCACAGAAATCACACAGGCCCTTCTAGACTAGGATGGATGCATTAACATGTAAATAATAAACAAATAATTCTATTTACTATATATAATGTAAAATACATATGTGCACACATTCATCTGGGTCTTCATGGAGTGCTTCCAAAATTCTCTTTATGAGAATGCACATCAGTAAATTCTGAAGAAGCAGATTAAAAGCATTTCTGGTTAATATGGCTCACAGCAAGGATCATGAGCTTACTACCCATGAGACACACGTGGCCCCCAGAAATTGTTTGTTTGGTTTGTGTGTTATTTCAAAAGTTTTTGAAGTTAATCAATGTCATTTAAAAATGAGAACGCTTCATATGAGTATCCTTATTTTTCAAGCAAAGCTGGAAATCTGATCTTGCAAGACTGGTTTGAATCCCCCCGAGTTAGATGGTTTCAAATAATAACCGCCCCTTAACCAAGGTAGTTAACCCCGCAGCCTGCACCCCACCCCCCACCATTTTACCTTCATGTGCAACTCCTACGGGTATTTAAGTTTGCAATTTTAAGCTTACACTAAATCTCTAATGAAAACTGGTCAAATCTGGGAGGAGGAGAAGGGGAGGAACCCTAGGTCTTAAAATACTAATTAAATCAAACCCAACATGGGGATTACCTAGTTTCATTCACTTACTCACTTTTAAGGCAATTAACTCTTACCTCTATGTTCTGCATATTATATCTCTAAAACAGGAAGGTGTAGGGATTTTCAGGAAAGTCAACAAACAAAGCATCCTAAACTTACTAGTCCTTTTTATCCCAAAAGGGATAAACGTTATTTTACTCAAGAAACAAAAACACAACAAACAAACAAGGAAAAAATCCACTACCATATATTATAGCAGCTGTAAGCAGCTATCTAAACACTTTAGGCCAGAAAATGAAAAATAAACTATGCCTAAGAATTCAAGTGTTAATCTCTTTTTAAAAATTTACAAACAAACAGATTGCACAAAGGTTTCTCCCACCTATCCTTTAAGAATAAATCAGGGAAAAAAAAAAAAAAAGAATAAATCAGGGGAGGGAGGTGGGGGGGGTTCAGGATGGGGAACACATGTAAATCCATGGCTGATCCATGTCAATGTATGACAAAAACCACTACAATATTGTAAAGTAATTAGCCTCCAAGTAATAAAAAAAGAAAAAGAAAAAAAAAGAATAAATCAACCACAAAGAGTATTTATTCACTTTACCTGGACGCCTGATGGCAGGATCAGGATCAAGAGTCTTCTTTAAATATTCTGTTAGTGTTTGCAAATTCGCATCACTGAGCTCCATTGCCATTGAGCCTAAAACAAAAATGAGGTTTGGGTGATTTACCACGTGAAGACACAGGGATTCACATAAGAGAATCATTTCACACTATGGATGTCCTCCTCTCCGAAAGTCATCTACTTGATATGCTTTGGGTATCGCCTATAAGCCTTATTCTTAGCCAAGACAAGGTTCCAGAAGATGGGCTTTTTTGAATCAGAGATGAAACAATTTTGAGATACAGAAGAAGAAACATGTCACAAACTAAAGATTAAAAAGACAAATTATTAGATTTTTTAAAAACCCCACAATAAAAATTAAAAATTTTAAGCAGTAAAATAAGGATCCCATCGAGATCTGAGATTAAAGAAACTAGAGTAAATTCTTTTGTGTAGAACATACTGCCATAGGTATTGACAACAAACTACATACTGAGAATCTGCACCTGGGAAGATAATTCTGGTCTGGCCACAGAATCACTTTATTATGGAACACAGGCCGGAAAGCAGTGATTTAATCAATTTATTTCCCATTCTTTGTGTTGAAATGCTGAATCTGTTATGAAAACATGAAAGTTTGCTGTTGCCAAGGAAAACCGTTTACATCAGTATGTATGAGCTAAAAAAAATAAAAGTCAGTTTTTGCTACATGCAAATTATTCTACCTTTTGGGATTTACACAAGGTAGCATGTGTATTTAGGGGATTACAGAGGTTAACTGAACCTATTTTGTTGAGTTTAAATTTTAAACACACTCCTTAATAAATCTGCATTTTACTAACTTTCTTCATGACAGAGTCCCACGAAAGCTGGCACCTGTCAACCTTATCTCCAACTTTCTTCTTGCTGATTATGTTTCAGCCACCAAAGCCTTCTGTTCCTCAAACCAGACGAGAGTTCTCCCTGACTCTAATAACCCTGCTTCTAATTTGACATCAGGCATCTATCCAGCCCACTGTCAACTCCTCAAAAAAGCCTTCCACAACCATCATCTACTTCACCCCTGTCGCACTGTCCACAGCACTTATTCTCATCTGAGGTATCTTTGACTTTTTATCTCTTATTTGTAAGCTCTCTGTGGCAGGGACTTTGTAGGTCTTGCTCATCTCTGTAGCCCAGGACCTTCAACATTGCCTGGCACACAGTATTCACTAAGCATTTGGCGCATGAACTAATGGATAAGCTAATATGTCAGTCAACCGGCTAAAACATGGATCCAGTGTGGACTGGAGACTATTCTCTGAGCATCAGTTATTAGCAAGCCTGACATAATGTAGGAACTCAAGTTATATCTGTCAGATAAATAGTGACCAACATACTGACATAATTAGTTTCTGTTCATTCAAAAATGTTTCAAAGAAAACGGGAGTTTGAACATGATCCTGTATTATTGTTCATATTTGCCAGTGCTTATTTTGGGAGTTAGGACTTACTGCCTCCTCCGCTTAGGCAGCTCTGCCCCTGGAGAGCTTTGTAGTTCACTCCCTGTTTCACTCGGGTCTCTTCTTTTTTGAGATGCTGCCCTGGACCACCCTGTCTAAAACGGCACCCAGCTCAGTCACTCTCCATTCATCTCTGATCCTGCTTTTCCAAGTAAACTTTATCAGGCCTATAAACTGCTTTCTTGTTTGCTACGCTTCTCCTTCCATTAGACTGTAAGCAATGACTGTGTGTTTTGTCCACTGTAATCTCCCTAGATTCTTAAAACAGTGAAGAGCACCTACTATGTATTTGTGCTACTATTTTCAAAAGCTACATACCCTTTATTGATCTTTTTTCCCCCATCAAAAAGCACTATCATTCTTCACATTTACTCAGTCAACTGACAAACAGGAAGAGCTGGAGACAACTGATTCTAAGAGCACAGTGACCCCCACAAAATGACGAAGTTGAAGTGCTAGGGTTTAAAAAAAAGTGTATGGGGGGAAAACTGTGTGTGTGTGTGTGTGTGTGTGTGGTGGTGGTGGTGGAGGAACATAAACATGTGTGCTAAAACTGTGTGTGTGCGCGCAATGGCGAAGAAATATAAACATGTGCTAAAACTGTGTGTGTGTGTGTGTGTGTGTGTGTGCATGCGTGTGTGGTGGTGGTGGTGGAGGAATATAAACATGCATGCTACAACCCCCAAAAGTTAAAATACTACATAAATCTTATATTTTTAATGTTAAGGTACTAAATGTCAAAAAATCCCTTTTCTTTCTCCTCAGTGACAGTGTCTCTAACTCCAAAGTTTAGTCCTGATTTGTGAAAATATGACAAATCAAGTAATTTTAGAGAATACTCCACAGGTATTCACAATACATCAGCAAGATCAAGGTCTAGTTATCTTTATTTGCCAGAGGTGGAGGTACACTGACATTCTGAAATATGTGCAATATATAAATGTGAACAGCATTATTGACTTTAAAGACAAACTAGAAATGAAAAAATTCACTTTTGCCTTTAAATGAAGGGTGATACTTTACTTCTCCACTGAGCTATTTTTGGAAATCTCTACCAAAAAAATGCATGAAAAACATGTACCACAATGGGCTTCCCTGGTGGCTCAACTGGTAAAGACTCTGCCTGCAATGCAGGAGACCTGGGTTAGATCCCTGGGTTGAGAAGATCCCCTGAAGAAGGAAACAGCTACCTACTCCAGTACTCTGGCCTGGAGAATACCATAGACTCTACAGTCCATGGGGTTGCAAAGAGTTGGACACTAATTTATGTACCACAATAAATCAATCATGCCAGACTTTTTGTTGAAAGACTGGCTGGACCTAAGTCGAGCCTCTTCTCAGAGGTCCTCAATTACAGATGAAGACGTTTGGAATAAAAGCTTTGCTTTCCAAGGCCACCACACAGACATCTGTGACGTAAGTTGACCCAAGATGTATGCCTTTTCCTTAAGATATTTCCTCTGCATTAGAGAACCACTCCAGAGGCCCTACATCTGGGGGAACGGAGAGAGATCCAATAAATGAAAACTATCTGGCACACACACACACATTAAGAACACAGTGCAACACCTCAGTCCACCCTCTGCTTTCTACTCACAGGAATGTACCATTGAGATGCAGATCCAAATTTTTTACATTGTCTACAAAGCCCCATGTGATCTGACCTCTAGATACCTGTCCCTTCACATGCTACTCTCTGAAAGCTCAATTTTCCTTGAACCCTTTGTACTATCTATTCTCTCTGCCTGGAATGATCTGTTCCCTCATCTTTCCATAGCTGGTCTCAGCTCAAATGCCACCTCCTCAGAGAAGTCGCCTTCATCTGTCACTTGTCTGGAATTATTGAAGTCATTTATTTGTAATCTTGTTTCCCCCACTAGAATATAAGCTCCCCAAGGGAAGGAACTGTCCATTTTGTTTCAGACAAAAAAGATAAATTCCACTGTATTCAAAGGGATTAAGTGGATTAAATGAATTTATTTATTAAGTTATTAAATGAATAAAGGAACAAATTAATACCAAAGGTAGAGCACTGCCCCCAAACCTATCTAACACTCTACAGAAAATGGTTCTCCTCTATCCTAGCTCCCAACCAGCAAAAATCAAAGTAAACAGAAGGGAACAAAGAATTCTCCTGCACTGGTGTAAAGAAATACAGGGTCTTTAAAAAGTAGGAGGCTGGGTAGATCCAGTCCCACGAATTGTGTGAAAAATGGACACACACCAAAAAGGGCAAAACTCTTCACTACGGTGGTCCAAGAGGAGGAGAAAAAGAACACTGGTAGAATCCAAGAGTAAAAAGTCCCTTTCCGTGGATTACTATTTCAAGGAATAATACTTGTGCATCTACCATGTGGCAAGCACTGGCCATCTGCTTACAGCAGCAAGACAGGTAAGGTACTGGTTTTTGAAATTTGGAAAAAAACAATAACCAAGTAAACTATTAATGTTTCCAGAACATGATAAAAACTGAAGTGGCTCAGTCGTGTCCGACTCTTTGCAACCCCATGGACAGTAGCCTAGAACGCTTCTCCATCCACGGGATTTTTCCAGGCAAGAGTACTGGAGTGGGTTGCTATTTCCTTCTCCAGGGGATCTTCCCGACCCAGGAATCGAACCCGGATCTCCCGCATTGTAGGCAGACGCTTTACCGTCAGACCCACCAGGGAAGTCCTAGAACATGATAGAAAACTATGAAGTAAATAAAACTAGAGTTGATGTGATTAGTTGAAAGAGATCCTTTGAAAGGTTGGTCAAAAAAACGAGTAATGTGAGTGAAACCTGGAGGACAAGGAACCAGCCTTGCAAAGATCTGCTGTTGGCATGTCCAAGCAAAGGAAAGGCGCGTCCGAACGCTTTCTGGAGGACATGCGCTCCGAACATGTAAGAAAAAGAAAACGTAAGCAGCATGGCTACAGTGGTCAAGGAGAAGAGGTGGGTGGGAGAGATGGACAACGGCCACCCCAGACGGGGCTTGGTAAACCAGGGTAGGAACTCAGGGTACCCGCAGCCACTTTAAGAGGTAGATGTTTTCAACCCCGCTATTCCAGATGAGGAAGTGGAAACTCGGAGAGATGAAGTGACCAGCCCTAAGGAGGGGTTAAATATGGAAACGAATCCAGGCCTTCCCGTTCCTAAGCTGAATCCCAATGCTCCGAACTACCACACCGTAGGTGTTCCCTCAAGAGGCGGACCCTGGGTCACCCGACAGGTGCACGGACCCCTCGGTGGCACAGACCACAGTCTAACCCTCACGAGCAACTCAGCAAAGTGAGATCACCGGGCCCGTTTCACAGTCGCGGAGACCGAAGCCCTCTGCGGTGTGGCGCTCCGCCACCGCCGCCGCCGCCGCCCTAACGGGAAAGCGAGGTCCAGGGTAGCTGCGACGACCCGGACGGCGGCTCGCACGCCAGCCCCGCAGCGGACCAGGCCCCGCAGCCGCACTCGCCTCACGCTGCGGGCGGCCGGGCGCGCCGAGAACGGACGCACGGGTGCGACCAATGAGAGCAGGCCGCCCCTAGAGCGCGGCCAATCAGCGCGGCGCTGGGGAGGAAGAGGCGGGCGCTCGCGCCGCACGGGTTAGGCCTCGCACGGGCCGCCCTCGCCCCTCACAGGCCCGGGCGGGGGTGGGGTTGCTTACCGAACCTGCACCTCAGACCTGGGATGCCGCCAGGGGAGGCGAGACGCGAAGGCGAAACCCCTGCCCCCGGGCGCTGCGCCAGACACGGGCCAATATTCCGCCCTCGCCCGGAGGTGCGGTCCTGGCTTCCCAGCGTTCGGAAGCGCAGAGAGCGCTCCCACCCTCCTCCAGCCCGGTCCCCGATACCAGGCCGTGCAGGCCTGCGCCTCACCTCGTGGGGACGTGGGGACGCGGGGACGGAGAAGGGAAGCTCAGTCTCGGACCGTAGCCGGCACTCTCCACTCCTACCGTCGCTCCACACCTCACATTCAAACCCCGGCAAAATGGCGCGGCAGGGAGGCTGCGGCCGGGGCGCATGCGTCCAAGGGGCCGAGTAAGAGGCGGGGCCAAGGGCGCTTTGCTCCACCCAGATTCCAATCACCAATCACGGCCCCGCTCTGAGGGGGCTGACGTCACGCGCGGCAATGCTCTTTGACCGCGCTAGTGGGCATCCCTCGCCTGGTTCTGAGAAGGGCACGCTTGCGGCGTGTGTCCGTTGACTGGTGCCCTCTTTTGATGTCAGGGCTTGAGTCAGGCATCTAGTGGGTTTTATACAACTATCGAAGGAACTGTCCAAAGTCATGGCCAAAGCATCTCCGATAGAAGAGAACTTTTCTGCCCCTTGTGGAGCTTATGTTTTAAAGAGAGGAAAGGAATAAACAAGATCTTTTCATATTTAATAAGTGCTGTGAGAAGATTGAAAGACAGTGATACAGCAGTCAGTAGATTGTCAAGGGGATGGCCAGAGAAGACCTCTAAACAAGTGACCTTAAGTTTAACAAGAAGACAGCTGTAGATTAGCCTGCAGAGCTTTCCAGGAAGAGGGGATGCTAATAGCAAAGGCTCTGAGGCAGGACCTGGCTATATTGGGGCTTAAAAAATAAAGTGGAGCATGGCCAGAGAAGGAGTTAGATCTGCAGGGGCCAGATGATGTAGCCTCCTACCTATATTGCATGGAATGTACTTACACTAAAAAACAAAAAAACCAGTATCTATCTGAAATTCACATAGAACCAGGTGTCCAATATTTTATTTGGTGGCCCTGAAAAGTGAAAGTAAAGTTTCTCAGTCGTGTCCGACTCTTTGCGACCCCATGGACTGTCGCTCCTCCCCGTCCATGGGATTCTCCAGGCAAGAATACTGGAGTGGGTTGCTATTTCCTTCTCCAGGGGATCTTCCCAAACCAGGGATCAAACCCAGGTCTCCCGCATTGCAGGCAGACGCTTTAACCTCTGAGCCACCAGGGAAGCCCTTGGTGGCCCTAGCTCCATTATATTTTCTTCACAGCATTTATCACTCCTTGCAATTGTTTCTTTTTTTAATTGTCCCCTGACTGCATACCTAAGGACTCTGTTCAAACAAGGGCATTCTCTTATTTACAGCTGTACCCCAGCACCTAACACAAGGTAACTGTTCAATAAATATTTGCTGAATGTTGAATTAAACGCCGTATATAAATAGGTGAAGTCCATTGCGAAAGGTGTACTTTATTAGAACACTGGTGGAAAAGATGTATTTCTACAATTGCAGCAGTAGTACAAGCAATCATCTTGGTCATATTAGTCTGCTTTTCTGGACATTTTCCTCTAGTACGGGTGAGAGCAATCCTGATGACTTAACAGTTTTTCATCCCTGAAAGCCAATCAGGAAGGAAGCTGGCTGGTGTCTTGTGTCTGTCTAGCATGAGTACCAGGTTTTGTAGGAAGCCCCAGGCTTCCCAGGTGGTGCCAATGGTAAAGAACCCGCCTGTCATTGCTGGAGACTCAGGTTTAATCCCTGGGTCAGGAAGATCCCCTGGAGAAGGGCATGGCAACCCACTCCAGTATTCTTCCAGGAGAATCCCATGGTCAGAGGAGCCTGGTGGGCTACAGTCCGTGGGGTCACAAAGAGTCGGTCACAACTGAGGAGACTTAGCAGACAAGTAGGAAGCCCACAGGCTGTGCCACTTTATCATGTCTGTGGACGTGGCTCCCGCGGGGCCGTCTCCCTTTGCCCTTAGCAGCCCGAGGAACCACGCAGGTGAGGGCCATGGAAAGGCTTCGTGTCCTCCCTCTCCACTCCCCGTGGGGCCTGGGTGACCCATGAAGATTCCCTGGAAATTCCCATCCTGCTCGCTGACCACATGCACACACTCTTAGGTTTGCTACAACTGCTGCTGTGTTGAAAACCAAAGAAAACAATTCAGCCATTTTTAGGAGCAAGAAGTCAGTATGCATGTAGTCTTCTTTCTTTCCAAATCCTGATAAAATTGTATATACATATTATATATATACTGTATGGAAAGACTTTCTGAAAGTGGAAGACACATTTGATTTGGATTCAGAAAGGCATGGACACATCTGACTGTGCTTGGAAAACAAGTCTAAGTTTGGTTTTGTCTCACTTTTAAAAGTCCAGCTGAGATCCAGAAGAGTGTTGATATCTAAATTTGAGACAGGTCTGATTGCTTCTTACCTTTTATTTTATTGATTCCATTTTTAATGTTGGCGTCTTTTTTCTTTTGGTGTGCTGCATGGCATGTGGGATCTTAGTTCCCCCACCAGGGACTGAACCTGTGCCCTCTGCAGTGGAAGAGGGGAGTCAACCACTGTGCCGCCAGGGAAGTCTCTCTCACTTTTTTTTTTAATGAAGGAAACTTTCTTTCTTGGGCACATGGTGGAAAATTCACATGGTACAAACAGCCTTTGGTCTTTCACTAATTAGGACATTGTTGTTTAGTTGCTAAGTCATGTCCGACTCTTTTGCGACCCCATGGACTACAGTCCGCCGGGCTCCTCTGTCCATGGGATTTTCCTGACAAGAATACTGGAGTGAGTTGCCATTTCCTTCTCCAGGGGAGCTTCCTGACCCAGGGATGGAACCCACATATCCTGCATTGCAGGTGGATTCTTTACCACTGAGGCACCAGGGAAGCCCAGGTACGATGTTCAGTTCAGTTCAGCCACTGAGTAGTGTCTGAATCTTTGCAACCCCATGGACTACAGCACACCAGGCCTCCCTGTCATCACCAACTCCCGGAGCTTGCTCAAACCCATGTCCTTTAAGTTGGTGATACCATCCAACCATCTCATCCTCTGTCATCCCTGTCTCCTCTTGCCTTCAATCTTTCCCAGCATCAGGGTCTTTTCCAGTGAGTCTGTTCTTCACAGTAGGTGGCCAAAGTATTGGAGTTTCAGCTTCAACATCAATCCTTCCAATGAACACCCAGGACTGATCTCCTTTAGGATGGACTGGTTGGATCTCCTTGCAGTTGAAGCAACTCTCAAGAGTCTTCTCCAACACCACAGTTCAAAAGCATCAATTCTTCAGCACTCAGCTTTCTTTATAGTCCAACTCTCACATCCATACATGACTACTGGAAAAACCATAGCTTGAACTAGATGGACCTTTGTTGGCAAAGTAATGTGTCAGCTTTTTAATATGCTGTCTAGGTTGGTCATAGCTTTTCTTCCAAGAAGCAAGCATCTTTTAGTTTCATGGCTGCAATCACCATCTGCAGTGATTTTGGAGCCCAGAAAAATAAAGTCAGCCACTGTTTCCACTGTTTCCCATATATTTGCCATGAAGTGATGGACCAGATGCCATGATCTTAGTTTTCTGAATGTTAAGTTTTAAGTCAACTTTTTCACTCTCCTTTTTCACTTTCATCAAGAGGCTCTTTAGTTCTGTTTTCTGCCATAAGGATGGTATCATCTGCATAACTGAAGTTATTGATATTTCTCCCGGCAATCTTGATTCCAGCTTGTGCTTCATCCAGCCCAGCCTTTCTCATGATGTTCTCTGAATAAAAGTTAAATGAGCAAGGTGACAACATACAGCCTTGATGTACTCCTTTCCCTATTTGGAACCAAGTCTGTTGTTCCATGTCCAGTACTAACTGTTGTTTCCTGACCTGCAAACAGATTTCTCAAGAGGCAGGTCAGGTGGTCTGATATTCTCATCTCTTTAAGAATTTTCCAGAGTTTGTTGTAGTCCACACAATCAAAGGCTTTGGCATAGTGAATAAAGCGAAGTAGATGTTTCTCTGGAACTCTCTTGCTTTTTCAATGATCCAATGGCTGTTTGCAATTTGATCTCTGGTTCCTCTGCCTTTTCTAAATCCAGCTTGAACATCTGTAAGTTCATGGTTCACATACTGTTGAAGCCTGGCTTGGAGAATGTTGAGCATCACTTTACTAACGTGTGAGATGACTGTAATTGTGCGGTAGTTTGAGTATTCTTTGGCATTGCCTTTCTTTGGGACTGGAAAGAAAACTGACCTTTTACAGTCCTGTGGCCATGGTAGGACATTAGCTGCAGGTAATTTATTGAATATTTAAGTTCTTTATGTTCTTATTTTTAAAATATTCTTTATTAATGTTCTCTGAGAGGCATGTGAGTCTCCTATCGTGATTGTGAGTTTGTCATTGTTAAAGGGTACTTCAGTCAGGTTCTGATTTATATTTTGAAGCTATTAGGTCAATAAAGGGTTCCTCCTGTTTCTTCTTGATGATGTTTATCATCTTATAATGTGAAATAGTCCTCTTTGACCCTTTCAAAGCTTTCCTCTTCCAATTCAATCTTGTTTGATATCAATACTGTTGGACCTGCTTTCTTTCTGTAACAATTTCCTGGGTCTTCTCCTCTTCCAGTTTTACTGAGATATAATGGACATAATTTTCAGCATCTCTTTATTGCCAGAATTCTTTCATCCTTATGTATATCATACTAGTTAAGAGCGTGAACTTGAGCTAGACTACCCAGGTTAAGACCCCAATGCCATCTGTGTAACATTGAGTAAGTTACTTATAACTTGGTTGCCTAATTTCTAAAATAGGGGTAATAATATGATTCTTCCTCTTCAGGTGGTTGTAAAGATAAAGAATGATATGTATGAAGAAATTATATGTATGAAGCCCATGAAAAAGCAACTGGGAAACAGTACTCGACAGTGTTAACTGTTACAACCATTTCTTATGACCAATTCAGTTCAGTTCAGTCGCTCAGTTGTGTCCGACTCTTTGTGACCCCATGAACCGCAGCACGCCACGCCTCCCTGTCCATCACTAACTCCCGGAGTCCACCCAAACCCATGTCTATTGAGTCGGTGATGCCATCCAACTACCTCATCCTCTGTCGTCCCCTTCTGCTCCTGCCCTCAATCTTTCCCGGCATCAGGGTCTTTTCCAATGAGTCAGCTTATCACATCAGGTGGCCAGAGTATTGGAGTTTCAGCTTCAACATTAGTCCTTCCAATGAACACCCAGGACTGATTTCCTTTAGGACTGAACGATTGGACCTCCTTGCAGTCCAAGGGACTCTCAAGAGTCTTCTCCAACACCACAGTTCAAAAACATCAACTCTTCAGCGCTCAGCTTTCTTTATAATCCAACTCTCACATCCATACATGACTACTGGAAAAACCATAGCCTTGACTAGGCAGACCTTTGTTGGCAAAGTAATGTGTCAGCTTTTTAATATGCTGTCTAGGTTGGTCATAACTTTCCTTCCAAGGAGTAAGCGTCTTTTAATTTCATGTCTGCAGTCACTACCTGCAGTGATTTTGGAGCCCAAAAAAATAGTCAGCCACTGTGTCCACTGTTTCCCCATCTATTTGACGTGAAGTGATGGGACCAGATGCCATGATCTTAGTTTTCTGAATGTTGAGCTTTAAGCCAACTTTTTCACTCTCCTCTTTCACTTTCATCAAGAGGCTCTTTAGTTCTTCACTTTCTGCCATAAGGGTGGTGTCATCTGCATATCTGGGGTTATTGATATTTCTCCCGGCAATCTTGATTCCAGCTTGTGCATCTACCAGCCCAGCCTTTCTCATGATGTACTCTGCATATAAGTTAAATAAGCAGGGTGACAATATACAGCCTTGACGTACTCATTTTCCTATTTGGAACCAGTCTGTTGTTCCATGTCCAGTTCTAACTGTAGCTTCCTGACCTGCATACAAGTTTCTCAAGAGGCAAGTCAGGTAGTCTGGTATTCCCATCTCTTTCAGAATTTTCCGCAGTTTATTGTGATCCACACAGTCAAAGGCTTTGGCATAGTCAATAAAGCAGAAATAGATGTTTTTCTGGAACTTTCTTGCTTTTTTGATGATCCAGTGGATGTTGGCAATTTGATCTCTGGCTCCTCTGTCTTTTCTAAAACCAGCTTGAACAACTGGGAAGTTCACAGTTCACGTATTGCTGAAGCCTGGCTTGGAGAATTTTAAGCATTACTTTACTAGCGTGTGAGATGAGTGCAATTGTGTGGTAGTTTGAGCATTCTTTGGCATTGCCTTTCTTTGGGATTGGAATGAAAACTGACCTTTTCCAGTCCTGTGGCCACTGCTGAGTTTTCTAAATTTGCTAGCATATTGAGTGCATACTTTCACAGCGTCATCTTTCAGGATTTGAAATAGCTCAATTGGAATTCCATGACCTTCGTAGTGATGCTTCCTAAGGCCCACTTGACTTCACATTCCAGGATGTCTGGCTCTAGGTGAGTGATCACACCATCGTGATTGTCTGGGTTGTGAAGATCTTTTTTGTATAGTTCTTCTGTGTATTCTTGCCACCTCTTCTTAATATCTTCTCCTTCTGTTAGGTCCCTACCATTTCTGTCCTTTATTGAGCCCATCTTTGCATGAAATGTTCCCTTGGCATCTCTAATTTTCTTGAAGAGACCTCTAGCCTTTCCCGTTCTATTGTTTTCCTCTATTTCTTTGCATTGACGGCTGAGGAAGGCTTTCTTATCTCTCCTTGCTATTCTTTGGAACTCTGCATTCAAATAGGAATATCTTTCCTTTTCTCCTTTGTTTTTTGCTTCCAGTCTTTTCACAGCTATTTGTAAGGCCTCCTCAGACAGCCATTTTGCTTTTTTGCATTTCTTTTTCTTGGGGATGGTCTTGATCCCTGTCTCCTGTACAATGTCACAAACCTCCATCCATAGTTCATCAGGCACTCTGTCTATCAGATCTAGTCCCTTAAATCTATTTCTCACTTCCACTGTATAGTTATAAGGGATTTGATTTAGGTCATACCTGAATGGTCTAGTGGTTTTCTCCATTTTCTTCAATTTCAGTCTGAATTTGGCAATAAGGATTTCATGATCTGAGCCACAGTCAGCTTCCAGTCTTGTTTTTGCTGACTGTATAGAGCTTCTTCATCTTTGACTGCAAAGAATATAATCAATCTGATTTCGGTGTCTACCATCTATCTGGTGATGTCCATGTGTAGAGTCTTCTGTGTTGTTGGAAGAGGGTGTTTGCTATGACCAGTGCGTTGTCTTGGCAGAACACTATTAGCCTTTGTGTAGTTGAAGTATGTTTATTTTCAAATATCATACCACGTGCCTTGGCCTGCTGCAGTCCATGGGGTCGTGAAGAGTCCAACATGGCTTGATGACTGATAGACAGCAACAAGCACACCCCTTATATGTGGAATCTAAAAAGAAATGACACAAATGAACTTACTTAGGAAATAGAGAGTCACAGACTTAGAAAATGAATTTACGGTTGCCAGGCGTAGGGGAGGGATATTAATAGTTAGGGAGTTTGGGAAGGTCATGTACATCCTGCTATATTCAAAACGGATACCATCAACAAGGACCTATTGTATAGCACGGGGAACTCTACTAGATGTTATATGGCAGCCTGGATGGGTGGGGGTTTGGGGGAGAATGGATACATACACATGTATGGCTGAGTCCCTTCACTGTTCACCTCAAACTATCACAACATTGATAATGGGCTATACCCCAATACAAAATAAGAAGTTTAAAGTCTGAAAAAAAGAGATGTTTTTTGATGTGGACCATTTTTGAAGTATTTATGGAATTTATTACAACATTGCTTCTGTTTTGTGTTTTGACTGAGAGGCATGTGGGATCTTAGCTTCCTGACCAGGGATTGAACCCGCACCCCCGGCATTGGAAGGTTAAGTCTTAACCGCTGGATGCCAGGGAAGCCCCAGAGGAGTATTCTTGATGGCCTCCCACTGTCCCAGCCCTCAGCTTTTCTCGGGTGGTGCTGCTTTAGACTTGGGCACACCTTCGGACCCTTGTCTTGGCCCCTGTATTTTAGAGGGCTCCCCACTGGCCCTCCTCCAACCACTCCCTGTCCACGGACCAAGTGGGGGAGTTTCTGTGCTCACCCGGAACCTGTGCCATCCCCATTCGGATCATGTTCCAGTTGCCCAGCACCCTGGTAGTCCCCACCCCTCGGCCCTGAGTCCTTCTCCAAGATCTGTAGAAATCTCTTGCCTGGGTCAGTTCTGAGAGCAAATGTGAAGCCAATGGGAGCGCCCAAAGCTGGAAGTGTGACGGAGGCAAGCGAGTTCACAGCGGATTTGGACAGAGCTGAGTGTCCACACACACGTGCAAAGCCCTGCGGTGCTGCCTGCAGCTTAAGGAGGCAGGGCGTAGGACACAGGACAGTTCTCCCCACGCTGCTCTGTTCTGGCATGGAACGCTGGGGAGCCTGAAAATGCAACCTTTGAACCAAGACTTGCAGGTATTGTAAAAGTATTTATCGAGGAAGGAGGGTCAGTTCAGTTCAGTTCATTTGCTCAGTCATGTTCGACTCTTCGCGACCCCATGGACTGCAGCACGCCAGGCTTCCCTGCTCTTCACCAACTCCCAGAGCCTACTCACTCATGTCCATCTAGTCGCTGATGCCATCCAACCATCTCATCCTCTTTCGTCCCCTTCTCCTCCTGCCTTCAACCTTTCCCAGCATCAGGGAAGGACGTTAGGATAAGTTTTATTCAAATGCTCATAGCTTGATATTTAACTTTGAAATATTTAGACTTTCTGGATGCGTATAACCAAAGCTATGGTTTTTCCAATAGTCATGTATAGATGTGAGTGTTGGACCATAAAGAAGGCTGATCGCCCAAGAATTGATGCTTTCAAACTGATTCTGGAGAAGACTCTTGAGAATCCCTTGGACAGCAAGGAGATCAAATCAGTCAATCTTAATGGAAATCAACCCCAAATATTCATTGGAAAGACTGATGCTAAAGCTGAAGCTCCAACAATTTGGCCACCTGATGTGAAGAGCCGACTCATTGGAAAAGGAAAAGACCCTGATGCTGGGAAAGATTGAGGGCAATAGGGGGCGACAGAGGATGAGATGGTTGGCTGGCATCACCAACTCAATAGACATGAGTCTGAGCAAACTCCAGGAGATAATGAAGGACAGGGAAGCCTGGTGTGCTGTGGTTCATGGGGCTGCAAAAGTGGGAAACGACTTAGGGACAATCCGAGTCCATGGTGGTTGCATTTCTGCCCCAGAGCCACTAGATGTCAGCAGTGGGCTCTGGTGGCCCTCTGGAGCCAGTGCCCCAGTGAGCTATATCCATTTGTCTCCTCTCCAGCCCTGGGGTGGGAAGATCGCCTGGAGAAGGGAAAGGCTACCCTACCCACGCCAGCACTCTGGCCTGGAGAATTCCATGGACTGTACGGTGCATGGGGGTCGCAAAGAGTCGGACACGACTGAGTGACTTTCATGTCACTTTCCAGCTCATTAAACAGCCCTTCCCTTGTGTGAGATCCCTGCTCAGGGAGGGGCTGAAGGGAACGTCAAGGCTGCAGGTGGAGGGAATTCCCTGCTATGCAGTGTGGCCAAAAAAGAGGGAGGGGGGATATGCGGTGGAGGTGAGGCATGCAGACAGGAACTAGGGAGTCAAACAGGAGGTGAGGTTCTGTTTTATTTTTTCAAGAAGTTAGCTTTTGAGTTGGAATCCAGGAGGAGGAACTAGCCATGAAGCAGTCCAGAGAAAACACATCCAGGAAGAGAAATAACAGGAGCAAAGGCTCTGAGGTAGGAGCAAGTGTGGAACTCCAAAGAAGTCACAAATTTGTGCCTTAAAAAAAAAAAAAAAGAAACAATTGAAGTATAGAGGCTTTCCTGGTGGTGGCTCAGCTGGTAAAGAATCCACCTGCAATGTGGGAGACCTGGGTTCGATCCCTGGGTTGGGAAGATCCCCTGGAGAAGGGAATGACTACCCATGCCAGTGTTCTGGCCTGGAGAATTCCACAGACTGTACAGTTCACGGAGTCACAAAGAGTCGGACACGACTGAGTGACTCTCACTTTCACTTTCACAGTTGATTCACAATATAGTGTGAGTTTCACGTGTATAGCAAAGTGATTCATGTGTATATATATATATATTTTTTTTCAGATTCTTTTCCATTATAAGTAATTACAAGATATTGAATATAGTTCCATGTGCTATACAGTAGGTTCTTGTTATGTTTTATATACAGTAGTGTATATCTGTTAATCCCAAACTCCTAAATTATCCCTTCTTCCCCTTTCCTTTCCCTTTTGATAACTGTTAAGTTTATTACTTCACTTGGAATGATAATCTCTAGGCTCATCCATGTTGCTGCAAATGGCATTATTTCATTCTTTTTAATGGCTGAGTAATATTCCTGTGTGTGTGTGTGTGTGTGTGTGTATACCACACCTTCTTTACCCAGCTTCCCCAGTGGCTCATCTGGGGAAGAATCCATCTGCAGGAGACACTCAGGAGACCCAGGTTCAATCCCTGGATTAGGAAGAACTGGAGAAGGAAATGGCAACCTGCTCCAGTATGCTTGCTTGGGAAATCTTGTGGACAGAGGAGCCTGGTGGGCTACAGTCCATGGGGTTGCAAAGAGTTGGACACGACTGAGTGATTAAACAACAAACAGCATACCACACCTTCTTTATCCATTCAACTGTTGATAGACACATAGGTTGGTTCCATGTCTTGGCTATTAGAGATTGCTGCTATGATCACTGGGGTGCAAGTATCTTTTCAAATTAGAATTTTTGTCTTTTCTGGATATATGCCCAGGAGGGGGACTGCTGGATCATGTGGTAATTCTATCTTTAGTTTTTTAAAGGAACCCCCGTATCGTTCTCCACATCCTCTCCAGCATTTATGAACTGGTGACTTTAAAAGGTGTGCATTGAAGTGGAAATATGAAGGCACAAACCACAAAGGCTTACTGGCCCAGCCTCGGCACCTGCTCGCTTCCTCTCATATTTTCTCTGCTAGTCGCTGTTTCTTTCCTTGACTTCTGAATGTCTGTGCTGGTCAGGAAAGAGTCTGAGGGTACAGCCCTACAAAGGCAGTGTAAGAGATCTGACAACGGTGGTTTCTAACGCAGGTGTTTGTAATACCCAAGCGTTCACCTTACACACAGGGTCCCTGGCAAATAAGCTCCTGAGAGACCAGGACTGTGTTCTCTTGGATGCCCTGCTGGGCTTCCCACCTCGCCCCTCAGAACGGGCAGAGTGGGTAGTGTGTGTGTGCTCTGAAGACAGAGTCTGGGCCAGAGTCCCAGCTCCGCCGCTTTCATGCCGTGCGATCCAGCTGACACGGCCTGTCCTCATCTAATGCTGCTACCCCCTCAGGGTAGAAAGTTCACACAACAAATCCTTCTGTACAAAAAGTTCTTCCTTCCAGCTTCCATGATCTGACCACTGGCCTCTCCTACACAGCTTGGTTTTTTTTCAGAAACCCATGGACTCTGGAGAAGGAATTCAATATGCCATTATTTAAGCCCAAATTCACTCAAGCTAAGAAGTTTATTAGAACACATGAGTATTTCCTGGACATAACTCAAGATAAATTCTTTAAGCAAATCTGAATTAGGTTAAAGGAGAGGAAGCTATAGAAGCTTCATGTGAAGATTAGGAATCTCTGGGAAAGATGAAAATTGACTGTTATATAAAATTATCCTCAAAAGTTCAGTCTTCAGTTGAATACCAGATAAGGTTGGCTTGTGCCTGGAAAGAGGCATTAAAAAAAAAATACTAAAATCATTTTTTCCAGAATCCTTACAGTGTCCTCATTACTTCTCCTCTTGCTGTCGGTATGCAATTGAATTTACTAAGGTGGACGTTCCTAAAATGTGACACAAATCACCAACCCAAGGACAATTTAGATTTCTTTTCATTTTCTTGGGCTCCAAAATCACTGCAGATGGTGACTGCAGCTTGGAAGAAAAGCTGTGACCAACCTAGACAGTGTATTAAAAAACAGAGACATTACTTTGCCGGCAAAGGTCCGCATAGTCAAAGCTATGGTTTTTCCAGCAGTCATGTATGGGTGTGAGAGTTGGACTATAAAGCTGAGCACCGAAGAATTGATGCTTTCGAACTGTGGTCTTGGAGAAGACTCTTCAGAATCCCTTGGACTCCAAGGAGATCAAACCAGTTAACCTTAAAGGAAATCAACCCTGAATACTCACTGGAATGACTGATGCTGAAGCTGAAGCTCCAATACTTTGGCCATCTGATATGAAGAGCCGTCTAATTGGAAAAGACCCTGATGTTGGAAAGATTGAAGGCGGAAGGAGAAGCAGATGACAGAGGATGAGATGGTTGAGTGGCATCATCCTCAGTGGACATGAGTTTGAGCAAGCTCTGGCAGATAGGAAGGACACAAAGTCTGGTGTATTGCAGTCCATGGGGTCACAAGGAGTCAGACACGACTTAGTGACTGAACAGCAACAAAACCTAGACAATGGGCATGTTACACAGGTTTGCAAAAATTCTAGGGAAGGCAACCACTCTGGTCCTCTGAAAAAGAAAATGTACTTTTGCCTAAAATGTGCACCAGTCTGTTAGGTTACGAAATGCAGTATAATGCTAAAATTACCTTTCAAAATGCTTAAATTAGTAACCTGAAATAAGCCAGTGACCTTAGCATGCCCTCCACATGGGGGTGAGCAAAAGAGACTTTAACGGGAAGACCAAAACAAAGCTGAAACTATCTGCCGCAGGGGGGTCCTACAGTACAAGCTGAAGGAGCCCTGTTACTCAGAGGAAGTCACTTTAGTTCAGGGCATTTAAACCTTGGCACCACTGACACTACAGCCCCCACTCCTGCCCCCAGCTTGTGGGTGGGAGTGGGGGGCTGTTAAGCAGCATCTCTGGCCTCTACTCACTAGATGCCAGGGGCACAGCCACCCCCACCCAAACATGGGACAGCCCGACATGTCTGCAGACACTGCCAAGTGTGGGGGCAGAACTGAAAACCCCTGGTTGGCAGCAGGTTGAAAACCAGTGCTCTAGATAAAACTCAGGCAGTGTCTGCTCTGCAGAGATAAAAGACTCTTCAGAAACCTTTTCCAAAAGAAAAGAAAGTGAAAAGTGAAAGTGAAGTCGCTCAGTCATGTCCGACTCTTTGTGACCCCATGGACTGTAGCCTACGAGGTTCCTCTGTCCCTGGAATTCTCCAGGCAAGAGTACTGGAGTGGGTTGCCATTTCCTTCTCCAGAGGATCTTCCTGACCCAGGGATCGAACCCGGGTATCCCACATTGCAAGCAGATGTGGGAGACACAGGGGAAACTCTTCCAAAAGGGCTGTTCTTTTGTTCTTCCCTGGAAGCATCTGAAATGTGGTACCAGAGAAAGATGTTTTATACCAATGAATTAATAAAGACGACCATGTGTTAAGTCAATTTCAGCAGTGGAATATTTTAATTACAGTCATGATTTACAACGTGAGATATTTCAGAATGGATTCTGCAGGGGAATTCATTGGTGATCCAGCGGTTAAGACTCTTGTGCTTTCACGGCAGAGGGTGTGGGTTTGCTCCCTGGCTGGGGAACTAAGATCCTGCATGCCGTGAGGTGAAACCAGAAAAGAAAAACGGATTCTGCATTTGGAAGCAGGAAAGGCGCGCTTTCTAGGCTGGCTCCCCGTGTGAACCTTAGGATGGCTGCCCACTCATGCCCAGTTGGCTTCCCTGGGAGTCCTTCTCTGCAATCTTGCCCTCAATGCCAGCAAGAGGAGATTTCTGTCTTCTCTTGGAAACTAAGCCACGGGTCAAACTAATTAATGAGATGAAATCATCTTCTCATGATCTCATAACTGGATGTTTTCCCCTTTCATGAGGAGGGGGATGAAAGGGGAATTTTACTTAAAAAAATTAAACTCACAATTAATATTCTCCCATTAATAATTATATGAGTTAAACACAAAGGCCACATTCTACCAACAACTGATAAAAGTACAAGCATGTATCTGCCACAAGAACAAACCCAAAACTTGATACGCCGTGCTGTGCTGAGTCATTCAGTCGTGTCCGACTCTCTGCGACCCACCAGGCTCCTCTGTCCACGGGGACTCTCCAGGCAGGAATACTGGAGTGGGTTGCCATGCCCTCCTCCAAGAGTATCTTCCCAACCTACGGATCGAACCCAGGTCTCCCGCATTGCAGGCAGATTCTTTACCAGTTGAGTTATCAGGGAAGCCCCATACATGATCAAGTCTGATATGCATAATGGCTTGATATACATTAATTACTACACTAAAAGCAGCTTTACTTTTTAAAACTTTATTGATTTACCACTTGATTAAAGCATGGGATATTTATTTTAACAGTATTATACATAATATTTTTACATAGAAAACTTTACATAGCATTTCATATTATATAATTCTGCTTATTCTTTCAAAAATGTGTACATCCATTGGGCAAGGAATGCTTTTCATTAAATTACCAATATTAAATGCACTTAATCATCATGTATAGATTAAACAAAAGTAGCTATTAACTAATTTTTAGGCATTTTTAAGGAGGTAAAACATACATTTGCACATAAAGAAATATTTGAGGCAAATATGCAAGATAAAATTTTTAAAAAATCAGAACACTGAGAAAAACTACACTTTTGACGAGTGTCTTTTTTTGAGAGCAAGGACTTCCACGTAGAATCATTCTTTTAAATACTCAGCTTTGGTTTCTTTGTTTCCCAAATTACAAAGCTGCGGATCACAAACTCCAGGATTTCGCATGAGTTCAAGCTATGCCTACTTTTAACACAAATATTAGAACAGAATTCAGAAAATGCAGTTGAGGATCCAGTTTCTATTTAAACCAATTATCCATTTGCATCATAACAACAAACGTCTGAATGCGATGGTCATACCTGCATTTATCAGCAGGTTCCTATAATAACTATTCAGTGTATAGCCATAATCACAAAAGAATGATGAGAAATTTTAGTTTTTTTAGTTTCTTTTTTTGCATTTTGTACAAAAGTCACCTCTCAGAGGAAATGTTGTTTCCAGATATTATTAAACAATTCCTATTATGTATGTTCTTTGGTTGTACGTGAGGAGTGACAGGAAAAAGTCGCATTTGACTAAAGACGCATTATTAGAAATAAAATTTCCCATCCAGCGTTTGTTGTTAAGATGCCAAAGCTGGTGATCTCCCTAAAGGACAATGAAGAAAAACAAAATTGCTCAAAGCAGCAGTATTGTAACAAACAGAAGCTTCTCTAGAGACCCAGCACAAATAATCAACACTTAAAGCAACTGAGAAAGAAATAAGGCCTTGGAAACGCGTTGCTCTCCTCCGTAACCTTGTGAATGAATGGCCGCTGGCCCAGGGCTGCAGGGTCACCCCCTTCACGGGTGTTTGTGTGTGGCATGCACACGTTCACCGTGAGCTGGGATAGATTTATTCACAAAAGAGAATTTAGGCTGAATGGCTTATTACTGGAGGTAAGGGATTTTCACCTGTATGTCACGGTCCACTGACAAGAAAAAGAAAAATCACCCTAAATGGTTTGACATCCAGTTTTTAAAAGGTCCATGCTGGTACAATTTAAATGCCTCACTCAGAAAATCAAATCTCTTAAAAAACGCAGCTGAAAAGAAATTCAAACCTTAATGTTTCGGCATGGAACAAAATGCACTTACACATTTCCTATGCTGTAAGCAGAGGGAGAAATGAAAGAGGAGGCAGGAATACATGGGCAGAGTCTTGCCGTCCCATTCAGTGAAGAAAATGTCCCATGAGACCCTCAGAGGGGAAGCAAACATCTCCACGCAGGGACGCAGCTGGACAGAAAATGTATGAGTGGGCCGCGTGCGCCCCACTTACACCCTTAGCGCAGGCGTCGATGGGGACGGCCGACTGGCTGAGGCTGTGACGAACCACAGAATCAGCGAGGGAGCCAGCATGTGGCTTCCGCGCTGCAGGGTGAGGATGTAACGGAGTCCAGGACTAGCATGGTGTATGTGCTAACGTTTCACAGTAAAACACTCTCCCCCTGCCCCTTCCTGCTAAGTGTCAGAGCCCCTCTTCTCTCATGGACGTAAATAACGTAAAAACCTAAACATCTCTTTTCTTCTTTGGTACAGAAATTAAAACACTTTGGGGGGAAAAAAAAAGTAGAGTACTGCTGGCCAAAACCAAACATTTCTCAAGGCTGGTAGAACACACACACAAAAAATGTGAGAAATCAGTCTTAGTAAACAAAAGCACCAGAAATCTTTCTCTGTGAAAAAAAACTATCTGATTTTTTTTTTTTTAGATTAGGTTCCCAACTGACTAACTTCTAAGGCACCAGAGTTGACCTCAACACAACCCAGTTTATAGGACTACAGGGTGTCGGTAGCCGTCTGCATGTTTTAATACCTCTGTAACGGTTCTAACGCTGAGGGCTGCTCTTGGCGAGCAAAAGGTGAGGGCAGAGATGAAGCCTGTGTTCTTTCTCACCGACTCCAATCAAGTCAGCGCCCGAACCGACTGCTTGCAGGCCTTGGGCCGTATGCATAGACTGCCCACTCCACAGCTGCACAATTCAGTTCTATGGCAGCTAAGAGTATTGCACCATCATCAACACCGTAAGGACCCCAGAATCTGACCCTTCCAGAGAACTCGGCTCCTCGGCTCTAATGAACGGAAGCACTGAACACCTGCCACCTCCTGCTGAGGTCACAGTCAGCTGTGCCGGCCTCACAACGGCACAGGTCAGCTCGGGTTCAACCCGCGACACGTGGCCGTGGAGGCTCGCAGGAGCCCCCTCCTCACGCAGAGTGCCCAGCACCCGCCCCCCATCTCTCTCTCTCTCTTTCGAGGGCTGGCCCATGCTGGGGACTGGGCCAAGCAGAGATACTAACTGTTGGTATGTTCACTATTCCGAGGTAAAAATAAAAGGTTTACTCAAATATAAATTAACTCTCTTAAATTACTACTTCATTTTTGTTACTACTTCATATATTAGATGGACAATGTATTCTGGAAATTTTAATACCCCCTCCACAAATACTTCAAGGAAGACTAGTCATCTTCATTTGTTTCCTTTTTCCTATAGACTTTTCCTCCCCAAGTTACTAAAACAGGGAGAGCCAGAAGCACTACATTTGTTTTTTAAACCTTGCAAGCTCTTAATTCTAACTTAATTACTAAGCTCTGCTTTCAGTTAAATCCTCAGTAATATCTTTTTTTAAAAAAATGCTTTAAAAACCACGCAGACATTAACAAAACGGGGAAAAGAACAAGAACTCTTTTTTCCCTGTACCTTTCCCCAAACCATCCTAACTGCACTTGACTCACAACCGACAGAAACACTCAAACTTCTCTAGCACACTCAAACAACAAAAACCAGCGTATTTTAAGTGGCACTTAGCCGTTACAAGAAATTTTATTAACGTACTCTAGTAATCACGCACCTATACAGCTATGTTCAGTATCTTCAAGGAGAGTGACTTCCCCTGACGGGAGAGAACAGCCAGTCGTGGGACTGGAGGACAGTGACGGTGAGTGCAATGACCGGTGACACGCAGCTCGACGGGAAACGAGGAATGGCTGACAGAGACGAGACAGACTCCCCACCTACTGTGTCAACTGGGGAAACACCACAACGCCCGAGTCCCAGGGCTCTGACGACACCATCTTTGCCCAGGCCTCTCTAGCTTCAGGATGTCGACTTTCTGCAGTCTGACCCTTCCCGAGATGTGCCAGGCAGGGGCAGCACGGGGACAGTTCTGCAGAGCGGCAGCAGTGCCCGCAGGGGCCAGGGCTACCAGATTGGCGACAGGCTCCCCGGGACTTGTGATGGCTCTTCTGGAATCCATATCTTATACACAACGCCTATCCTCAAGAAGAACTTCCGCAGAACGGCTCGGAGCTCAGGAATCAGGTCAAACTGCATAATTTCACACAGGTAGGGGTAGTACATGGAAGCATGTGCTTTAAACTTGAGGGGGGAGAGAAGGAGAGAGAGAAAATTAGACGTGGAACTATTGTTCTGCCCTTGGTTTTCCGAAAGTATTCATCTCACCCTGGAACTTCTTGCAAATAATATTGGCACTTTTTCCCTCACTGTTGGAAAGTAGGTGCAAAAAACTGCAAATTAATACTTCTTTTAGTTATATTTAATGCCAAACACAAACTGGGGACAGTCTTACTACCAAAGTCAGTTTTCATTTCAGTAAATCAAGATTCCAGTTCTAATTCAGGCTTTCACAACCTCACCCCTCCCTTCCAACAAAGCCACAGTGAAAATCAGGTAGTTGTTTAACAGGAACCTGCCTTTCTCCACTGGGGTTCTTTGACAGAAAAAGCTCAATAACCTCAGACACCCACTGTCCACAATGAATCAACTTCCTGCCAATGCTCCTAGAATGGTGCTAGTTATGTAACCTCCTTGGAAGAATGAGCAAAGTCGTTGCTTCAAAGTCTCAGTATAATGCCAACCCAAACCCAAATTCTGGGGAAGACATTACTTGCTTATACCTTTTCGTCGTTTATTTTGAGGGTTTTTGTTAGAAGTAACAACAGGAGGCTTGTCCAGGCTTCCCGATGGCTTTCAGAATTCACCGTGATGAAATAGGCCAGGGCCTCGGAGCACACACTGGAAGAACCAGCGGAGGGCAAGCGAGTCAGACGGAAGAGGAATGTCACACATTTCACTGGAGCGGAGAACGCTTTCATCTTTTTTTTAGACTTTTTATTTTGTATTGGGAGTATAACTGATTAACAATACTGTGGCATTAACAGCTTCAGGGGGACAGCAAAGGGCCTCAGCCCTACACACACATGTATCCATTCCCCCCAAAGTCCCCTCCTCTCCAGGCTGCCGCATAACGCTGAGCAGAGTCCCCTGTGCTGGAAGCAGGCCCTTGCCGGTCATCCATTTTAAACACAGCAGAGTACATGTCCATCCCCAACTCCCTAACGATCCCTTTCCCCCACCCTCCCCATCGGCAACCACAAAGAGGACTCTAATCGTGCAGTGAGGATCCCACGAGCACCGTCTGGCTGTGCCATCTTGAGCACGCCCGAGCTTCAGTTTGCTCAGCTATAAAGTGGGAATAAACAGCTGCGCCAAATCCGATGGGCTGCTGTGACTATGAAACTGAACAAGGACATTCAACGTAAGGCCGGTACAGGCCCGGCCGGTAGCTGGGGCTCGGCCAGGCAGGGTTTGCAACACAACCAGCACGAGAGCCTGTCACCCGCAGTTAGCCACGAACCCCCATTCTCTTCTCACACAATACACAACAGCCAGTTTTTAAAACATGTTGTGTTAAAAACTTAACACGTATGTATGTCCTTCAGAGAAACTGTATGAGACCATGTAGGTAGTTCTCTCTTGGACTTGATGTTAAAGGAGCTGCTAGTGTCCCCTTTAATGAATGAATTCATTTTTCAGCTTATGACTTGTCATATATTCTCTTTGTAAGATGACTGAAAAGGGCAAAAAAATCATTGAAGAGAAAAAAATTCCCACAATCCCATCACTCTAAGGAACGTGTGTGCGTGCTATGTCACTTCAGTCGTGCCCGACTCTCTGTGACCCCACTGACTGTCGCCCACCAGGCCCCCGTCCTTTGGGGTTCTCCAGGCAGGAACACAGGGGTGCGCTGCCGTGCCCCCCTGCAGGGGGTCTTCCCCACCCAGGGATGGAACCTGTGTCTCCTGCACTGCAGGTGATTTCTTACGGCTGAGTCACCGGGGAAGCCCACTCCAAGGGACACATGACACTATTTTGGCATATTTCCTTCCAGGTATTTTTGGTGACTTTTTATTCTTTTATTTTTTCTTTCTTTTTTTTTTTTTACAAACCCTTGTGTTGAGGGCTGACTTTCAATAGATCGCAGCGAGGGAGCTGCTCTGCTACGTACGAAACCCCGACCCAGAAGCTGGTCGTCTACGAATGGTTTAGCACCAGGTTCCCCACGAACATGCGGTGCGTGACGGGCGAGGGGGTGGCCGCCTTTCCGGCCGCGCCCCGTGTCCTGGGACGAAGGGCTCTCTGCAACGGACCCCGGTCTCCACGCACGGCGGGGTGCGCCGCGCCGCGCCCCGAGGGACACGGGCGATGGCCCGCCAGCGGGGACGGTGGGGGACCGGCTATCCGAGGCCAACCGAGACTCCCGTGGCGCTGCCGTATCATTCCGCCTGGGCGGGATTCTGACTTAGAGGCGTTCAGTCATAATCCCACAGATGGTAGCTTCGCCCCATTGGCTCCTCAGCCAAGTACATACACCAAATGTCTGATATTTTTGGAGACTTTTAAAAAGCAATGCTTAAATATTACAAGTATATATGGCTTTACTTCCTGCTTTTTTGTGGTGAAACTTGTGTTATGAGCATGTTTCCACATCAAGGAAAAAAAATTGTTTTTAATTGTTTTTATTTTTTGGCCACACTGTGTGGCATACAGGATCTTAGTTCCCTGACCAGGGAGCAAATCTGTGCCCTTTGCATCGGAAGCTTGGAGTCTCATCTGCACTGGACTGCCAGGGAAGTCCCAGAAAATCACTATTATTTTTTTCCAGAAAATTATTTTTTAAACACTTAATTTACAAAATTTCATTTATTTTTTGGCTATGCTATGCGGCTTGCGAAATCTCAGTTCCCTCACCAAGGATCGAACCCAGGTCATGGCAGTGAAAGCCTGCAATCCTAACCACTAGACCACCAGGGAATTCCCCCAAACTTCATTTTTAAATTCTAAATTCTGCATAATATTCTATCATAGGATATACCATAATGTATATCCTATAATATACACTGATACACAGCTGAGCTGCTTTAAATTTTTCCTCTTTATATCTACAATGAACGTTCTGTGTGAAAATCGTGATTTCCCTAATAGTGGAATTACTGAGTCAAAGAAAGATGGAATTCTTTAACGCTCTTGAGCTACACACACACACATATATACATATATACGTAAAATGCCCTGTGATTTCTAGGGAGATCCAGTGGTGCAGCAAGAGTGCGTGTCTTATCACATGGTTGTCAGCACTCCATGATCATGTTTTCAAACCTTAAAGGAGTGAAAAGAGGCATAGACACAGCATGTTGCTCACGGCTGCCCAAGAAACTGGGTGGCAAAGATCTACTTCTCTGCAGAGGGCTCGCTCCATGGAATCCACTGCCTGCCCACTGCTCCATTTCTGCACCAAGTAAGTGGATCCTGGTGCCCATGTGACTCTGTTTCTCTTGGGAAGCAGGGATGGCGGGACGTCGGAGCTGACAGTGCTCTAGAGGGGACTTAGCCAGGACTAAGGCCTGATGCCTCCGAGCTCGGGGCACTTTCCCCTGCTGAGGTTTCTGTGCTTTAAGAAACGATACACAGAAGAAGTGAGGCCCTGTCCTCTTTAGGGCATTAAGAAAACGAATAGCAGAGCCACCCAACAGAAAAAACCAAAAGGAGAACAGCTTCTAGGGCAGTCAACATGTAGCTACTTTTCTTCTACTCTTTTCAAAGCACAGTGCTGTTGAAAAGCATTTGGTGTATTACAGATAAGAAATCTAATCAGAAATAATTCTTACCTTAAAAGGCGCTGCTGAATTTCTTCCCAGGAATCCTTGCGGTTCTCATCGACATACATTCGAAACAGGATCCTCAAACAACAGGCCAGGCTGCTGGTTTCTTGCTTTAGAAGATTGGGTTTAGACTTGCCCTTAAAACCTAGGGATCAGATAGTCATGTAAACTGTGCACGCTCCCAGGGTAATGCTAAGAAATCATGTGGGAACCTAATGTAGTTACTTTAGGAGATATCCAAACATATCACATTAAAAAAAATAAAATTATTATTTATTTGGCTTCACAGGATCTTAGTTGCAGCATGTGGGATCTAGTTCCCTGACCAGGGATGGAACCCAGGCCCCCTGCACTGGGAACATGGAGTCTTAGCCCCTGGACTACCAGGGAAGTCTCCATCTCACATTCTTAACAGGGCTCAATTGTGATATTGAACAAAGGCAGCCCTGACGCCGCACCCTCGGTATAGGACATACTTTGCTCCTCAACATCCTGAACTGTTCTCCATTCAGACTCTGCTCACTGGTGGGTGAAGCCATTCATTTCATCTTCTCAAGTGTTATGGCTCTTTAAAATTGTAGCATGTTTCTGAGTTGCTAGATTTTTTTTCTCACAAAGCACATATAAGAACACATTTTCTTAAACAAAGCAATACCAATCAGCCACTGGGATGTGTAAAATACTCTAATAAGCAAAATCTTATTATTGGCAAAGATGTAAAACACCTAGATACGTTAAAGCTAAAGAGAAAAATGACATTTTAAAATTATGGGCGAAAACAGGCATCTGGGGAGAAAATTAACGGTAACAATACAAAAATTATATATAAAGTACCACTTTCATACAAAGTTCACAAAATGAGACTCCTACTGTCTTCACCCCTACACAAACATACGTGTGTGTATACACACATACGCCACTCATGTCCAGGACTTATATATTTACATATGGAGGTGGGAGAGAAAAACCCCTAAAAGCCCCAGAAAATGTACCAACGTGCCTGTTTCTCTAGACTTCCACAGTTTTTACACCATCATATTTAACTCTACAATTATAATCTAATGTAAAATTTCCTGACTTGCTAGGCTAAACTCTAAACCAATTTGTTTTTCCATCAAATACCAATAATCTCCTGTGTGCCAGGCTACATTCCTGGTACTGGGATGAAATTTCCCTTCTTTCTCTCTCAAGAGTGAAGACACCTGTTAAGTCATTCCAGCTGTGTGTACCAGACCAGTGACTTTCCAAAGATGGTTTAGGACGGTGACCAGGGCGACCACCTGTTCTATGTGTGAGTCTGCCTTACCTGCTCGCCACAGGACAGTCCGTTGCTCGTAATTGGAGTTGAAGGCCTTTGAGAATGAATGGGACTCCTGCAAGCAGTCCAGGAGCTTGAAGAGGTGCTGGGAAGACATGTACTTGTACATGCCCTGGTCCTCCGTCTCGATGTGGATATCTGCGTCGAGCGTGTCTTGCTAGAGAGGGGAGGATAACAGAGCTGAGTAAAGAAGACAGAATGGCTTTGGACACGCTGGTATCAGAGCTCTCCAGAAGTCCTGCTCTCTATAAGGTACTTCCTTCCTCAGCAGCCTCAGCGGTCTTGCGCTCAGACTCTGCTCACTGGCTGGTGAAAGGAAGCGCTGAGCCCCTGCATGACGGCAAGCTCTGCAGGCCAGAGTTGCCGTCGCTTCAGTACCGCCCTCACCGCATGAACACGAGTGTGTGTTTCTCCAATTATTTCATTACACGATTGCACTGGCCTTCTCTTATTTTATAAAGAAAGTGGAAAATGAGAAAATCAAACTGTAGTACCTGTGACAGAAGGTTTGAGTCTCAAAACATACTGAAAGAAATTTTGAGGCAAAGCTCACATGGCCATCTCATCTCAAGCTTCATCACGTGATCAATGAACTTTAGTAGGTTTGACAATTGTGTTTTTAAATGTGAAGGGAAAAACCATAAAAATAGGTATGAGATGCTAGAAATTTTTATTGAACATGTTGCCTGAAATGTGGGACATAATTACGGATTTTGTATTTGTTGAGACCTCGAGGAAAATGGACCACATCCCTCCCTATAAACCAGAGGTTACAAAAGGGCAGAGTTTGCAATACTCCTGAAATAAAGCTATAAATTCAGTGTAATCTCTATCAAAATTCCAGCTGACACCTTTGCAGGAATTGACAAGCTGATCCTAAAATTCATAGGTAAATGTTGTAAATGACACAGAAGAACCAAAACAGTCTTGGGAAAAAAAAAAAGAGGCACAAAGCTGGAAGACGCATTCTTCCCTATTTAAAAAACTCATAAAAAAAACTAATCAAGAGTGTGAAACTAGCATAAAGACAAACGTACAGATCAATGGAATATACTGAGAATCCAGGAATAAAACCTCATACTTATGATCAAGAGACTTCCAGCATGTATGTCAAAATAATTCAACGGGGAAAAAAGTCTTTATAGTGAATGGTACTGGGATGAATGAATATTTACATGCAAAAGAATGAAAGTAGACTCCCTATCTCCCATCGTATACAAAAGTAAACTAAAAAAGTGGGTCAAAGATCTAAATATAAGAGTTAAAACTGCAAAATTCTTAAAAGAAAATGTAGGCCTAAATCTCTGTGACCTTGAATTAGGCAATGCTTTTAGAAATAACATTTAAAGTACAACTGGAGAAAAACAGTAACTTGGACTTTTATCAAAATTAAAAACTTTTGTTCTTCAAAGGATACCACCAAGACATTGAAAAGATAATGCACAGATCATATATCTATCTGCTAAGAGACTAGTATCTAGAAAATACAAAAACTCCTGCAATGATAAAAAGATAAACAATTCAACAAAAAGGACCTGAATAGGTGTTTCTCCAAAGATGAGAATAAATCCACAATGAGCTGCTACTACACACCCACGAGGATGGCTATAATTTTTTTATGATACTTTAAATAAAACCAGCAACACAATGATAACCACTGGTGAGGAGGTGAAGACACCGGAACCGTCACACACTGTTGGTGGGAATGGAGAACAGTCTAGCTGTTCTAGAGAACAGCCTGGCAATTCCTCAAAAAGGCAAACACAAAGCTACCATATGACCCAGCAATTCTACTCCTAGGTTTATACTCAAAGCGATTTAAAAATGTATGCGCACATTAAAATTTGTACAAAAATGTTCACAGCAGGGTTATTCGTGACAGCCAGACTGGAAACAACTACAACGTCCACCCGCTGATGAACAGATAAAGAAACGTGGTACGGGCACGCACTAGAATGTCACTCAGTCACAGACGAGAACGATGGAGTCAGGACACATGCCCCAACACGGTGAGCCTGGGAAGCACCATGCTAAGTGAAAGAAGCCAGACACAAAGGCTCACAAATCATATGACTGATATAAGGTGTGACATCTGGGTTAGACAAACCCAGAGACAGAAAGTAGATCAGTGGTTGCCGAGGGCTGGGGCAAGAAGGGAATGGGGAGTGATGCTGATGGTCAGGGTCATTTTGCAGTGATTAAAATGTTCTAGAATTAGTGGGGAGGTTTGCATAGCTTTCTGAATATACTCTTTGGGGTCGCAAAGAGTCGGACATGACTGAGCGGCTTCACTTCGCATAGCTTTGTGAATATACTAAAACCACTGAACTGTATACTTAAATAACATAAACAAAAACCAAAAAAGGACAGCCTTTGTGCTGAATCTATCCCAGAGGTATAATTACAGTATTTAATAAGCAAGAGATTTCCATTTTTCAGGGGGGTGTCTGCTGCACAGCTTTGGAGATCTTAGTTCCCTCACCAGGGACTGAACCTGCATCCTCAGTGTAAAAGCGCCAAGTCCTAGCCACTGGACCGCCAGGAACATCCCCCGAAATCTTGATTTCCGGCTCCTCTTGAAAAACTGGAGAACTGTCACAGCTTCACCCACCCGACAGCAACTGGGCCCCGGAGCTGGGAGGTGGCAGGGCTCGAGCGCAGAGGTCTCCCACTGCTCCCCCCAGCCTGCTGCCCCTTCGCACAGCGTCTCCCAGGCCACGGAGCACTGAGGTCTGCAGCCTGTGCTGGAAGGTGGCTGTCCCTCTTTTGGACACCGAGTTCTGTTTCCAAGCATACTGTATATATATAAAAGGTTGCATATACAAAACAAAAAGGTATACTTTCTGAAGGAAAAATTGGGACCTTTAGCCACATAACTTTTCCTTCTCAGTTACTTATGGGTTAACTGTGTATCAATGATAAGGAACAGGCCCTATGATTAACAACACATTTTTTTGAAGCACCAGGGCAAGGGGTGGAATCTCAGCAGTAGAGTGCTGGTAAACTGGCTCTCTGGGAAAGGCTGATTTTCAGTGCTTGGTGATTTCTGTGGGGTAAACACTCCCATTACAGCCAGTATTAAGTGACCAGCACCCTTGTCGCTGAGCACAGGGCTGGGGGATGAGTGTGAGGGGCTCCTGCGGCCAACCCAAGGCGGCTGCAGCACATCTCCGCACCCGGGCAACCCCCCCACTGACAGGGATGCTTGTCTCCAGGCCCGCCCTCACCTGGGCGGCAACCATGTGCTCTGCGTCTTCCTTCTTGCTCGTCGCAGGGTAGAACACGATGTTGTCAATGGTCTGTATCAATTCCAACTGGACCACACACTTGATGAGGAGGCTGGCAAACAGTTTCTGATCTATATTAGATGATAAAGATTAACCCTAATAATGATTCAGCCAGTACTGAGTTCACTGAGCTCTTACTGTGTCCCAGCACAGATCTCGATGCTGCGGCATAACAATGAACAAGCTGGACAGAAATCCCTGCCCCCCCATGGCAGAGATGGGACAGCAAACAAGCTATTTAAGTATAAGATACAGTATGTCACACAATGAGGACATAAGGTGGGGATTGGAAGGTGGAAGGGGTGCTGTCAAGGTGGGGTTGCGAGCTGGTCAGAAAAGGTTCTCTCTGAAAATGCGCTCTCTGAGCAAACACCTGAAGAGGTGAACAGGGGCAGTGACGCAGGTCCCATGTTCTCCAGCATGTTTCTCTGCTGCCCAAAGGGTCACTTCTACAGACCGGTTCTGGACTGTGCTCTGTCCACAAGAGGCTACAGGTTCCTGTGGTAGCTGGCCTTGCCAAAGGGCTGAATCCCAGCCGTGAGGGTTGGGGGGAGGGGTGCAGCTCATATGAATTCTTAGCTCCTGGATCACTGGATGGAGCAGCCACTGCCCACATTTCCTGCTTCTGTATCCCTCAGAATCTTGTCCTGCCTCCTTCAGTGGCTAGCTCTCTTTGATCAGTAAATAATTCTTTGTGAAGAACTTTCCCTGCTTCATTATTGGTGTGGTTTCTGCCTATGGACCAGACTCTGACTAATGTCTCATCTTCTTAATCCCTGGGCTCTGGGACAGTCAAGGGCTGATTTGACTCCAATCCAAGTAGAGCTTCCTTTCCAACTTATTGTTGAAGAACCAGAATGCTGAAAGTATTAGATAAACGTTAACAGGGAGTTGGGTATCTTCAAGCTTTTGAAAATGGCTATGAAATTATACATATAAAAAAATTCTCCACACAGAGAATTAGTTTTAAGTTAAAAAATATACAGTGGAATTGCAACAGATGTACACTTAACTTATACTTGTTCAATGACACCACCACCTTGGGCCAAAAATAAAAAGAAAGAAAGAATACAATGCAAGTGTGCAGAGGACTGTGCCTCCTCTGTGCCCCGAGCTCACCCCTGAAAAGGAGGCTGAGACAGAAAACTGGGGGAAATGAAGCTCTGTTCCCTGCAGAAATGGCAGGGCCTCAACTCAAGTCCCAGGCATCTCTCAGAATGTAAGCATCTTGCCGCACCCAGTGGTTCCTCTGAAAGGAATGTCCACTTGTTGCTTTATCTGGGGCTGATGAGGACTCAGCTCATCCTTTGCCTGGACCCTGGAGACACCCTGGCTGTACCACTGACATGGAGGAGCAGCCTGCCATCTCCAAGGTGGCGCCTCTCGACTGAATTCCGAGGGTGGTTATTTTCTAGCCTTCAAAAGATTATGGTGAACAGACAGGGCTTTTTCTAATGTGCTGCCTCAGAAGTTCATGCCAATGTGGACACCTACAGACTGGTGGGTTAAGAAGAGGGTGAAACCACGACGAAGAAAAATAATGTCAACCACAACTTTAAAAAAAGACCAGACTAACACCAGAAATGGTTCAATTTCTCAGTCAAAAGTGTCTGAATCCTGACTCTACCACATATTAGCAAGTCATGTCATCTAAGACTTAGTTCATTCAAATGTAAAATGGTAACCCCTCAAAGGGCGAGGATGAGAATCACGTGTGACTATACATACATGGGACACACAATGCCTGGGTCACAGCAACTGGAAAACCTATTTTTTAAATGACAGACAGGAAAACACACCATAAGCAACATTAACAGATAAATCAGTAAAAGTAATTTGAAACTCCTATCCAGCAAAGGGATCTCTCACACACAGAGCCTCCTCACACCAATAAAAAGACCAACAATCAGTACAAAATGAGCAAAGATTATGAACAGATAGCTCATAGAAAAGAAAATAGAAATGGTTCTTAAACACAGGAAAAACTGCTCAGTTTCACTCATAATTAAAAAACTGCATATTAAGACTACTCAAAAGATACCAAGTATGACCTAGGTGTTTTCAAAGGTCACGTTACCAGGTGTAACCTTAATAGGCAGCGACCTGGAATTATCCATCAAAATAGCAAAGGCACTTCTCTTTTAACCTAACAATTCTGTTTCTGGGGATTTACTGTACAGATAACCTCACAAATAACACATGCATTATGCGATTCAATGCAGTGTTGTTTATAACAGAAGACGACTAGGAATACCATAAATATCCGCTGGTAGGAACCCAATTAGGCAAATAGTGGCACAGCCACAGTGTGGGGCAGCATACAACAGTATAAACGCGTGTGAGAGCGCTTCAGCGACGGACTTTGAATGATCTCTAAGTTACATTAAGAGACTAAAGAACAATTCTATATTCTATGACGTGTATAAAAATGCGTGGAAGAGAATTCATATATAAATATAAATACGCATTATATGCTTGTGTAGCTGGATGTGCATTTGCTTACTTATGAGTCTCCAGAAATGACTATAAGCAACTGGTGACACTGGCTGCCCCAGAGGGGAGCTGCAGAGTGAGGCCCAGGGGTGGGAGGAAGGTCACAGCCTCTTTACCTCTCTGCACCTGCCGAACATTTGAATCATGCACATGTGTTACCTACTTAAAATAACAAACAAACACAAAAACAGTAAGAAAAGGGGTCTTACTTGCATACGGTCTGGCTTTCCAGCCATCATCAGTCGGGTTAGAGAGTTGGCTCTGACCCCTCTCGGAGGCATTTTTATCAACGCTGCTTAAAGACTGGCGGTCCAGATCCACATCCTGGAAGTTAACCAGAGAGAAACACAACGCTCACTCCCCCGTTCACAAGTCAGGCCCTGGGCAGAGAAGTGCCTGGTTTTAACACTGCTGGCCCAACTTGAATGAATAAGTGTCTTGCTGAGCTTGAAGTACAATGTAGCACTTTTCAGAGGCTGCATGGGAGAGATGATGAATTTCAACAATTTCTTTCTCCCATTAAAATTTTACATTTTCTGATTCTAACTTAGGTGGCATCTCTCTACATACTATGATTTCATGATGAGTGTGACAATGTTTAATGCGATCAAGTTCAAAAATAAATGAATATGGTAGGAGCTTTTTTTAAAGTTGACAGCAGAAAGTTAAACAGAAAATGTTTACATACTGTGCTTTATTTTTAAATGGCTATATCCCAAAAGTCTTTCAAAATCTAATGCCTTTAATAGTTATTTGGAAATAGATGCTAGTAAGACTAAAGGTTTACCCTGTAAACCACATTATTTTATAGGGATACTTGAATTAAAACTTCTTTATGGGGTCTTACACAAAAAATAAAAACTGTATTTCATTGGTGAAGAGAAAAGCATTCTTTTTAAGATTTCCTTTTTTTGGATGTGGACCATTTTTGAGTCTCTCATTAAATTTGCTGTGATACTGCTTTCCGCTCTGGTTCTATTTTTGGCCATGAGTCATGTGAGATCTTAGTTTTCTGGCCAGGGACTGAACCTACAGCCCCGGCATTGCAGACAAAGTCTTAAACCACTGCACCACCAGGGAAGTCCCAGGAAAGCAATCTTTATGTAAGAGGGCAATAAATAATAATAATTATACCAAAGCAATATTTACAACAGTGAAAGGCCAGAACTGACATGACAGTCCAATAAGAGAAAATCCATTAACTAAATTATAATAATGTGCAGCACAGAAAAGGCTGTTCTCAAAGACTATTTAAGAATACAGAAAAATGCCTACAATTGTATTAAGTAATACATTATGTATAAAGTGAGCCCAAATTGCAAATGTAGGTTGCATGTGCTCAGTCACAGAAACAAAAGCTAGAAGTGGTCTGTAGCTTTTATTGAGTGAAGTGACTTATTTTCTTAATACTTCTTTGTACTTTCAAAAGAATACAATAATGAATATATATAGTGTTTAGCTCTTATAGGGCTTCCCTGGTAGCTCAGATGGTAAAGAATCAGCCTGCAGTGCAGAAGACCCAAGTCTGATCCCTGGGTCAGGAAGATTTCCTGGAGAAGGAAATGGCAACCCACTCCAGTATTCCTGCCTGGAAAACTCCACGGACAGAGAAGCCTGGCGGGCTACAGTCCATGAGCTTGCAGAGAGTTGGACATGACTGAGGACTAACACTTTCACTTTCAGCTCTTATAACCTTCTTTACCCACTTCCCATCAGAAAAGCCCAAACTTCTTAGGTTGCTTAACTTTTTACTATGATATGTGATCAGAGAAAAGCCAACTGAAAAAAAAAATCCTACCAAATGTTTTTCTGCTGGATCATCCTCCATTCCTACAGGTCTCCATGTCAGCAGACTTCAGGGAAAGCAAGAAAAGGAAAATAATCAATGTGACGGGCAGCCTGGAGCTTTAAAACAACTACTGAACACAGAAATAAACAGCAGTAATCACATTAACACTTACACGTGGGGGATGGTTGTTTTGAAGATATCCAACATACAATTGCATGTTTCGTCCCAGACATCAGGACTGAATTTTTCTCCATTGGATATTACTAAGTTTTCTAAGCAATTTGTACCTGATCGAGCCAACTGCTCGTTATCTGCAAAATAAAACATCTATCATTAAACTTCAAATGCTGTTCTGATTCCAGCCTGATCACTGTTGCTGCATATTGTGATGTGGGGAGAAAACGCAACTGTTAGACTAGTAGGCTTCTAATCAATGAAGCACTGCTAGGCACGGTATTAAAGTTTTTAGTGTTTAAGTAGGCTATAAAGAGGTAAAATTATTTTTAATACTTTATTGTTAGGAATGGAAAAAGGTCAACATTTTGGTACTTAATTAGTTGGCTCCTTGAATGAGAAATGCTTTATAAACTGACTTGGAGGAGAAATTGTTTCTATGTTCTAATTTAATTAAAAAATATTCATTTTCACCAATTATAAATGCACTCTTCGGCCTTCACATTTCTGTATGTTGAAAAAATTAATCTCTCACTAAAGACTATGTCAAGAAAAATGATGCCTAGCTACAGGAAGAGTACCTTGTTTTACACACCACTGCAATTGTGCAAATACATCAGAAAGAAGAACTTCATTCAAAGCTTCATAGAACTGGGTAAACACGTCACAAATAGCATAAAGTGCATGATTGCAAGTCGTCGTCATCCACTCGGATTTCTGGAAAAAAAATTAAAAGATAATGTTTAAAGGCCACTCTCCTTGTGGTGAGATGGGAGTTCTCACATATCACCGGCAAAATATTCTGAAATGAAATTTGGCAATAGGGGTCAACTGTCTTAAATGTGTCCACATCCACTCATGCAGTAGCACTACTTCCAGGAATGAACCCTGAATAAAGATCTGTGGCTGAAAGTTTATGAATAAAGATATTTACCACATGGGTATTTATCTACTGTAAACACAGACATAAACTAATGCTCGGTACTGTGGCAATTAAGTTGGGACCATCCATATGACAGAATTTAAACAGTCATTCAAAGTGATACTTCTGGGAACTCCCTGAAGGTCCAGTGGTTACAATTCTGTGCTTTCATTGCTGGGACCCAGGTTCAATTCCTGGTCAGGGAACCAAGATCCTGCAAGCTGTGTGGCACAGACAAAACCAAAAACAACCCCCCCCCGAAAATGATACATCCATAAATTTTAGTTAATATACCTTACATAAAAATGTAAATATTAAAAATGACGTTGGATAGACAGGTTTTTCCAAAGATACACATGGCCAACAGATACATGACAAGGCGCTCAAAACCACTCATCATCAGAAAAATGAAAATCAAAGTCACAACGAGAGATAACACCTCGGGCCTGTCAGAATGGCCGTCATCAAAAACAAGAGCTAACAGAAGACTGAGAGGATGTGAAGAAAAGGGAACTCTTGGGCGCTGTTGATGGAAATATACATTATGCAGCCACTATGGAAAACAGTATGGAGGTTCCTCAAAAAATTAAAAATACAACTATACCGTATGACTTGACAAATTCTACTTTGGGGTATATACTTAAAGGAAATGAAAACATGATGCTGAAGAACATATGCTGAACATATGCAACCCCTCATTCTCCCAACTATTCAGAAGCTGATATGAACCAAACAGTAAGAGGACCGCGAGGTGCCTGCTGCACCGGCAGCTTCGGTGCTCAAGGGCCGAGGGGCACACAGCGGAGGTTTATTTCCCCTCATGTGTCCCCAGGTGGGAAGTTCCTCAGCACCACTCGATGACTGGGAGGAGAGGGCCAGGAAAGGTGATTTCCTGTTCAAAACATGCCTGAAACAGCTCGCTGTGTAAGACTTCTGTGGGCGGCAGATGCTGACGACGCAACCCTGGGCACAGACGAGGGCCAGAGCGGCTCTTCTCCCATCTCCCCGGGGCAGCGTTTTCGTCATCACCCACCTCTGACTGTTGCTCGGGGAGTTTCATGTTGTCAAAAATCCTGAACACGATTCTGAACAGGTCCTGCCACCAGTGCTTTTCAAAGGTGTGGCCATAGCTCTTCATGATCTCGAACATGACTGTGAGCCCTCTGGGGGAGACAAAGCCGGGCACGGAGGAGGGGGTGAGTGGGGGAAGAGGGCAGGGGCCGGGGGAGGCGGGGACTGAGACCCAGGCAGGGAGCGGGGAAGGGGCACCTGGGAGGGAAGCCGGGACGCTGTTACCTGGTCCGGACATCTAGCTTGCATCTGTTAATGATGCAGGAGAGCTCAAAGAGGATGGGGAACCAGCCCCGGACCCAGACTCTGTCACCAGGAGCCACATTCATGTCGTCGCTTGTGTATTCCTGCAGCACCTACAATGAGACCGTCCCTCAGAGGCAGGCCCAGCAGGTGAAAAGGAGGAGTTGAAACAGAACTACAAGAAGATGAAAGCCCCTCATTTCCCCTCCTAAAAACCTCAGTTCAGCAAGGGTCTGTTGGGGAATCCCGCAGAGATGGAGACCAGTCTTTCCCAAAGGCATATGTGCACCTTCTCCCTATGATCCTATGGACCTTTGTGGGTTTTAAAGTAAGTTGAGTGAGGCAGACCACAAGAATCCTGGCGGCAGGAGGTGTTACATTAAGAAAAGTGATAAAGGTCAAATGGTGATAGCAAAATATCCAGGATGATTCAGTATCTCAGACCATTCCCAAATGTTACTACCAAAAGGCAAGGGGGCGGCAGAGGATGAGATGATTAGATAGCATCACGGAGTCAATGGACATGAATTTGAGCAAATTCTGGTCAATAGTGGTGGACAGATGAGCCTGGCGTGCTTGCAGTCGCAACGGCTTGGCAACTGAACAACTGTAATCTATTACTTAAAATAAGAGTGGCAGTAGCCACTATTGGCTAAGCACTTGCTATGGGCCGGGAGCTGTCAAGGTGTTTTAAACGAACGAACAGTTCTCACAATTCCCTGAAGCAGGCAGAAATAATGGTCCCGCTTTGTAGATGAGTTGACTGAGGCATCAAGGCCCAAAGTCACGTGTGTCTTGACACAGCGGCCGTCTTGACACAGTCCAGACGTGAAGCCCTACTTCCTGCCCTGTCTCTGGGATCCTCAGCCCTTTGATCCTTAACCACTCTTGAAGAAGTGCGCTCTGTTGCAATGCAGTTTATCAACTCTGGTTATTTAACATTAGGTGATTTCTCCCTGTGCTTCAGTTACTGCCCTTGTATAATGGGAATATAATTACCCTCCTATAGGCCTGATGTGGGGGTTAAAGGAATCTACACTGGAACACGCCCCGAATGCTGCCCGACTTGTACTGAGTGCTCAGTCACCAGCGGCTCTCATCGCCGGCTCATCTCACTGAGCTGCTGCCGGGACGCACTGTACCACCTTGGGGGCGCGCACTTCTGTAGAGAAGGCTCAGAGAGACCCCACAGGCCGGTGGCTCAGTCGCGCTTGCTTTCACCCGACCGCAGTGTTTCCAGGCTGTCAGCTAAAGCACTTTAGGAAAGTGAGATGTGACAGAAAAGCCCTCAGCATGTGTGGGAGAAAACAAAAGGTGATCTCTAAACGTGATTTCTTGGCTATATCACAGTGGCATAATGTAATTTCCTAAAAGAGAGGTTTGGTTTCTCTCAAATACAATGTCTAGCTTCTTCAGCTTTGCAAAAATTCACAGCTAAGCTATCACCTTCTACTAAAACAGCCCGTAGGACACTATATAAGAGTCCAGCCTAAACAGAACGCTCTCACACGCACAGAATGACCAGAGGTAGAACCCCTGCAATGGCAGTATGCGGAAATAAACACCGAGTCTAGGGCAAGCACGCCTCTGTGAGCGAGCCGCTGGAAAAGCTCTTTCCCAGCAGAGCAGGAGTTTTTGCCCACGCCTTTGCCCCCGCCACGGCTCAAACGAGTGAGAAAGGGAACACTACCCGCGGCCTCTCGGAGACGTATCTCCCACAGAAGCGGATGAGCCGGATGGCTTCCATGCTGGTGTCGGGGAAAGCGGCATTGCAGGCGAACTCCGACAAGCACTTCACGGCATCCTGAAAGGAGTCGATGGCTGCAGGGAAGTGGTGCTGGAAGATGGTTGCTGGGGAGACAAAGGCACACTTTTTAATAAGACCAGGATTTAGAAACGAGGATCAAACACACACACACACACACATACACACACACAGGAGACGATTACTTCAGTGAAAATCTACGGAAAGCACGTCAGTGGCCTCTGGAAGACAGGATTTCTGATGAAATTATTCAGGAACGAATGCATTGAGTACAACTAGGGCTAAACTGCACTGCTTCCTGAGCTCAAGCAATGAGGTAAAGGCGCAAATATTCATTTATTTAATGGACATTTACTGAGTGCCAACCACATGCAACGTGTGTAAAGCAACTATACTGCAATAAAAATTAATTAATAAAATATAAAATTATGGGTAAGTTGGGGGGAAAAATCCCACAAAGTGTGGTTGTGGGCCCCAGGGACAGAGATAAGCAATCGAATTTCCTGTCTTTGCTCCAGTGGGTAAGATGGACAACAATCACCTAAATCAGTAGATATGTAAAATAATCCCAGGTGGGGTGGGTGCTGGCTGAGGGGGCAGAAGACAGGAAAGGCTGATGGTGGGGGAAGGACTCTGGGAAGAGCTCCTTTCTGAGATGCGGCCCTAAAGAAGTGAGAGAGGACTGCCAAGAGAAGAGCAAGCTCCACCAGGATGACAAGCTGTCTGTTTTGGGACGGAGTCAGCAGAACTGGGAGAGATATATACAAACGTGGATGCATGTGGGGTTGGCCCAGAGGGTCTGCCTGACGGAAGCTCAACACTGAGGGAAGCGCTGGCCCCAGTTCTGTGACCCCGAGCACATCCCTTCCTTCCCTGGCTGCTTCCGCCCTAAGATCACACCCAGTGCTGCCTTGCTGGGACCGTGTGAGGACAAAGGGAGACAGGGGAGGTCAGTGAGCCAAAGCTGAAAGGCACTTTAGAAATCGAAGGTTTTCAAAATCTTACAAGTACCACGTAAGAATATGAGTGACAAGAATTTTAAAAATTTAAAAGACCTCAAAAAAAAAGTCAAAGCTGACCCAATGTCTTACAATGTCCACAAACAGCAAGACCGGCAAACAGGCAGGCCCAGGGACTGAGGTCAGGGCAGGGTGCAGGGGCGTGGCACCAGTTCCGGGCTGGGCTGCAGGTGGCAGTCCTCCTCCACCACCTCCCGGCTGAGTGACCTCAGACAAGCTCTCCTATCTCACTTTCCTGTGTCTGTTTCCTCTCCAATAAAACAGGGGGAAATACTGGTATCCACATCAGTGGGTTCAAGCAACCCCAGACCAAAACCATCCTGGGGAAAAAATCTCTGAAAGTTCCAAAACGCAAAACTTGAATTTGCTGCATGCCGGCAACTAGGTACACAGCCTTATGTTGTATCATGTATTATGAGTAACCTACATATGATTAAAGGAAACAGGAGGATGTGCAATGGTTTTATGCTATTTCATCTTAGGGATTTGAGCATCCATGGACTTGGTACCTGAGGAGGGTCCTGGAACCAGTTTCTGACAGATATGAAGAGATGACTATGTAGTCAGTCCTTGTAACTCTTGGTACTTGTGTTCTACAAAGGTGCTGTGAGCAATGCTTTAGCAAACACTGAACCATCGCTCCTTGGGGGAATGGAGTTAGGTTCCTGTGAGCTATGCTCACAATCCTTTCATCAACCTATCAACACACAAACTTGCTTTGTGTGTATTTCTGTCTAAAGACAACTCACTTAAGACTATGTCGTTGGCTCACCGACAGTGAACTTGCAGCCCACAAGCAAGGCAGCTCGTGCCTGAGCGAAGCTAAGACATGTGTTTTCTCCGTAAAGTACCACACAGACGTCCTGCCCTGCGGACACTGGCCAGCACATCAGCACTGTGCCGGGGACTCATCTAAAAGGTGGCGTCACAAACTAAGACAAGGATGCCAAAAACACGGGAGTTTTTTTTTTAACCACAGAAAGGATACTTGTTTTTTATTTGGCTGGGCCACTCAGCACGCAGGATCTTAGTTTCCTGACCAGGGTCCAAACCCACGGGCCCTACGCTGGAAGTGCAGAATCTTAACCACTGGACCGCCAGGGAAGTCCCCGCTTGTTTATTTACAGTAAAAAAAGCTGAAATGTGAAGGCCTTGTTGAGTCTCAGCTGGGAACAGGCACCCTGGGCGACGAGCATTTTGCTGCTCTGTGTGTGTTCATGTCAGCAGGTGACCACCAAAAGGCCAGCAATTTTGGTTCTGGGGTTACATATAAATTTTAGTGAGTAGGTGAAGCACATGTTAAGAGCCCAGCATACCACGTGACACATGAGTACATCACAGTGTAGCTGGAACAAGGAAGCCCCTTTGGGGAGTAAACTAGACGGGAAATAAGTGGTCACCCTCCTAGACTTGCATGTGGGGCGTCAGTCAGGAGGGAACGGAGACACTCACTGACGATGTGGCCCGTGGTCTGGAAGGCCAGCTCCACGATGTTCCCGTCGTGATCCGAGGCCGCCTGGTGGAAGACGGCGAAGATGTTCTTCCAACCTGAGCGGATGTTGGCCGCCTGGGAGTTCACCATCTGGGTGATGCAGCGGATCACCATGTCCCGGATGGTTGGAGACCTGAGGAAAGAACAGGCAGCCATGTCATCTGTGCTTTGGACAGTGGGAAGATAAATGAATACGGCGCAATCCTTAAAAGCAGTACTTAAAAAAAATTTTTTTTAAAGCATATAGTAGTCCAGATTCATTAAAAAGAAAAAAATTAGAGACAAAAAGAAAATAATAATAGGATAGTCAACGGGGCAGTTAGTTGCCTAGTCAGCGGTCATCCTCCCATCTCCTTAGTAACAGAAATCTGATTTCACCTGGGCAGCCACATGTTTGATCTCAGGCAACCAGCATAAATAGTGTAAGCAAGGTGACAATCTTGTTTCATGTGCCAGATCCTCAATTTCCCAGCCTCCCTTGCAGCTAGGGGAGCCATGTGATCTGTTCTGACCAATTAGAGGTAAGAGAAAAATCTATGCGCATGGGAGGGGAGGGGTTTCTGGGAAGGTCCTGCTTTTGTCTTAAAAGGAATACACTTGTGAGGTGCTGCCCTTTTTCTTCTTGTTCCCATTCTGATGGTGGGCTCTGTCCCTTTAAATTACTCCTACGGCATGGAGTAATGTGAACACGGCATGATGTCTGGAGCTGAAGTCTCTATCCAGAAATCATGGAACAATAAGCTCAAGTAAGAAAAACACCCTGTTTGAGGTCAAACAAGGGACAGAAAGAACCTGGTTCCTTGGCCGCAATGTGGGCTATGTGACCAATGCTGAGACTGTCTGCCTCTGACTCGTTAAGCAAACAGTCCACAGCCTTGTGGTCAATTTCTTTGGCCCTAAACATTTAGAGTAACATACTCATAATTCTTCCATCCAGAGATAACCATTCCTAAAAGTGCATATCCTCTCAGATTTTTGGGCAGAGATATTTGTATATGGTAAATATATATACTTGGATGGGAATATACATACATAACTTAAGACGAATATTTAAAATTATTACAAAACAAAACCTGAAGACAGAAGAAATGGTCCATTTCCTGAAGCAGCTGCAAGGTTCAACATGGTGTTCCCTAGATACTAACAATAGATAAGAATGTATGTCTTTAAACACACCTCAGCTGACTGCTCCCATATAGGAGTGCTTCCCTTACCTTGACACTGTTTTTCAGAGTGGTTGTCACCACTGACTAAACATTTTGTGCTTATTTTATCTATCTCATTAGAATATAAACAGGAATTAAACATTTTTTATTACGGAAAATTTCATTTACATAAAAGAGAAGATGGGGTAATAAACACACATAGACCCATCCCTTAGCTGCAATGATCACCAAATCAGGGGCAAACAAAGCAGGAACTTTTGCCTGTTTTCTGTATTGTTGTATGGCTGGCAGCAAGAATAGTATGTAGTGGATGGCAGGCCTCAAAAAATACAGGCCGAGTGAGTGAATGAACAGAGTGATTACTTCAGAGGGACAGCTGTCCTGACCTCTTTTATCACCTCCCTGGGGCATAAATGCTGGGTCAGACAATTTCTCACCCTGTTCAAGGATACTTTGGCAGTGGCCCTTTCTCTGAATTTCCCTGGCACCAGCCCAGGTAAGGATGCATGACATATTTCTACTAGCTGCAGTGGTGTGATCTGCCCTCTGTAGAAAGTGAGGAAGAGTTCTCAGTGGGATTTACTTAGAGACAATAGGTGTGAAGCTCATTTTATCTGCTTCCATCAACGAGAGAGGAAAAAAGACCAACTGTGTGGTTATTTCAGCACAAAATGCAAGTGAGCTCCACAAGGACAGAGACTTCACCTGTCTACTACCTGGTACAAGATACTCAGACAGTTTGTTAGGAGACCTTTTTAGACCCCAGCAGGGGTCTAAGGGTCTTCCAGAATAATGCACATACCTGTTTTTCTTCATAATATGCTCAAAAGGCCTCAGAAAATCTTTCTGGAAACGAAAGTTGGCTAATTCTCCCTTCTCAAGGAACTTCATGGAGAGTTGCCTTAATGAGTCAACAGCAAAGATAGCCACATCCTCATTGGGGTTACAGCCAACCTAAGCAGGAACAGGAGGAGAGGTGAAACAGGCTCAGTGGAACAACTGTGGATGTGGGGTTCTGAACCTCAAACATGGCAGCCCACCTCCAAAATAAATGCTCTGGGAATACAGACCTCAGGAGGAAGAAAAAGGTCTTTCTTGGCTATTACCTGTACAATTTAAAGTTTCACAACAAAATACATTAAACATGCTTTTAAAATATGCTCACTTTGTGTTTCTGTGTCACATTTTGATAATTCATACACTATTTCAGATCTTTTCATCATTATTACATTTGCTACGATGATCTGTGATCAGTGATCTTTGATGTTACTATTTGCAAAAAGATTACAACTTGCTGAAGGCTCAGGTGATGGTTTACATTTTTTAGCAATAAACTATTTTAAAATTAAGCTATGTACATTTTTTTTATTATTATATAGTTAATAGACTACAGTATAGAGTAAGCATAACTTGTTTCAAAGTGTTATTTGCTCAGTCATTTCTCACTCTTTGCAAGCTCATGGACTGTAGCTCGCCAGGTTCCTGTCCATAGAATTCTCCAGGTGAGAATACTGGAGTGGGTAGCCATTCCTTTCTCCAGGGGATCTTCTCAACCCAGGGACTAAACCCAGGTCTCCTTCACTGCAGGAAGATTTTTTACCATCTGAGCCACCAACCAAGAAGTTCACATGACTGACTTCACTGTGGTATCCACCTTACTGCCTTGGTCTGGAATTGAACCTGCAGCATCTCTGAGGTTAGCCTGTATATCGAATGGATTAAAAAAATAATTAGCTTTGGTGAGGGTCTGGCTGAGGATTGCTGATGGTCAAAGGTGCTGTTAACTGTAATATTTTACAGCATTCATGTAATGTTTTAAAATGTTCATGTAATGTTCACGTAATATTTTAAAATGTTCATGTAATGTTGATGTAATTAGAGACTAGTAACAACATTATTATTCCCTAGCTAAAAATCCCTGGTAGCTTCAGGAATACACTCTGCAGCTGTGCGCACCCCTGGCCACACTGGTGCCCCAGTCTGCAAGGGAGACATGTGACTGTCCCAGCGACTGCGGGAATCCCGAGAGCTCTACTCCACCACCCGTCTGTTCAAACCCACAGGCTTCTCATGTGCTCCGGCTCCCATGGGGAACGGAACATCCTGTGGTGGTGGAAAGAGTGAAGAGCCCCGGACTGAGTAACTGAGCATGCCACAAGCTTGCACTTCACAGCACTGATGAGCTGGAACGGGCACATGCAATGAGGCTGACAACCAGGAAATGTCTAACCACCACCTGCCAGCCTAGGTCTCAAGCGTCTCACAGGCTTGGACAAGAATACAAGGTGCACTCATGCTAATGATTCACATTTTCTCTCTCAAACAAGTTCCTATCAATGATGTCCATCAGGAATTATTTACCCAGAATGGTGGGAAAGATGGGCGCTGAGTGGTTTGATTACTTTAGGTGACAATGTTACTTCACTCAACATTTACTCTGGGTCATCTACAGGCTCTGGTGGCTCCCTCCTCACTGAGGGTTCAGAAAGGTCCCTTCCAGAGAGGCTGGACACACTGCAATGCCTGAGTCTTTACCATCAACTACTTTATCATGAGGCCTTCCCAGGTGGCTCAGTGGTAAAGAATTCATCTGCCGATGCAGGAAATGCAAGTTCAATCCCTGGGTCGGGAAGATCCCCTGGAGAGGGAAATGGCAAACCACTGCAGTATTCTTGCCTGAGAAATCCCAGGATAGAGGAGCCTGGCAGGCTATAGTCCATGGGGTCACAAAAGAACTGGATATGACTTCGTGGCTAAACAATTTTATCACAGAATGCAAGTGAGCTCCATGAGGGCAGGGACCTCATCTGTCTACTACTTGGTACAAGGCACTCAGCTAGTTTGGTAAACAGATGGTGCTCTCAGAAGTACCTCATTTAGAGCTGATAAGGAAGCACAGTAACAAAGAACTCTAATTAGCTGATGGGCCAAGTTAGAAACAAGGCTGCATGTGACAGTGCCTCCTCCCAGAAGTGGGATCCCACGGCTGCCTGGGACAGCCAGCACTATTCACGGCTGCCCGGGACAGCCAGCACCATTCCCAGTCTGCATTCAGAGACGTCACACTGAGAGCTGTCCATTGACCGCTGCGCGGTATTTACTGAAATCAGCAAATGCTACAAATGATTCACCATTGCTCAACTGTTTGTTCTAAATCCCAACGGCAGATTACTTCTTATGATTTCCTTCTATTCAATGTAGAGAGAACAGTTCTCTTTTGGATAAGCTGTCCTTTATTAACAGTATTTCTAAGCATCTGTGTTACAATTCTTTATCTCCAGGCCTGAGAAAATTGTTTTGAAATCATGAAATGCGTTTTGGTAGGAAACAGTATTATTAAGCTGTTGGTTTTCCCTTAAAAAGCAAATGACATTACAGATACATACATTTATGTATGTAAAATATATTTTGATTTCATTTGTTCAGTACACACGTGCATGTGCCTGTATGTATACAATGAAACCTCTCGTGGAAAGCAATCTGGCATTCTCTCTGTAGTTTTCAGTTTAGAACACAGAAGTCTCTGGCTTGTTTCTGATTTAAATAAATGTTAGTTTCCTCAAAAAGATTTCAGATGAGGGGTGGTGATGGAAGCCAGAATACAAGAAGCAGTGACATTTATAATGCAACTTAAAGAACGTAACTTAATCTTTGGTCATTCAGAAGGTGGTTCAGGATTTCACAATGCTTTCAAGCACCAATATGTTTGTCCACTGATTGTAATGATTTTTATCGTGTGAGCCTACATCCTGAATATGGGATATTAAAGTATTTTATACACAAATGGATTTTTAACTCATTCTCCATAAGTTCTATCAATATGTAAGTATGCTATCAGCTATTCTTGACTTCACAGGGAAAGTGAATTTTGGCACCTAAACACTCAATCGCTTGTGTTTTGAATTTAGTCGCCTGCCTTTTCTTTGGACATCAACAGAGAGGTTGTTGAATCTGAAGAGTTACCTTATTGAAGTGATCTCCGATCACATGCCATATTCGGGACCACTGCAGTCGGATCCGATTCATGTTGTAGTAAGAGATCTCCACGATCTTCTGCAAGCTGAACATGCGGGGATGGTGGGGGGAAGCCAGCTCGTCCATGGACACGGCACACAGCCAGCGGACAAAGTCAACTACAGGCCAGACCCAACAACACACGCGAGGCCGCGTTAGTAATGGTCAGACAGTTATAATAGGAGGCTCTGCAGTTGTCACAGGTGAGTCAAATACTTACCTATTGCATTTCCATCCAGCCTGGTAGAGCCAGTAAAAATTCTAGGAAGAAAATTCCAGATATAATAAAATAAAAATTAGATTTGGAAGATGAAGGTTCAATTTCAATCACTCAGAAAAGGCAAAAAGGACATTACAGGTTTGGCACTTCCACTAAAATAAATTATGAGGCATCAGAGGTACAGAACTGGTCAACGAGGTGCATTGACGGCAGAAATGCTTATACTGGTAGGAAGAGAAAAGCAACATCAAAAAGCTGGGGGAAAGTCAAAATATGATAGTGTGGAATATGGCATTCCACAGCAGTGGGAATGCGGCATTCCACAGCAGTGGGAATGCAGACTGAGGACCTTTAAAGAACTGTTCCTCCATAAGAGCAACCAAAAAAACTGACAAAAATTTAACAAATTTTTCAGATCTGAACTCTGGAAATTACCAAAGGCTTGGGACAAAGTTTATTCAAGAAAAATGGCTGAATCTTTAGACAGCATATAGTTAGACCATGTTTATTTTAATCCATCCTGCCAATCTCTCTTTAGATTCAGATCCGAATAGGCTGAACATAAAAGTATGAAAAAAGTACCACATGCAAACAGTGAACAAAAAGAAAACAAGAGTAGCCATACTGATACCAGACAATACAGACTTAAAACTGGAATCATTACTAGAAACAAAGAATATTTTACAATAATAAATGATTTAGTATGTGAAGAAAATCTAATAATTGTAAATATATATGTGTTTAACAACAGAGGTGCTCTCTGGTGGCTCAGTGGTAAAGAATCCTCCTGCAGTGCAAGAGACTTGGTTTGATCCCTGGTCTGGAAAGATCTCCCGGAGAAGGAAGTGGCAACCCACTCCAGTATTCTTGTCAGGAGAATGCTATGGACAGAAGATGCTACAGTCCATGGGGTCTTGAAGAGTTGGACAGGACTTAGCAACGAACAAAAGAGCCCCAAAATCATGGGGGGAAAAGATATACTTGAAAGGGGAAAATAAAACAATTCAAACAATGTCCAGATTCAGCAGATCTACACAGGCAGGAAGTGTACTAGTGGTTACAGGAACTGGGGAGTGACTTCTAAAAAATGTCGGGCTTCTTTATGGGGTGATGAAAAAGCTCTGAAATTAGATGGCTGCACAACTCTGCATATACTAAAAACCACTGACTGTATGTACGTTTTAGAAGAGTAAGTCTTAGGATGTATGAATTATGTCTCAATTTAAGAAATATAACAGCACACAGGTGTTAGACAAGTTTCTATTGTCCACTATCTGGCTAAGGCAGAGAAACGGGGGAGAAATGTGCAGTTAATAGTGGAACAAACATTTTGTTCTATTAACCCAAACCTAAGAGGAAAAAGTGGGGAAAACTCAACAAAAGTGCGTCACAGACAGTATTTCTATTGGAGAGAAGGAGAAAAGCAACAGGAGCAATTTGATCAAAACATGCTAACAAAGAGTTTAAAATAATAAGAAAATTGTTCTGACAGCAATATAAATGATGTCATAAATTCTATACTGCTATTATCTGAAATTATTTATATTTAATGTATATGATCATTCAATGGCAATTTTCAGGAGTTTGTTAACTTTTAAGAAAATTTCTATTTTAAGCCCTAGTGTGGAAACGGCAACCCACTCTAGTGTTCTTGCTTGGGAAATCCCATGGATGGGGAGCCTGGTGGGCTATAGGCCAGGTGGTTGCAAGAGAGCCGGACATGACTTAGCAAGTAAACAACAACATAATGAATATCTTTAAATGAGAATATCTGTATTTCTCCAGGATGCTTAGGTCAAGTTTTAAGTAAACAGAAACAACTGAAAGGTTGTGAGGAAAAAGAAATGGAAACGCCAACTTGGCCAACTCTCACTTATGTAGGCTTTAAAGCCAACACTCTTTTGGAAATTTTTTTAAAAGTAACTTCCAAACTAAGGAAATATAAAACATTAGCACAAACAAAAAGTCTTGTTTTTGACATAACTTGGTCACAAAGTTAAAGTTATAATTTATTTTTTGGCAGTGCTGCATGGCTTGTGGGATTTTAGTTCCCCAAGTGGGGACTGAACCCAGACCCTAGGCAGGGAGGGCGTAGGGTCCTAACCACTGGATTGCCAAGGAATTCCCCAAAATATAGTTTTTAAAAAGGTTATGACAGCTCAAGATCAAACTCCAATTGAGTGTGAAGGTTAACAGCAGCTGTGGGCCACGTGTGCTGCTTTCACTCTTTCTGAGTTTGAGTGGTCTGGGGTCCCAACACAACAGTCAAACAAATGAGGGGTCCTTCACACCCAGCAACCATACGGAAGGCGCCCAAGGCACTGGGTGGTCCAGCTTCGCTGGAGAACAAACTCATTACCTGTCTACAGCCACCACCACGCTCTGAGAGCTGGTCTCGCCGACCGATTCCTGGAAGCTGGCCATCTGTCTCTTGTCCACTCCGCCGCTCACCAAATTACCTGAAACACAGCACACAAAAGCGACAGTGCTTCTGAACCAGTCAAGTGAAGAGGACCAAATCTCCTGTGACATCAGCGTGCACAGGCAAAGACTGTGAGATTGGTTTGCAAGTGAAAAAAACAACAACCCTCCAATGATGGCGGAATAAAACTAACTCAGGTTTTGGCATTTCTGCGTTTAGAATGAGTTCTTATACAAGCTCTCTCTCCTCCTTCACCATCCATCTCCCTGTCCTAACAGTCTTCTGTGTTTTCTATAGCATTAAAAGTCTATGTTTAGGAAAACAGATTCAAGATTGATACTAACTCAGAGCTCCTAGAACATGTAATGGTTTAAAATTGCTGAAGATCTGAGGCGTTCTCCAGGATTTCACTTCAGTCATGCTGACGTACACCCTGAGAAGCAGGTGCTGTTACCCTTCCCCCGCGTTCGGAGTCTGTACTTCTAACTGAACTACTCCAACCAGTGTCACGTGGGACCCAGGAGTCTGCCCTCTGCATCAGATGGCCTGGGTTTGAAACCCACCTCTGCTACTTCCTCCAAACGGCACCTTGTTCATAACACTTCACCCCTCGTGCCTCAGTCTTCTCGTTTACAAAATGGGGATAATAGCCTCAATCTCACTGAGTTGTTATAAAGATTAAATGAATTAAAATATACAAACTGAGAGCTCAGAAGGTGGCCTGGCACGTCTGCCCTTTTTACTGTTATTGTTATATCACTGACAAAGAGTCTCTCAGTTCAATGCATCACCAGAAATAATCCTACTTTCACAAGAATACCTATTAATATAAGCCTCCCAAATGAAGAGGGAAGAGAGGTTGAATCTACTTGAAATCTGAAGATATGCTCTCCCACTCCTGGAACACCAGATGGCTTCCCACCCCCCAACATACTTATATGCACAGAAAGAAAAGTAAAGCACCCTGCTGATGTGGATAAAATTAGCATTTACTCGACAGTTTAATCACAGCTGAGACAGCTGAGGCAGCACTTCCACCCCGCTAACAGACACCCTGTCAGCTGGCACGTAAGAACAGGTGATCTACGGCCCTGATGGACAAGGGCTTCGTGCTGTTAACTGGTGAAGCCGTGGCGGCCGGCTGGGGAGCCTGGTGCCTTACCGAGGCCAAGGCCCATGAACTCTTCTCCCGCCAGCGTGTGGCCCTTCAGGCTCCCTTCTCTCTCACGCCCGGAGCCGGACAGGTAGCGGGTCTTCACACCGGTGCCTATCAGCTGAGCCAGCTCCAGCTGGCTGATGCACTTCAAGATCTGAGGAAAGAGGGCGTGAAGAGATGGTTCCCACCTCACTGGCCGCAAAGGGCAGTGCCCTCGTGGCTCAGTCATCACAGAGTTCTCTGAAACACGAGAGGGGGTCCTTTCAGGAGAGGATGACATCTGAGAGACTCAGGCTGACTTCCCTACTTCTGGCTAGGCAACCCCCGAGTGTGGGTCTGGCAGACAGACCTCACTACTTTGTTTTTTAAACTAATAAAAAGGGAAAGAGAAAATGAGCAAAAGAAAAATTGGTACAACAGAGTCAGGCGAGGTGGATGTCTGTTAATGCATTTAAATAAGCACTCCATAAAGACAAAGCATCTGATCAGAGTGGGGGATTCGTCACCCTGCCGTTCGCCTTCCCCCCTCAGCCACCCCTCCACTCCTCCCCTCAGAGCGACAGCCCACGACAGGATCGGCTGTTCCTCATGCCTGAAGGTGTTACTTTCGCTTCTTCCCATGGCTCACCCCTGAGACCCCAGCTCAGACCTGTGTCCCCAGAGACCTCCCTCACCACCTGAGATCACACACCCTCCCCATCACCATCCCCTGGGCATGCAGTTTTGGTTTCTTTTTTTCTCTTAAGTACTTACTTTTTGGCATTATGTCATGTATTTGTTCTCTGTCTTATGTGCCAACAGGGCATTAACTCTATCTTGTTCACTGCTGAATCCCAGCACTTGGCGATTATTTTCTGGTTAACAGAATAAACGAGGGCATGCCCTGGCATGGGTGTGTGGTAGGAGAAAAGACGATCTCCCGGCCCCATGGGGTGGCTCAGGTGCTGGAGAACCCATACCCGCACACGGCCCTCTCTCACCTGGGGCTTATCTGAATAGAGACTTGTTTCAACTTCTACTGCAGCAAAAACTGCAGTTAAGGAGGGACGGCAGCTTAAGGAGGGACGGCACATACATCTCCAGGTAAGCCCTTCTTAAGGAATTTCCATGGGGACTTCTGACTACGGCTGAGTTTCGCTTTCCATGGGACCTTATAACCCAGTCCCAGAGTGTGGGACTCCACTATACCACGGAGCACCGCTGAGGATTTTCACTTAGAAACTGCCTTCCCCTTGACTAAGACAGGCACTTGAATCAACCACAGAGAGTCCACATGGCATACTATTAAATTATTACTAGCAAACTGCTAATGACCTCCCTTTTCCAGAAGCTGGGATTTGTATGTCTGTAACACCTGTGGCCAAGGATTTACTGACTCCAACATGATTTCTCAGTGTCTGACCATCAAATCGGTGATGGATTTTTTGGCTGATTCATTTTTAACATCTCCAAATGCCACTGTGCATTCGGCAACTGGCAGGGGCTCCACGTTACTGTATCTCTCGGGTAAGAGAAAAAAGAAAGTTCTAGGGGAGAGCGCAGCTATCTGCTGATTCACTAGTACACTGATTCCTCAGGAAACAGGAAATAATTTACTAATAAAGCACACAACTCAAAACAATAACAACCTACTGCTCCCATGTTTTCTAATATGGAGTACTTCAGAGTGGTGAAAAAGAAAAGAACGCAGGGGTGAAAAACGACCGAGGTGTATGCCACGATGATGATGGTGGTAACAGCTAAGAGCTACTAAGCTCCTGTACGTGCCAAGTCACTTCAGTCATGACCGACTCTCTGCGACCCTGGTGGACTGTAGCCCACCAGGCTCCTCTGTCCATGGGCTTCTCCGGTCAAGAATACTGGACTGGGCTGCCACTTCCTTCTCTTCTTGCCAAATTCAGTTCTAATCCATTTTCCACATGCTAATTCCTTTCCTCCTCACAACAACCCTCTGGAGGTTGCACAGAGGAGGAAGATCAGGCTCAAAGACTAAGAAACTTGCCACGTCCTACAGGCAGAAGAGGCGGACACCCAGACCAGCTGTCTGGCCCCGGGCCCTCCCCTGAACTGTGTGATGCCTGTGGCAGCAGGAGGCTGGCAGCAATTTCCTTTCCAGGCCATCACAGCCCCACCACTTTCCACACCCGAGCCTCCGCTCTACTCTCACACAGTTATCCCTCTGAAACAAAAAGCAATACCTTCAGGCGGTAGAGAAATTAGAAAGTATAACTGAAGGAAAAAGAGAAGAGAAATCGTCTCCATAATTCTATCACAGAGAGGATGCTAACATGTTTACCTTTTCAAGTCTCATTTTCTGTGTATGCCTGGCATGAAGGATGATGCCACACCACGTTTATATAGTGATTTTTAAATTTAACACACTGTGATCAAAGCATTAAAGACAGTCTTCAATAGCATCTTTATCGGTTTTTCTCTGAAGTTTCTTTACAGAAAGAGACCTCTCTCTATATGTTCCCTTCCATCCCTCACCCTTCTACTATTTTTCTTCCAATTTATTTGTTGAAGAACCTGGTCATTTGCTGAGTCTGTTGTATCCCAGGGTTTGCAGGCTGTGTTCTCATGACACCATTTACCACGCTCCTCCATCCCCTACTTTTCCTTTAAACAAGCAGTGGAGGCTTGAACTGACTCAGGCTGGAGTTTTAGGAAAAAACATTTCTTAAGTGGTGTCCTGTGTGTCCATCAGAGAGCAAGTGATGCTGCCTGTCTCTCCTTTCAGAAACATTATCTTTTTTACTTTTAAAGGTTTTTTTCTGATGTGGAAGGTTTTTAAAGTCTTTACTGAACCGTTACAATATTGCTTCTGCTTTGTATTTTGTTTTTTTGGCCAAGAGGCACGTGGGATCTTGGCTCCCTGAGCAGGGGTCAAACCTACACCCCCTGCATTGGAAGGCAAAGTCCTAACCACTGGGTGCCAGGGAAGACCCCTGAGCAACTTCATCTTAAATGTCCATATAACCTAAGGAGTGGTACTGCTGCTGCTGCTGCTAAGTCACTTCAGTCGTGTTTGACTATGTGAAACCCCACAGACGGAAGCCCACCAGGCTCCTCCGTCCCTGGGATTCTCCAGGCAAGAACACTGGAGTGGGTTGCCATTGCCTTCTCCAATGCAGGAAAGTGAAAAGTGAAAGTGAAGTCACTCAGTCGTGCCCGACTCATAGTGACCCCATGGACTGCAGCCCACCAGGCTCCTCAGTCCATGGGATTTTCCAGGCAAGAGTACTGGAGTGGGGTGCCACTGCCTTCTCTGAAGGAGTGGTACACCACACTTTTATTTTTAAAGATCAGTCTCTCATTGATGGGACAATCTAGGCTGTCTTTCATCTAATCTCTCCCTAGAACAACTAAAATTTCAATGCATGACCTTTCAATTTTCAAACATCTGTCTCTACACATGGGTAATTATTTCCTTAGATGAAACTCTTAGAACATGGCTTAGTTAAAAAAAAAAAGTGAACCTGCTGGCAATCTTCTTCATGGCTCACGTTAGATGCTGACCATGTCCTTTTTGCTACATTTGGGAGAGAAATCAGGCTCTGGGCTTTGTTTTAAATCCACTCCCTGCAGTAAGAGCTCTCAGGAGGGGCATGAGGACTTGGGGAAAGAGGCGCTGATGTGGGAAGAAAGTGGCTACGACAGAGGTGTGCTCTGCACAGACACTGGCGATGGTGTCGGGGGCACCTGGCGAGGTGGCGGGTCTGAGGCATTTCCCTTGCAGCAGCCCCAGGGAGGCTGACGTTCTGATACATGAGGAACACAGAGAGTAAGACAAAACCCAGAGTTAAAGTGAGACTTGACTGCCGAGGAACAGAGACGACCCAAAAGAGACGGACTCTGAACTGAAGTAAAGCCGGGGCTCATCCTCACCGAGAAAAGGCGAGCACCGGGCTGTCAGAGACGCTCACCTCGTGCCAGGAGCTCCCGAGGTAGTTGCCGTCAGTGTGAGCCACGGTGATGAGCGTCTTTATGGTGTCAATGTTCTTCTGCTTCATCTCCGTGATACTGGAGCTGGCCGTCAGCAGGGAGAAGCGCGCAAGGGCCTGGACATAGGCATCTCGTTCTAGCTGCAAGGGAAGCAGAGAGGGGATGCTGAGATCCCGACCTGGGTGAGATGGGTTTCGCATCGAAGGGGCTGGGCACTGGTTCCTCTGCTGCCTCCCGCAAGCCTAGGGACAGGTTCTGCGCACATGAACACACCCGGGCCACACCAGGTACTCCACGCCTCTGCCCTCCCGCTACCCGAACACCTCACTGCACGTTTGAGGACTGGCCTCTCCTCTGCCACTGACTCCCTTCTGAGGGAGCAGCAGAGCCATCTGCTGAATGCTAAGACTCAGGTAAACGCTGATTTCTACAACAATCCTGCAGGTTGGTCTGTTATCTCAAGTTTGCAAGTGAGGAAATAAAGGGTGACTCAGGGAGGAGGTGGCTAGACCAACATTAGGCTAGAGAAGCAGCAGAGGTGAGGTGTGAAACCCAGACTGTCTATATCAAAGTCTAGGATCTTGGTACAAAAGAAAACGTCTATCTGTAAGATACATGGGAACAGAAGACAGGTTTTCGAAATAGATGGGTACAAATTCTTAGCTATTTAGGATACATGAAACTGATAACTTCCTGATTTCATAAGAGTTTACAATTGTATTTTGCTTATTTGCTTGAATTTTTCAAGACACAAAAGATTTACAGACACATTCATTTTCTACCGAACTACTTATTTCTCCCAGAGAAGACCTGGAAATAAGGGAAATGAAAATAATAAGCTGGTTTTAAAAGGAAAAACACTTATTTCCAGCACCAGGCACCTAGCCAGATGGATAGAAGGGCTGTTTTGTCAAGTCCAATTAAGTAGCTTGGACACCCACCTACCTTCAAAAATGGTTTTTAATCCAAATTGCCAATTCTTCCCCCAATCAGGCTGTTGCCAGCACGAATCTGTCATCTTTCTCTCAGTGGGCATGAGTAAGGTGTCTGCTGAGAGGTTTTCAGCTAATTGGAAGTATCTGATCATTTGTAAATTTTGCCAAATCCTGAAGTACACAGCCCACCAGCCTCTCTGGAGCTGTGCTAACATACACCCACCTGCATTCCAAAGATGCAGGCAATCCGGATCGCACACCGGATGCCTTCCAAACACAGTGAGGCCACCTCAGTGTCGTCACAGTTCTGCAGTCCGATGCTGTAAGCTGCCAACAGCGGTGTCCACACCAGCTACCAAAGGAGGAAGGTTTGGAAAACGTCTGGAATCTCAGTGTGGACAAGCACTTAGAGGCCACACTGTTAGTTACAAGCACAGCCAGTATGTCAAGTTCACGGCCACTCTGACTCATTCACAACACGAAATAAAAATTCCTCCTAAACCAGGGTCAAAGCCATCACTATAGCAAGCCATTTACTAAACGCACAGTTCTAAAGGAAGGGTGGCACGTATATGGCTACTATGCCACCACGTCTATCTGTACTCATGGCAGACGTCACTGACCCATCAGAGATATCCCACTCCCTGCTCAGTCTAATCGGGCTGGCGAATCCTTTACACAGTGCAGCAGGCATCTACTGCCAATCAGAGGTTGGCATGCAAAGTAAAATCTATAAGCAACTTGGGTTCTATCAACTTAGCTTATTGGAAGCTTCCTAATTCAGATTACTAAGAGTTTACTTTTCCTCTAACTTTCTTGTGAATGCCCTGAAATAAAAGCACACAAAAATCTAGAAGTGATCAACAGGATATCAGCAGTTACTTTAAAAACTTAAGAGAAAACACGAGTGCTATATATTTAGAACATGTACCTTGTCGAGACATTTAAAAAACAGAGAACTTAGGATATTGTCTTTTTTGTTTGTTTTAGGCTGCGCCAACTGGCATGTGGTGTCTTAGTTCCCCTACTGGGGATTGAACCCATGCCCCCTGCAGTGGGAGCATGAAGTCTCAATCACTGGACCACCAGGGAAGTCCCAAGAATATGTCTTTTACTTCTACCTAATGCCTTCTTATAGGCTAACCCTGAGGCCACTGAGATGAGATATCACAATAAAACTGTCTCTTTTACCTGAATGGTTAATTCATTCAATCCCCCCAGCTGCGGGACCCATTTCATAGATGATGAACAGAGAGACACTAAATAACCTGATCCAAGTCCCAGAACAACCAAGTGGCAGAGGCAGGGCTTAGAGTAGACGCTCTGACTGTGCAGCTCATGCTGACGCACCCCCAGCAACACCACGGGGCTTCCTGCTTTAGTTACTTCAGAAAGAAACACTATACATGGCCTTTCCCCTCCCCAGTGTCTTCACCATCATAAACTTGCTGGCGAGCTTCTGGCTGATCAACGCTAGAATCAGGTCAGCCGTGTCTTAACTTCTCCGTACACTCACTTTGAACATTGGCCGGACGTGGTCCAAGTGGGTGGCGCTGGTAAACGGGGCTTTGGCGTGGCTCACGGCCTCCATCAGAGCCTTGGCTGTCTTAGCCATCTGCTCCATCTCCAGGTTGTAGAGCAGCCGGCGCTGCTTTTCACTAGCAACACCTACGAAGAAGTGAGAGAGAACAGCGGCTGACACTCACCGAGTGCTTACTCTGTTTCAAAAGGTTCACAACAGTTAATTCACAAATCCTCCTCACGAGGGCCACTTCCTGAGCCTGAAACAAGTGTCACTGCCATTTCACTGATGGGGAATGAGGCACAGATTCATTAAGTGACTTGCCCAGGGTCACACAGCTAACAAGCAGTAGAGCTGGGACCTGAATACAGACAGTGTGGCTACAGAGCCTGCGCTCTCAATCGGACACACTGCTGCCTCACCAATGAGACTGACAGCTTCCCAGGGGTCTTAAGTAGGAGAATTCTAATCAAGGTTGACACAATCACCACTGGTATTACAGCAAAGTTTTAAGAAACATTTTTGGAGAGTAATTTAGCTCAGATTATTTTAAATTTCCTCTTGTAACTAATTACAAATCTAGTAAGAAGTTAAGTGATACTGTGAGACTGTCAATGTAATCATAATAACTAATTTAATCACATTTCTTATTCAGATAGCTAGATATGCAAATTAAATCTAACACCAGGGAACTTAATCATGCATTCTGATACACCTGAACATTGGAACTGAGAAATAATTTGCCATTAGATCTTACTCTGCTTAGTAGATTTGGTGGCAATTGTGTGTTCTTTTGTTTCTTTCATCGCAATTTTCTTGCCTTCAATCTCTTCATAGATGCTTGAGAGATATTCTTCAGGTAGATCTTTACTATCATTGATACCCCGATTCATTTTAATATACTGTTCTTTTGTCATTTTATTTTTTACCTGAAATTAAAAAAAAAAATGAAGAATCCACTTAGGAGACTTCAGTGGCCCAAATATAGTTACTTATTTAGCTACAGTAGTATTTAAGTCATTAAAATATGTTACCTGAGGGCTGTGCAAGTCTGTAGTGAGCATAATAATTGAATATGCTAGGACATATGCAGTGTCAGCACTAGCAAACAGAGTTTGCCTAAAAAAAAAAAGAAGAGATTTCAGATGTGAGAACATGGACAGAGACCAGGCTGGGTGGTGGCAACAGGGCTCAGGGAGACACGTTTCCTGCAAAGCAGGCCGACTGCCCCCCAGACGCTTCCATCACCACTTAATGATAACTAATGACCCAGAGTCTAGAAAAACCTAGTTAAGAAAAAATGAGTAAATAATAAAGTAAATAAATTAAATTTAAAAACAAAGACCAGAAGACATGTGAACCAAAGAAAAGAAATTCACTTTTTTATATGCTAAACCTTTCATATCATGAAAGCAATGCTACTAGATCTTAATTCTTCCAAAAACTAAAAAGAAATCGTTAATATGAGATGACAGAGGGCCCACATCACTACCATGGCAACCCTGTTACGTTAGTCAATTAGCTGTGTGTCTGACTCTCTGTGACCCCATGGACTGTAGCCCGCCAGGCTCCTCTCTCCCTGGGATTTCCCAGGCAAGCCTACTGGAGAGGGTAGCCATTCCCTTCTCCAGGGATCTTCCTGCTCCAGGGATCAAACCCGGGTCTCCTGCATCGCAGGCAAATTCTTTACCATCTAAGGCACCAGGGAAGCCATAATACAATATATAAATGTATCAAATGTTGTAAACATTAAACTTACACAATGTAAATGTTTAAAAAAAAAACAAACAATCCCTCAGCACAGTGCCTGCTGCTGCATAGAGAACAGACACCTCAGTGGCTGGGCACAAATTTAAAATGATTAAACTGAACCCCCAACCACAGTAAGACTGATGTTCTGAGGCTGGCAAAAAGATGGCGTGGGAGAGACTTAAACACGGCGCTCACCCCTGGTTGCACTCTATGTATCTTGCAGCAAACTTCTCCATTAGCCGATCAATCTTCTGGGCTTCTCCAGGTAGGCGGAAACCTTCTAGAAATGTCCGCAGGGCTGAGACAAACTCCTTTTCACAGAAGTCGAGTTGGTCCACATAGGCATACATCACCTCCTTGTTGAACTTCATGCTTTCTCCCAGAAAATCACCTACTTGGGTCTGAAACATAGACACTCACTCACACCTAAAAATTGCCAAATATGAATACCCAGTGAAAGACACTTCAAACAGGGGAAGCATAGTGTCCTGCCTCTAAATACCTAGAATGGGCTGGGCTGCTAGAAAAGCTGGGTCACTCCCTAAGTCTGGTCACCCACCCAACCATTCCAGGTTCAGTTGGTCCTGCCATGAAGGAAGGCACTGAAAAATGGAGGAATGATAAGACACACAACAGGGAGATGAGCTGCAGGTGAGCATCTAAAAGAACAATTTCTAGCAGTCAAGGGACACTTAGCTCCTACACTGTCCCCCCAAATAAACAACCACCTGTCAGAAGGCTGGTTTATTCCCTATAAAGAACTTCTTGCAACACTAGCCAAAGGGATAAACAGGACCACTGTAAGCAGGAGTGCAGATAATGGCACTGCACTCAGGAGTCAGCAAGTCTCTAGGTGAGAGCCAGTAAGGTCTCAGAGATACAAAAAGAACCCACAAGTATGTGCCCAGCCCCCGTCTCACAGAATCCAGACGCTCCTCCTGGTGCAGGAATTGGGCAATGTCTTCCACCGATGTTCCCAGCATGCCCTGCTCCTGGAGATACTGGATCCCTCTCTTGGGTTTCTTGTTGAATCTGTTTCAAGAGATGGGACACAGGTTGCTGATTCCAAACTCTGGGGGATGGAAACAGCTGGCATTTGAGGCAAATTACAATAACACCGTGAACAAGTCGTCCCATATCAGCTCGGAAAGTCCTGTGTGTCCTGGTAGCTTTGCTCAACTCCACCTTTAATTTCTGACCTAGCTCTAACAGAATCTGCTGGTTGTCACAAAAAATCCATTTTCTTCTTCTCCAACACTAATAAGACCTAGTTATTCAGCTGGGTACACAACTATCTGGGATAAAATACACATTTCTCTGCCTCCCTTAGATAAAATATGGCAATGTGATAAAGTTCTGGCCAGTGAGAGATGAGAACTGGTGTGGGTACTTTTAGGAAGAATCCTGAAACAAAGCTGACCTTGCTGGGGCTGGGGGGGATGGGGTGGTGGTATGCGTTTTTTGCTCTTTTCCCTTCTTCCCCACAATACATGTGTGATGACCAGAGCTCCAGCAGTCATCTTAAATCATGAGGCAACGGTGAAGATTAAAACTGTATTCAGGATGGTGAAGCAGAAAGATAAAAGAAGCCTGGGTTTCTGACATCCGTAAGAGCCGCTGTAACAGCCCTAGACGCGACTCTGGGATTTCCTTCATGGCACTTGAGTAGTTACTTCTGCATTTCCTGTTAAAGGCAGGCAAACATAACTGCTATATAAATTCAGCCTGTTATTCACCACACCATGCACTGGGGACTGACCTTCATACAGAAGCATCAACTGTGGCAAGAGCTGTGAAGAAAGGCTATGCGGGGACAGAGGTGACCTTGGACCTGTCCAGAGAGTACGGTTACTGGGGGCCTCTTTGAGGAAGAGATGCTTTGTCAAGCCTGAAGCGTGAAAAAGACCCAAGTATATTCCAAGCAGAGGGTGCAACGGTGCTAAATGATTGAAATATTCAAGGAACTGAAACCCACAGAAGATCCAGGAGTACTGGAAGAAGAGATCAGACAGGGAGGCTGGAGGCTGGATAGGGCTGTGGGGAGGAAATAGGAAATCTGGAGTGAGTGCAGGTAAGGCAGTGACAAGACTGATATAAGTTTTTAAAAGATTCCTTTAGCTGCTGTGAGAACATATTGGGGGATGCAAGGGATGGTGAGAATAGAAATAATCACATTGAGGGTTGGCTAAAAATTCCGTCTGGGTTTTTCCCTCAGATGTTACAGAAAAATGCAAGAGAACTTTTTGGCCAATCCAACAAATGAGTACTGTAACATCAATTTTTAAAATAAACTGAGTTTACAAAATTGATTAACCATTCAAAAGTTGGACAGGATGTGAGAATGTATTCATTTCTGTGCATAAAAGATGAAAGAAACCATGTTTACTCATGATTCTACAATGATGATGTGATTATATGGGAGAAGGTCCTTATTTTTCAGCCATGTAGAACTTAAGTACAGAGAAGGCAATGGCACCCCACTCCAGTACTCTTGCCTGGAAAATCCCATGGATGGAGGAGACTGGTGGGCTGCAGTCCATGGGGTTGCTAAGAGTTGGACTCGACTGAAGTGACTTAGCAGCAGCAGCAGCAGCAGAGCTTAAGTAAAGTGATGGCTACAAATTACTTTCAAATGGTTCAGGGAAAAAAAAAGTAGATAAGACTAATAGGGCAAGAGTTAATTTTTCTGTATGCTGAAGTTTTTTACAATCGTTACCAATGGCGATTTCTTCTAGGTAATAACTTTGAGTGATTTTAACATTCTTGCTTTATACTTTTCTGCATTTTCTAAACTGGTTATTTTAAATTAGGAAGAAAGACAAAAAAGACAAGGCATCAATCACACAAAGCTATCAGATTTCTCTCTCACACACTCATGCGTGCACTCAGCCCAACCTGGTCAGGCCTGACCATAAGCGCCAGCCCCGGTCGCCTGTAACAGGCATTTCATCTTCAGGAGTCAATGCCAGGTTCCCAAGAGACTCAGCCAGAGCAACAGTCACACTCACAGCTCGATGCCGTGTTCAATCATCTCCTTCTGTTGCTTGATGACCTCAAACTGCTCCGGGTCATCCTGGATGGTTGTCTGAGTCCCTGAGGACACCGTGGACTCCATGGATGTCACACTGCTCCGCCTCGCCAGGTCCCCCACCTCCTGGTCCACGGGCCTCTCCTGACCTGCGACGACGTAAAAGCAAAGGAAACCAAATGAGCAGATGGGACGCAGGCGCAGCTGAGCAGAGGTCTGGCTGTGCGGTCCCCTTTCCCAGACCTGTAACAACAAGCTCTGTGCTGTCAAGTTCATAAACCTTGATATCGCAGTTACTTTACTTAACAACTTGGTTGTGGAAGATAAGCTAATGCTAAAATTCACATCAAAGAATAAAGTGCAAAAATGCACAAGACACAGAACACGTCCTAGCAGGTACTGGAACTCACTGTAGAACTTAGGGCATTTGAAAAGCACTGGATTGGTGGAGGAACACACAAATCAATAGGACAGAAAACTCAGGAACAGTTATGCACACAGAGAGATGTGATATACCATCAAGGTGGTACTTCAAGTCAGTGAGGGAAAGAAAGACTACTAAAAAAAGCTGTAATAAATGGCTCTCTGTTTGGAAAAATGAAGTTAGAGCACAAAAGTTTTGAGTAGCCTATTGTGAACGGTGGGTGGTGGCAGGTGGGAGGTGTGTGTGTGCAGTGGGGGGGGTCTCTCACCCAGGCTGGTCTGGTGGTTGGGATTCACATACAGGTCTTTGCTCCACTCCACCATGCACTTAAGGATGGACACGAGGCATTCCAGGCCTTTCTTCCTGAGACTGAGCTCCTAAAGGACAAAAGTGACAAATACAGAGACTCAGCAGATGAATTAAGTGCAGATGTCTGGAGGGCTCTGGGAATCCTGTGACAATATGAGATAATCACTGACGTTTGGAGTTACTGACCCAAGGAAGAGGGAACATGTGATGTAAACACTGAGGGCTCACTGCAAAAACCATGATCATCTTTTAAGGTGTTCATTACAAAACTCCTTACCTGCAAAAAACGGCATGTGTACTTTCCTAAAGTGAAGAGTATTATTTGGTTTTTAAAATGAAATTCTCATTCATTACTTATATAAATTAAAAAAACAACAACAACACAACCAACCAAACATTTAAAACACACTTTAAAAAAAGAGAGTCCTAACTAGTGACCCTGAAAAAAAAAAAGAATCTTATCTTATGTAACAGATGAATGACCATGGACACCATCATGCCCTGAACACCCAAAAAAGCATTCCATCTTAAGGCTTACTCTGCAGGTAAATAAAAATACCTTTTTTTTTTTTTTTTTTTAAAGTAGTACTTTTCAACTAAAAAGCTGAATGTGAAAGTGAGTTGCAGATCATCTTTTAAAAACTGCAAACATTTTAGACTCAAAACAGCATCTAAGATAGTCTGGATCTCCCTGGGCAATCTAACGACAACTATAGACCTTTGTCGAAGAAAAATGCCCAGATACCAAAACTCTATGTGTAATTACAGGTGGCTCACAGACCTTCTAACCAATTTCTTGAGACCTCAGGTTAAAAACCCTATTGTCTTTGTAGGGAGGGAACAGTGAGGGGATCTAGTAAGAAGCAATCTCCTTTGCCTTTCCTCTAGCCTGGGATCCCGTGTTCACACGATCTATGGAAAGGTGACAGAGTGAACACGCGTCCTACAGGTCTCAGCTCAAGCGTCACTTTCTGAGGGAGGTGACCCTGACGGCCCCACCCTCGCCTCCAACAGCCCTTCTTTGTCATGCCGGCTTTATTCGTCCCTGCAGCTTACTTCCTCACTGTCTGCTGTTTGGTGTCAGGACCGCAGCAATTGTGCACATGGACGTGTCTGTGCTCTGTTCACTGCTGTATCCCCAGCACCAAGGACAGTGCCTGGCACATGGTGGCGCTCTACAAACGCTTATTGAAATCAATTAACTGTAAACATAAACGAAGGTTCTCAGTGGTTTTACCTGCAGAGGTGTCATTCCCAGCTCGTGTCCACTTCTTCCCTGAGCGATTTTGGATAAATCGTTTACGAGGCGCTCAAAAATGTTAGCAGCATTTAAATCACAGTCGTAGTTGACATAAATATCTACAACACACTGGGCATCTTGGAAAATAACACACGGATGTTAGAGATTCTGACTGAACACAGAGAACAGCTTGTTTCCTTATTAAACGAGACTCCTTGGTCAAAAAGTTTTCCCAGTGAATTAGTAACTCAGGCTGGACACACCTCAGTCAGGAAGTGTGTGACGGAAAACTAGAAATGCAGGAGGCTCTCCTTCCAGGCCTGCCCTGGCACTCACTGAAATCTCAGGCTGCTCATTCAAACTCTCACAGCTTACTTTCCTCATCAAAAAAGGGAGAGCAACTGCCTCATCCAACTCTTAAAGCCATATAACTTTGATGAGGTTACTGTGATGACAAATAGATGCTCAGTTTATAGTCACACAATTGGGTGGTGTAGAGGGAAATGCAAATTTACTTTAGCACCCAATCAGGAGTTAGGACACTCATACCTGTGACTCTGTGACTTATAAGCCATGTTCGGCTTGTAATACAATGACAAGTGCCCTAGTTCTTCAGGATTAGGGGGTTTCCCAGGACATGGGATTTTCCGTGCTACAATCAGAAAGTCCTGGGAAAACCAGTCTGGCCATTAGGTGAGCAGCAGCCTTTAAGGGAATGATTTCTTCAGCACTTTGTTACAATGCTAAAAGGAGGGGATCAAGGTCTTCATCTGGACTGTGGAGAATCAAAGCCTCAGAGGTGTTTCTGGGCAAGTCAAAAGGATGAGCCCCCCTCCAGGAGAAAGTACCTGCGCAGATCCTTGTCAGGGTCTGAATGACCATCCACCTGTGCTCAAAAGAGCTTGTTGATGTTTCTAAAATGTTCAGGAAAATCTCTTTGAAAAAGACCTATATGGCAAGAAGATAAGGACAGCAATTAATAGTTTAAATTAGGGCTCAAAACCCCTGAAGCCTTTAGGAGCAGGCAGAGTCTTTGAATAATGCAAGGAGAGAGGCCAGGGGTGTGTGTGTGTGGGTGGGTGCGGGTGAGTATGGGTGTGGGTGTGTGTGCAGGCTACTCCAAGTCTTAGTTGCAGCACTTGGGATCTTTCGTTACAGCATTTGAGCTCCTAGTTACAGCACGTGTGATCTAGTTCCCTGACCAGGGATGGAACCCAGGTCCCCCCTGCATTGGGAGCTCGGAGTCTTAGCCACTGAATCACCAGGGAAGTCCCTGATTTCTCAGTCTGGATACTAATTCAAGTTATTTCAAACAATTTATAGGCCAAACAAACATGTCTGGGGGACTTAGCCCAACAAAAGACCACACAATTTAAACCTTTGATTAAAATAAAAGGTATACAAGATCTGGGGCTTCCCAGGAGGTGCAGTGATAAAGAATCTGCCTGCCAGTCCAAGACAAGACATGTGGGTTTGATCCCTGGGTTGGGTAGTTCCCCTGGAGTAGGAAAATGGCAACCCACTCCAGTATTCTTGCCTGAAAATTCCATGGACAAAGGAGCCTGGCGGGCTACAGTCCATGGAGTCATAAAGAGTTGAACATGACTGAGTGAGCACACATATATAAGATCTGGGGGCAGTAACTTTTTATGAAAAGGAATTCTCTTGCTCAATAAGTTCTCTGGGGTGCCAGCAAGTAGACTGTGTAATTCCCACCAGTATTTAACACAGCATATAAAAGTGTCATCCAACTTCAAAAAAAAAAATCCCAAAACAGTCAATTTGGAGTCCATACCTCTATTTGCATCTTCAGGTGCATTTTAAAGTTTGAAAGAAGAGTAAGAAAAATAGCAAGAGAGAGCTCAAAGACATCAGGCACTGAAGAGACGCCGTTCTTGGACAACGCCACACAGAGGTATTGCTTGATTGCGTTGATGAACATCTCATGAGTCCTGAAGACCGGGCCGGCGTTCTGCAACACGGAGAGGAGGAGCTGCAGGGAGACCACCTTGGAGCGCAGCTCGTGGGACCTGGTGAAGGAAACGGAAAACAAGGGCAGCGCTGAGAGGTACAATTTCAGAAAGGATGTTTCTTAAGAAGGTCTCACTCCTCTATCAGTGCGAGGATTTTTTGAGAAGCCGGGGAGTCAAGAATCAGCAACAGCACCTACAATGTCAAGAGAAGGAGGGCAGCTGGCATGAGGTGGGTTCTTGGAACCCGCAGGCCCTGGGAGAATGAGCGCTGCCAACTGTTGTTTCTCTCCCCCACTTATAAAGCAGGAAACACAGCAGGAGCAAAATAAGTGCAACCTATTCCGGAAAGCTGGTTCTGCAACTAATCTAATAGAACTAATTACTTCACATCCATCATGTGAGACTACACTGTCTGTCCCGCTCTATGTTTAGACAGCGAGACAGGGCTCTTCATCTACCTGCCTCAGGCTCCCATCCCTGCCCAGGGATGGAAAGAAAGGGAAACCTTCACGAGTCTCTTCCCTAATGGTCATCATTCTCAACAGAAGAGGACTGTTATTATCAGCTAGCAATAATGACAATAACAGTGACTATAAACTATCGTGAAGTACTGGGCCCTGTGCTCAGGATGTCATTCTAGCATTTTAGGTAAATGATCCTGTGAGTTGATTTTCCATATTCCCATTTTCCAGATGAGCTTCAGTAGCTCCTACGGCCACGCAGTCGGTCTCAAGCGAGCCGGGGCTGCAGGCAGGTCCCCGTGCTCCCAAGCCTCCGCTGTGACGCCCTACAGCACTACCTCCTTGTGGGACATCCTTCACTCAAAAGGTCTGGCTTCTCTGGGTTGAATCTGGGGCATAAATCTGTATCCACGAAAACAGAAGTTTCCATTCAGGGCAAGAAATTAAGGTTCTGTATGCATCCAGGTGGGGGACTCTCACCTTCAGAAGATTAAATCAGTCAGGAGAAAGAGGGTGAATATTCAACCAAACGATTGTTTTTAGTATATAAACCAAGGAAAGCAAAATTGGGCAATAATCTTGGTTGGTGGGCACACAATCTATGATGAGAGGACTGTGGGACCTTCATGAGCCTGAAAACATTGTAAAACCATCCTGTAAATTGCTGCATTTACATCAACCAGGGGACAAGGCAGTGGGGTTTCTTGGCGCCCCTAAGATCCTCCTGGATCATCAGGATTATAGACGGCCAAGAACTGCTGTCAGCTCACTTTGGATCTGGGGGGCCTTCGCCAAGGGGTTTCATGGACAGCTTGCACAGGGAGCGAAACACCAGGAAGGCATCCTTCTGCAGAATGTGGGAGAACCTGGCGGCCACTGGATGTCCTTGAGCATCCGATTCCTAAGATTAGAACAAAGATGAGAAAAATCAAAGTGTCCAAACAAAAGGATGACTCTTTTCAAAAATAAGAAATGTAATTATCTCATGAAAATGTAAATTATTTATTCACTGGGGGAGGTGAAGGATGTGGGGGAGGAAATAATATGTCAAAACAGGAGATTCTGGGGGAGTTGTCACAGCAATTCTAAAACTTCCTTCCTTGTTCTTCAAAAAGTGGGTGTGAGCTTTTAAATGATAAATGAGCAAAGGTTAAATCATAAAAAACCCAAAATGAATATAGATAATTATATTCGTCTGGGTAAAAAAGATATTCCTAAGAATACTGTTGGGTTTCTCAGGTGGCTCAGTAATAAAGAATCTGCCTGCCAATGCAGGAGACATGGATTCCATCCTTGGGTCTGGAAGGTCCCCTGGAGAAGGAAATGGCAATCCACTCCAGTATTCTTGTCTGGGAAATCCCAGGGACTGAGGAGCCTGGTGGGCTACAGTCCATGAGGTCACAAAAGAATAAGATCTATCTACAAGGATGTTCACTGTAGAACTGTCTCCTGTGATTAAACTGAAATAATCCAAAAACCTAATAGGGTACTGGTTAAATAGATTATGGTAATCCATGATAGAGTGTCACGTGGCCATTAAAAAATTAGTCAGACATATACGTACTACTGATGTGAAAAGATGTCCATGAAAGTGTTGAGGGAACAAAGCAAGCTGCAGTCTAATATGTGACACAAACACCACGTGTGAATTCACACACATCCCTATATAAGTGCATTCTTTTAAAAGAATCTTCTCCTGGAGTATAGGTGTTTTCCCGGGTTGTGCCAGTTTCCACTGCACAACAAGGCACATCAGCCACACGTACACACACACCCCCTCTCTTGGATTCCCCTCCCACTGAGGTGCCCACAGAGCCCTGTTGCTATCCAGTAGGTTCTCACTGTTACCTAACTTTATACACAAATCAATAGTGTATATACGCCAATCCCAGTCTCCCAAATCATCCCCCCACCGGTGCCTTAATGGGGATGACAGAACCCCAAGGGGACTGCTATAGACTGGATGTCTGTGAGCCCCTCACTGAATTCCTTATGTCAAAACCTAATCCCTAATGCGAAGGAATTTGGAGATGGGCCTTTGGCAGTGAGTAGGTCTTGAGGTGGAGCCTTCTCGGATGGGATTACTGCCCTTATTAAACAGGCCTCAGAGAGCTCCCTTGCCCCTTCTGCCAGGACGGAGTAAGAAGACGGCTGTCCATGAACCAGGAAACAGGCTCTCACCAGATAGTGACACTGAAACTGTCAATATCTTGACCTTGAGCTTCCTAGCCTCCAGAACTGTGAGAAACCCATTCCCGTTGTTTACAAGGCACCCAGTACACAGTATTCTATCACAGCAGCCTAAACAGACTGAGACGGGGCAACTGGCTCAGGGCGGGTGGAGTAGGGAACAGTTGTAGAGAAAATCTTATTATTTTCATGTATAAAGTGGATAGACATACAGTACATAAACAGGTATCTAGTTTATCAGTAACTAAAATTCCATGAAACAGGGTGATGAATAGGAAAAATACATAAAAAGGCTCTTGTGTGTGTGTGTGATCATTTAACGGCTGAGACACATGGGAAAAGGTAGAGACTGAGTGAGTTCAGGAGGCAAGTTCAGATCATATTTCTTCCTGTTTTGAATGTTTATATATAGCATTTTCAATTGAACAACAAAGCCATCTAAGGAAATAATGTAGCAGACACACTTAAGGGTACCTGAAAGGAAGCTCATAATGTACCTTAAATTTAAAAAGGAGGTTACAGAACAGCATGTATATCACGTTATTACACCTAAATGGTTTAAACATGGGAGGGAGAGGAAAATCTACAGTGTAAGTAAAACCTTAACAAATGTTATCTCTGGGTTAGGTTATAGATGACTTCTACTTCCTTATTTTCCCTTCTCTATATTTCCTTTATTCTTTCTGTAATCAATGTATACCATTTTGAGAGGAAAGAAAAAGGGCAAGAAATGTGAAGTTTTTAAAAGGTCTGAATACATAGGGTTTAACAACGTCACATACTACCAGCATTAACTAGTATGTTCCAAGAACACACAGAATACCAGGACAGGATGCTGTGACTAAGTAACTGAACAGGGCTTACTGGTTTCACTGGCTTCTTCTGACAGAGATACAGTTCTGCATCTTACAGAAAAAGTAAACATCGGAACGAGTCTGATGGGAAGACCACCGACGCACCAGGTTATCTGCTGATGACAAGGACTGCCTGTCGTCCGCTATCCCGTTGGTCTGGGCATCTCCGTCAGCTGCGGGGGGCGCAGCACGCTCCTGGTACTCCAGCTCACTGGGGATGCTCTCGGGCCCCGTCAGCCCGCGCTTTTGTGCTGCTTCTTAAGATACAATGCGAAAGTCATCATCAAGGCAGTGCTTACCCCAAAGGACGGCCTGACACCGAGACGCTGAGTTTTTTAGGTTTTTTTGGTGTGGACCATTTTTAAAGTCTTTATTGAATTCATTACAACATCGTTTCTGTTTTATGTTTTGGTTTTCTGGCCATGAGGCATGTGGGATTTTAGCTCCCTGACCAGGGATCGAACCTGCACCTCCTGCGCTAGGAGCACATTGTCTTAACCAGAGAAGTCCCAAGAAGTCACTCACACAACCTTCAGGCTAGTGCTTTTTCCCTTTCTGGAGTTATGTGTCTGTCACCCACAGCCCCACTCCCAGGTCACTTTATACCATAGTCTGGGTCAATGGTACCTCCAGAAATGTGCACTATCGCAGCCCTGTCTACCCTTACCTACTTCTGAAGATAATTAGAAGCAGCTAAACAGAAATGCACAGAATGGGTTACCAATGTAGGGGTTAGAAAACATGAGTCACACAAATGAAGAGAGGTTGATAGCTACAGAAAACCTTAGTCACAGGAGGGAAAAAAAAAAAAGGAGATCTGAGCTTCCTGGCAGCCATGTGGAAAAGGAAAAGACACAGAATTAAATGGATTCCATCATTTAATGAAAGAAAGCGTATCTGATGACTAGTAGAACAGGTGAACTCTATGAGAAATTTACCATGTAGACTGTTATATTAATATATTTAAGGGACACCAAACAATTCAGTAGCACTATCTTCAAAAAGAGTTTCTGAAGCATATTCAACAAATATTTATCAGGTGCCTACTATATGCCAAGCTCTAGGCTGGGCTGGGGGATACAGTATGAGCAAGACAGACAAGGTTCACCATGTAAGAACCTCATATATTCATATATTGGCCCCAGGAAAGAAAAATCTAAAGGCATGAAATAAAATTATTTTATTTTTAAAGACATTTCTACAAAGAAATGTAGAAACCAGCAATGAAATCTGTGACTATAGCTTGGGGGTACCTTAAATTAACCAAAGGACAGGGCTTTGAGCAGTGGGTCAAAACTCTTTGACCTTAACCCTCACTCGTTAAGAGATACATTTTAAAAGTCAGGACTTATTTACATGTGTACACAAAGATAAATCACTGAAACATGTTTCATGGAACAGTGCTTAACACTACTACATGTGAGACATTCAGTTTGTACCTGTTTTTGTTTTATTCTCTCCCATTTAAAAACACGGATTACGAACCACTCATTTATTGACTTCTCAATCCATTAATGGCTCACTGACCCTGAAGCTCAGTGTTCAGCACACGACCACTAACCTAAGCCTTGGGGTAAAAACAAAAGGAAAAATCACCTAACAGTCATTCTGAGCTACACGAGGCTAATTCCAACGAAACTACACCAAAAACTGAAGTAGTTATGAACGAAGTCGAACAAAACCAACAGAGCTTCTCTGCGTCTGACACCTGCTGACATGGGGACTGTCCCCTGGACACGTTACTGTCTAGGCGGGAAACGTCACTGCCTCAGGGCCCCCTGCCCACTCTGGGGAAACCTGGCTCTGCAGGCGTGGACCTCTGCGTCTCCAGTGGTGCACCCAACTCTAACACTGGCAGACCGCGTCCTGAACCCAACCTGAGGGAGAGGGAAACCCATCACGAGTCACAGGTGACTTCCAAACTCCGGATTAAAGAGGGGCCGACTCAGTTTCCGTGCGTGTGCAGGGGGCGGCGGCCATGGTGCACTCACCACTAACGCCCCTGGCCGAGGACTTGCGTGAAGGAGAGGGAGGAGGAGAGGCCGGGCGCTGGGTCCTCACCTTTAACTGCAGACGCGACCACATCTTCTAAGATCTCCTTCACCACCTCCTGGGCTCCGTCTTCAGTCCCTACACACACACCAAATACACAAGCGCAAACACATGTGTGTGGGCATTTCCAAGGCGAGTGAAGTCAGGTGGAGATTAAGTCAGTGTTCTCCAGAGTCATAGGCCGAAGCAAGAGTGCAAACAAGCCCTCTCCAGAGCCAAATCCGACCATGTCCCAGGAAATTTGGGAACTTGGGGGCAGCAGCTGCTGTGACTTGGTTTTCCCTCAGTGGAACTCCGAGACCCCAAGGTCTGTCACATTCTTCCTGCCTGAGTCACAGCTGCCGGCCCAGGGCTCCCTCCACCGCCCCCGGGCTGTAGGCAGCAGCTGGATATTATCCATCTGTGGCTTCTGGCAGAACAAAAGGGGCAGCGTCCTCTTGCCCCTTCACCCCATGTACCCAGAGCCTTGGTAAACGGTGTGCCTTTGGCTACTTCCTTTTCCCACAGTGTAAACCCAGAACTCAGCATGAGATTTCTCATGTGACAGTTGAGAACAGTAACTGTTTAAGTGGGAAAGGCTTGCTGCCAGTTGTTTTGGTAGAAAACTAGTTCTGGGAGAATCAGTAAACAAACACTCGACTAGTTTTCTGGAAGTAAATATTAAGGGCCATGATGTTAAAGAAAACCAAAATAACCCTTTAAATTCTTCTTTAACAACGATTTTCCAATCAAGTCATGATTTTCTGCCTTTGGTCCTGGAGAAGCAACAAGAAGTGTTTTCTTTTCCATCGGGCACTTACCCCAAGTGAAAGAAAAATGCTGCCCCACACATGAGATCAGTAAACAAAGCATGCTGCAGCCATCAAACCACTGCAGACACCCTCTGCGGTAGGCCCTGAGGGAGCTCATGGTGGAGACGAAGGCCGTGGAGCCCTCAGCCAGCCCGCAATGGGCGCTCCCTGAGGGGACGCAGGGTAGAACACACAGCGCACTGGGGCCAGAGCGCCGAGACACACATCAAAGGAGTGGCCTCAGTGAGCCCAGACTCACGCGCCAGCCTGCACACTGGAGAGCACTAAACTCATGGGGCTGATAAATCTGGTTTTCAGTGCAGAAGACAGGAGGTCAAGCCTTGGGTCAGGGACATCCCCGGAGAAGGAATAGCAATCCACTCCAGTATTCTTGCCTGGGCAATCCGGTGGACAGAGGAGCCTGGCGGGCTGTAGTCCACAGGGTTGCAAAAGAGTCGGATACAACTGAGCGAGCAAACAGCAAATGCTCTTCTTAGAGGGCAAGAAGAACTTGAATGGAGGTTAGAAAAGCCCTCACAGGCAAAATCTTCTAAACCTGTTTCTTCATCTAAATAAGACGATTCAGCCTAGATCAGTGTTACCTATGAAGGAGGAAACAGAACAGGCTCTATCTTGAAAGCAGGACTCCGTCTTGGGCCGGACTGTGGACTCTGAGATATATGCCCAGTATCTATGGAAACGACATACCAACTGGAAAACCAGGTCCCCAGAAGGAAGAGCCCCAGGCTCTCCATTGCCTAAAGGAATACCCTAATCATCTGTGTAACCGAACAGAATCATATATTCTGTTATGCTTATTGGGGTATGACCACAGGCCTATTGATAACTGCCCACTGCTAGCTACCTAGGCTTAAGCATATGAATCACGGGTTAACTTTGATCGTATTTTTGTTTTTCCTTTGTTCAGACTAGTTTCAGAGAATCTTACACACTTAGGGTATATAAGGTTTTCACAAAAACTGGCCGGGGTCCTTGGCCTAGAGGAGCCTCTGCCTTGGGCCCGCCGGTGTAATAAACTGCCTTCCACTATCTGCATTGTCCTTCTGAGTGAGTTTGCTTCCCGGAACGCGTGGCTACAACACCTATACTTCAGTCGTTCTCACACAACCTTCATAATTTTTGCCATTTCATGCACCATTTATTATATTACACATATATATAACAGTGCTCTTTAACTCACTGTAAGCAATAATTGATATTCACAAAACAAAGGCTTCAAACACTAATCACACTTTCTTAATGCCTGCTAGAACAAATGTATTAACTATTAAAAACCATTCACCTATGAGCCATCTAAAATCATCTCGTCTAGACCATGATTTGGTCAACACTTGTCTCACATGTCTAGGTATTTCTAAGTTCCTTTCTAGTTCCAACATTCTCTGATGTTATGATTTAACAGAATTGTGACGACAGGGCCTAATCTCTACTAAACATTCCAAAGTCCCCTGTACACAATCAACACCCAAGAATTAGCAGCCTGATGAATATGTTTCATCAGAGGAGCTGCAGGCTTGGTATGTCGTTGGGCTGTTTTTCCCTTAATGAATGGGATGCAAGACAAAAAGAGTGAGCGAAGACATCTGTGAGCACAGTGGTAACTGTGTACCTGCAATACTACATAACACATTAGCTGTACATGCGTGTCAATGCTTAAGTCTAATGCTGGGAGTTAAAAAGTAAGAATCTTAAAAATAAAAAGAAAACAGGAAGTGACTCTTCTTGGGTACAGGGTTTCTTCTGGGTGTGATAAAAATTCTGTAAAACGGATTGCAGTGATTGTTGCTCAACTGTGGCAACATACTACAAAGAACTGGACTGTATGTTTTAAACAGGTGAATTTACAGAACTGAATTTCAATAAACTTGTTTTCAAAATAACTGACAAGAACAGCTGGGTCTTTGGAGGGCTGTGAATGGACAAATGGGGTGAGGTCCCCAGGGAACCCTGTTGGCCATGCCTTAAGGTTCACAGAAGCTAGCATGCTGCAGGCTCAAAGATCTCATTTTGTGAATTTACAAAGAGCAATCTGATCCACTTCTTGCACAGGCTGATAAGACTGACGGATTATCAGTTTATCAACCTGGGGTGGAAAACTGCCAAGGGGAGGAAGATCCTCTGGTTTGCTGCTGAGTTGTCATCCACACAAATTCCACTGGGAGGCACATTACCTCAGGAAGGCCCGGGAGGGTTCCCAGTGAAGTGGGACAGCGTATGTGGACACCCAGCTGGCAAGGACCACACCTGGCTCGGGGACTACCCGGGGCCAGTCCACGGGAGGGAACCAAGAGGAGCGCTGGACAGGTCGTCTTGGTCATGAGGCACTGGAGCCCCCGGGAGGCTCGGCAGCTTGGACTCTAGCCCAGGGCGCTGTGTCTGTCGGCCAGCAAGCTCTGCCATCTGCCTCTCAGGCTCCCCTTCCTCCCAGGTGCCTCATCCGCTTCTCCTGAAGGCCGCGTTCTTTCTTTAGAGCCACATCTGGACAACCGGAGGCCTGTCCCTCTTGAGGGCGACGGTGCACCTCCACTCTGAACTATCGCTTGCAGGTTTGGGGTCTGATTCCTACAGGCACTCTGATGCCCGCGATCTTGGGAGAAGCCTCATGGGGTGTATTATGCCTTGTGGCAATAAAACCCATAGCAATATGCTAAGCGTAAAGCATTCTGTGTTAGAGCAGAATTTCAGGTTCCTGGGTTTCTGTAAAACCATATTCTAGAAATCAAATCCCTCCCCCCGACTCCATTCAGTAAAAATGGTATTTACTGAGTATGTGTACTAGGCACCAGACTAGGTGTTGGGAATACTGTGGTGAACAGGGTGGCTGATGCCTCAGACAGGAACAAGTGAACACAAACTCTTCAGTGATCTGGAGTAGTGATTCATGAGGAAAATAAGAGGGTGATGGGACAGAGTGATGGGGAGCTTCAGAGAGGGGGTCAGTCGGAAATGAGACCTGAAGACAAGGGCGGGGTAAGGAAGGGACGCAGGTGCCAAGGTACCAAGAGCGAGCACTGCGCTCTCAAGAACGAGAACCACCACCCGCACACCCTGTAACAAACAGGGGAAAGGAAGCGGAGGGAGGGAGCAGGGAGCGGGGTGGGGGCAGCACACGGGGCCTTGGGTGTCGTGGAGATGGGGCAGGCACAGACGTCACCATGAATGGGACAGGACGGGAAACTACCAGAGGGGTTTAAGCAGAGGGAGGTCCTGATCTAATCCATGCTTTTAAAAGATCACTTTGGCTGCTGAGTGGAAAACGGGCTGCAGTGGAAGCACTTTCATGCTGCTTAGGAAGACCCGCTTTTCCATCTGCACGGTTACGCTCACTACAGTGTGTTTAAATATTAATATTTGTTGACTGGTCACAGTCTGATAAAGGTTCCAGTAAAAACCTGCCTGCTCCTTGCTCTGAGAGTCAGTAAAGGCAAAGACGGACACAGACACAGAAGGTGGGTCAGGACTTCCCGAACACCTTCCAAGACACGTGACCCAAGCCACGCGTGGTTCTCCGGGGCACCTTTCTCTCTGATCCTTGCCTTGGGAGAACTGATACAGAACAACATTCCCGCAACAACACTGGGTCTCTTCCTACCCATGCCAAGCTCTGGTAAATTACAGAGGAACAAAAAACTGCTCAAGTATGGGCTCTGGTAGCGAACATACCACCAACAGACCTCAATGCCAGTAATGGGGCAGAAGAAGATATAAAGGCAGGTCACATACTTCGTTGTAGAAGCATCAGCTAGAGTGAAAAATTATTCGGCAGCAATCACTTGGGAGTAAAGTACGTTCTTGTAAAATTTTAGAATTTAGGATTTTGTTTGCACAAATTGCACAGCGAAAGAGAGGTAAATATTAAAAAATAATCTTATGTGACAACCCAATTCAAAAATTTCATGCCTAATGTTTTATTTACTTCAAGACTATCATCAGGTATGGAAGGTCGCTTTCATTTAAAAAAGCAAACACAACCACGTGGTGGTGTACTTGGTCTCAGAAGAAGACAGAGCTGTGTGTCTGTTTCTCTGTGAACCCACCCCCCACCTTCTGGCTCCTTTCTAAGACGTCCATAAATAGTGACGAACTGCCCGTAAGTGGGCAGAGAGCCTGTGTATATGTGACAGATGATGTCCGTATCCTCCTCTGGCAGGTGAAACAGACATTAAATGCTTGATCACCCAAACGACTCCCTCCTGGGAGATGAGCACTCCAAAGTGAACCCACGGCACTACAGTTGACATCAAATAGCAGTAGCTAGATATATTCCAGGAACAACCCCCCCACCAAAAAAAAAAAACCAAAGACACTCACAACTAACAACGGGATCTGAGACACTGCCTCTGGGGCTGTGTTTCGTAAGAGAAAAGCAAAGGGGAAGTCCAGGGGGAGGCCCAGAAACAGAAGAGCTACCGGAGGTTTCCTGCCGTGACGCCAGACCACTCCCTCAGCAGCCCTGGATGGAGACGGCGCGGTGGCTGCGGGACGGGGCGGCGCGGGGGCCCTACCTGAGCGCGACGGGCCTCTCTCTCTGGGGGCGTGTCCGTTCTCTGTGATCGCCGCGGAACCACTCCCGGCGTGCTCGCCATTGCTTAAATCTGTCTTTTCAGGAGTCGCTGGTTTGCTCTGTGCCTGGCTCTGCTTCAAACGATTGAACTTTGGGGACACTGCTGCAGCTTGGATCACAGGGGACTGGGGTTTCGAATGGATTGGTTTTTCCAATTCTCTGGCCTCCTGCAACTGAGAAGCAACGAAAAAGGGATTCAGTCTAAAAGGATCCAGTGTTTTGATAAGGAACAGAAAAAAAAGCCAGCCTGTTGCATAAAGAATATCCAAACAGAAGGACAGAATTTAAAAAAGGAAATCAATTCCTTCAACAAACTCACAGCAAATCTGGAATGCAAATTTCAAAACCCATCGAGATTCTCTCTCTGCTTTTTAAAGCAAGGACAAAAACAGAGTGCAGAGAATTCAGAGGAAGAAGGGATTAATTACAGGATGCTAAGACTCTTCACCAGGCACCGAGGCCACACAGGAAAGACTTCACAGCATGGGATGGTGTCCCACCCACAGCAGCCAGTAACTGCTACCACTCACCACTTGGTTTTCCATGCGGGTGAAAATGACGTTCAGCATCTGAGTCAGGGTAGCCTTGGCGGTGGTTTGGTTGATGAGATTTTTGCTGGCCAGATAGATATTGTAACACGTCCTGACCGTCTGCAGGATAGTGCCCTCATGAATTTCAATGTGTGGGGATGTGACTGCAGTGAGAAGAGCCTGAAACAAAAATCCAAAACTTTCATCTTCAGGAGCGCCCACTGCCCATCCTCTCAGAGCCCAACTTTTCTACAAGGTCTGCCTTTGCTTTTATTTGGTTTGGTTTAAGAAGATGGCTCTGTGAGCTAAACTGGATAATTAGTATCAAGAGCCAAGTCCCTGCTGCTCCAAGTTCAAAAAAGTTTAAACACACTTATTAACTCCATAGAACCCAAGTTATGTGAAGTAACTGAACTGTGTTGAAGTGTACTCTCTACCAGCTTGCTTTTTAAAAAGCCAAAAAAACAGACACTTCTCTCAGGAGGGAAAATGCTCCAACCTGATCTCACATACATCGATCACAAAATATATATGTTTTGATGCAGGAGGTGCAGGGTGGGGTGGGGTGGGGGGATCAGCTTCCCAGTTCCCTGGTGGGTTTTCAAGGGAGCTTTAAGTAGCTAGCTTTCAGCTAGCACAAAATTGTCCCTCACAAAGCTAACATGTCCAGAACTTAGGATTTGAAACACTGACCACATCTATCCTGACTGGTTCTGACAAGCAGACGGGACCATCCCACGCCAAACCATTCCTGGCAGCAGAAATGGAAAGGATGATGGGACGGGAGGACAAAGGGACAGGGGCAAACCGGTGATAAAAGCATCAACACAGGACCTGCTGAGAAATGGCAGTCTGGGAATCCAGAAATTGAAGAGGAGAGAGTAGAGGATTTCAAGTCAATCTAATTCACAAGCAATTGATGTGATTATTAGCGGAACTATTTACTTTGAAAACACACCTGTTTCTGCTCTTCTGTTTTGGTCCACGCTAATCAGTTCTGACACTTAACAGAAATCTAAGTGATGCTTACATATTTCTGCTCTAGCTCAGTGCCTCCTGAGACAACTAACACATGGTAAATCAGAAATTCAAATTCCCAAAGGGGATGAGTTGTCTCATTTAAAGTCCAGACTAGATAGGCAGACAGAAATACCTTAATGATTTGTAACTGAACTCCTTCATCGGTCTGAGGGCCTTGAAAACAGTTGCAAATGGTTTCCACGATCCTGTCAATCAACCGCTTGCCGGGGGCGCCACTGTCAGGGGCGTTGCCGGTGATGTGCCCATAAGCGATGAGTTTCTAAACACAGAAAGCACAGATGTGAGAAGTTTCTGCCTGGCCAAGGCTGAGGCCATCCACAGCAGTTAAGAGGCAGGCGGTAGGCTTGGCCTTTAACTTCCGGTTCCCAGAGATCCCTCTGCTCCCCCTGGGTGCAGGGGGAATGGTCACCCCAAAAGCACATTATCTGGGCTGACTCCTGATGGCAGACGAGCCCATGACGCTGAGAGTGGCCGGGGGAAAAGGCATGTGCAGAATGGCCCCACACATGTGCAGAATGGCCCAACCACTTCTGTGGAAGATGGAGGAGTTGGGACTACCCTGGTGGTCCAGTGGTTGAGACTCCTGGCTCCTAACGCAGCAGGCGGCCTGGGTTCGATCCCTGCTTGGGGAACTAGATCCCATATGCTGCAACTAAGACCCGCCACAGCCAAATAAATTAAAAAAAAAAAGAAGGAATTAAAAACTATATGTAACAGAGATAGAAGTCGTTAGCAACTGCCTAGAGCTGGGGGATTCCAGGGAAATAGGAAGTGACGGCAAAAAAGAGCAAATATGGGGCTTCTTTCCGAGGATAAAGATGGTCTCTAATATGGCTGCACAACTCCGTCAATATACGAAAGTCACGGAATTGTATACCTCAGACAGGTGAACTGTATGCATCTGAACCATATCTCAAGCTGTTAAAAAAACCTTCCACCCCACCCACCACCAAAAGGCAAGATGCATAAAAACTAATGATAACAAGTTTTGCTTGAGCTCAGGGAAAACTAAGCAGCTGTGAGTAGGAGCAGGACTAAGACATACTGTGGCTCAGGCTTTCATTCTTCCTGAATGGTGCCATCATGCCCGTGCATTTTCCATTCCAAAAATTAAAGTAAAAACCCTCAATGAATTCTGCACCAACGCTATCAAACTGTGTCACCCATGCTGCTGAAGAGACAAGAGGCTGTCCGGGCTGTGCCCTCGGGGTCAGATGATGGGTCAGTTTGGACACGGGCCACCTCCCTCCTGACCTGGATTTCTTCAGGGACAATCTGAGAGCTGGAAGGGAACTCAAAGGTCAGGATGGTTTCAAAGCCAGGTTGATATTCAGCATCAGAGAGCGAGCCTGTGACAGATAAGAGATTCCTGGACCTCAATGCAGACGTGCTCGACCAGGTTGGTGAGGTAGAGCCCAGGAAACAATGTTTTTCTCCCAGTCCAGGTTGTCCTGACGGCTGACTGAATAAAAAGGAACCACTCATCTGCTATAGCCCCTCTGGGGTTCATGAACTCTAAGGCACCCTCTGCTTCCAGCAACTTAGTAAAGACTCTGACAGATGCTGCTCTGTTCTTTATCCTTTTGGTTTCTGGCGTGTCACATTCTTGATTTGCCTGCCTGGAGTGACACAGCTCCCGAGGCGATCACAGGGCCGTGGCCCCTGCGACACACAGACATGCCCCCCGCCGAGGCCTCACGCCACTTCTCACTGGCTTTTCCTCATTATTAGCCTTGAAAGCACCGCCGTTCAACACACAGGAAGAAAAACTGGTTGAGAGAGAGGCCGAGAGCAGAAATATGGCACTGCTGGGCCGAGAGAGCAGGAGAGGCCTGCACACACCGTGGGGCCCAAGATTAAGCCTGGGGAGCTCAGACGGAGGCAGGGAGCTGCTCCAGTGTGGTTTTGCGTTTTATTTATTTGTGGCCTTGTCAGTCCATGTGGGATCTCATGTTCCTGACCAGGGATCCAACCTGCACCCCGTGCTATGGAGTGCAGGATCGTAACCACTGGCTGCCAGGGAAGCCCCTCGTGTGTTTCTGAAGAACAAGTCCAGATACCCTTTGTCTCATTCCCTCTCATCACTGCTCCACAGGCTGGCTTTCTGTGAGGGCAGCCCTGCGATTGCTATTGTTTAGCTGCTAAGTCATATCTGACTCGTTTGTGACCCCATGGACTGTAACCCACCAGGCTCCTCTGCCGATGTGATTTCCCTGACAAGAAAACTGGGGTGGGTTGCCATCTCCTTCTCCAGGGGCTCTTCTCGATCCAGGTATCGAACCCATGTCTGCTGTGTCTTTGGCACTAGCAGGCGGATGAGCCACCTGGGAAGTCTCAAGAGGAGGAGTAGTAAATAAAATGGTAGCATATCATTTATCAGGAATGCCCTCTACTTGCATGGGGTGTTTTAACAGACATTAAAACCAATGTTGTAAAAAGTAGGCCATAGAGAAATCTATACAAGTATAAACGGTGTATGATATCATTTCCAGCTACTATGGCTGAGTCGAAGAGTTGGAATGGAGACTATATGACCTGCAAAAAGCCTAAATATTTAGCATGCAGTCCTCTACAGGAAAATGGTATCATAAATGGTACCATTTATGTTTAGAAAAAAAAAGAATTAAACATCAAAACAGGCAACTGGGTCTGGGCCCAGTGGTCTAAGGGACTTCAGCCTTATCTATATAGTTCTAAAAGAAATTTCTAACAGAGAATGTAGTCATGTACAACATATATTATTACACATTGATTTTAAAATAAGCATTAAAACAAACAATTTCTTTTAGAAATAAAAGCTAAAAGATAATGCTTGTGATACGAACCAGGTAGCTTAGATCAGTAGTTTCCCACAGCTTTATGTAGAAAGAAAATATTAGAACTCTATTTCTATCTACTTTTTATCTTACTCTTTTAAAGGTCTATTTTTGTATGGTTTATAATGTATGCAATGCAATAACAGTAGCATGTGTATATAATCTTATAATTGAAGAAATACTGTGAGTGAATATTCTCAAAAATAATTTCTGTGGTTGGTCTATGCCCAGAAAAACCTGGAGATCACTAACTAGTTTAGACAAGACTGAACTAGTTTTCTCTCCCCCAGGTCCTGGCCTTAGGGTAGCGTGTAGAGACCAGGTGCTGAAGGAAAGGATCTTTATCACTTGGGAGAAGCGAGAACAGGGAAGGCTTCTCCGGGGGGGTGGGGGGGGGGGGAATGCTGAGCTCTGTACTTGTAGCAAACCAAACCCGAAGCATCTCTGCTACCCCCTCAACTTTCCAGGCTAAAAAAGGGATGCCTTAAAACGCCCAGGACACAATACGGATGCACCCACAGCTGGCTTCAACCCTGACCAAACCAACCTTTCCTCCTGGACACTGGCCCTCCACTTCCAAGGCAGAAGTCACCTCGCCCACACCCGGAAAAGCCAGTTGAACAGGCTGTGCAAGGACAAACCTCAAGAGGAAATCATTTTTTTTCATTCAGTATTCCCGGGAGCACCTAGCCACTTTTTAATGTCATAAAAAGGACAACACATTTTGTCCACATAAGAAGGACAACACATTCTTTGTATAAGCAAAGAAATCCTGGTGTACCTACCACATCACAGAGAACTTCCAATGTAAAAAAGAGCTAACCATACGCCAAAAGCATCAAGACAGGTACTGTAACTCAAGTTGCTGAAGCAACGCAGGATGTCAGTGTTTCCACCAGAAATCATACTTGCATGTACACTGAGTTTCAGAAAGAAGACCATTTCTAGGAAAACACAGACTATTTATAATGAAAGAGGCCAGAAGTACAGGCTAATAGCAAAGAGTGGAGGTCAGCAACCTTTTTCTATAGAGGACCACCTGCTAAACATTCAGGCTTTGCAGGTCATATGGTCTCCGTTCCAACTCTTCAACTCAGCTGTAGTAGATGGAAAGCAGCCAACAAAAGGGCCCGGCTGTTGTCACGAACTGAATGCTTGTGTTTTCCCAACTGAAGTCCTAATCCTCCATGTGATGGTAGTCAGAGGGAGGGTCTTGTGGAGGTGATTAAATCTGGATGAGGCCATGAGTGGTGTCCTCACGATGGGATTAATGCCCGATGAGAAGAGACTTCCCTGGTGGTGAGTGGTTAACAATCTGCCTTGCAATGCAGGGTACACAGGTTTGGTCTGTGGTCGGGGTACTAAGATCCCACATGCTGTGGAGCAACCTAGCCTGCATGCACAACTACTGAGCCCACACTCTGGAGCCTGTGCGCCACAAACAGAGCCTGCACGCTGCCACCAAAGATGCTGCATGACACAACCAAGACCCAGCGTGCCGAAACTAAGACCCAGCACAGTCAAATAAACGTCAAAAAGAAGAGACCAGACTCCTGGCTCGCTCTGTCTGCCACCTGAGGACACAGTGACAACCTGCCATCTACACACCAGGACGAGGGCTCACCAGGAATTCAACCAGCTGGCCCCTTGTCATGGGCACCCCCAACCTCCAGAAACCTGTGGGAAATAAATGTCTCTTGTCTGTATTATTCTGCTACATCAGTCTAAACAGATTAAGGCAGCTATGTTCCAGTAGAACTTTTATTCACCAAAGCAGGATGCAGGCCAGATTTGCACAGACTGGTTCCAAATAGGAAAAGGAGTACGTCAAGGCTGTATATTGTCATCCTGCTTATTTAACTTGTATGTAGAGTACATCATGAGAAACGCTGAGCTGGAAGAAGCACAAGGTGGAATCAAGATTGCCGGGAGAAATATCAATAACCTCAGATACACAGATGACACCACCCTTATGGCAGAAAGAGAAGAAGAACTAAAGAGCCTCTTGATGAAAGTGAAAGAGGAGAGTGAAAAAGTAGGCTTAAAACTCAACATTCAGAAAACAGATCATGGCATCCGGTCCCATCACTTCATGGAAAATAGATGGGGAAACAGTGGTTGACTTTATTTTGAGGGGCTCCAAAATCACTGCAGATGGTGATTGCAGCCATGAAATTAAAAGGCGCTTACTCCTTGGAAGAAAAGCTATGATTAACCCAGACAGCATACAAAAAAGCAGAAACAGTACTTTGCCAACAAAGGTCCATCTAGTCAAGGCTATGGTTTTTCCAGTAGTTATATACGGATGTGAGAGTTGGACTATAAGAAAGCCGTGTGCTGAAGAATCGATGCTTTTGAACTGTGGTGTTGGAGAAGAAGCTTGAGAGTCCCTGGGACAGCAAGGAGATCCAACCAGTCCATCCTAAAGGAAATCAGTCCTGAATACTCATTGGAAGGACTGATGCTGAAGCTGAAACTCCAATACTTGGGCCACCTGATGCAAAGAGCTGACTCACTGGAAAAGACCCTGATGCTGGGAAAGATTGAAGGCGGGAGGAGAAGGGGACAACAGAGGATGAGATGGTTGGATGGCATCACCAACTCAATGGACAGGAGTTGGAGTAAACTCCAGGAGTTGGTAACAGACAGAGGCCTGGAGTGCTGCGGTTCATGGGGTCACAAAGAGTCGGACGTGACTGAGCAACTGAACTGACTGAACTGATAGTTTAAGGACCCCTGATTAAAAACACAGGCTTGGAGTAAACAAGTCCTAGATGCCCACCCAATCCCATCATGCCTGGCTGGAGGAACTTGGCAGGGCTGGACACTTTATTCTCTAAGCCTCAGTTTCATTCATTCAAAAAATGAGGATAAGGGTAAGAAGCTCAGACAGTTGTTGGGAAGATTAAACACAAAGATGGGGATAAAGCTCTTAGCACGGGGCCCAGCACAGCCTGAGTGCTCAAGATGTTAGCTGTTGTTTAGCACATCAATAATGGTAACTATCGGCACCAGCTTCCAAACTAAACCTTAATATGAGGACAAAACAATGAAAATTAAACTTAAGCCAAATTTTCCTCAGAAAATGTCCAGAGCAACAAATATTTTGGGCTAGAAGTAGGATTTGGGCCTGGCATTTGAAAATTCTTGGCTGATGACATGCTTCACACAGGACAATCTGTACAGAATTATACTGAATGAGAAAAATGGCTTTTCATTTGGAAGAGCTGCTTCTGTGAAGAAACTGTCATCAATTTTCAAGTATAGCTATAGCAAAGAAGAGAAATTAATAGAGTAAATATTAGACTAGAGATGCCAAAAGTGTGGCGTGCCCACCTCCACTTGGCAGCCCTGTGTCTCAGCAGACATACCCAGTCACTTGTGGCACGTTCTCAAGAAACCCAGATGAGGCTCCAGATAATTTTTCAATGCAGCTTCTAAGCAATCATAATACAGAACCTGAAGGAGTCTTTTGGGCCTAGAAAAGAGAACTACAGTCTCAAAGGCCCCTTGCTGAATCATCTAACTTCGGAGAAAACAAAGCATAACTTTATTTCCACCCTGATGCTCCAGGCCAGTTGCATCTATCTGGGACTTATCACCCCCTGTCCGGAAACCTTCCACCCCCTACACCCGCCCAGAAGACTTATCACCCCCTGCCCAACTACAAGTGTCATCTCAACAAAAGAATACCCAAAATATCCCACCTGATTGACGTTTCCCTTATCGCTTCCACAAACCTCCCTATAAGTATGAAGCCTCCCTGATCCCTTTCGGCGCTCAGCCAGGTCGTTAGGCCGACTGTCGCCCCTCCTTGCCTGAATAAAGGTAACCTACTTCTGTTGAGGTCGTCTTTCCTTTTCTGCCTCGCCGGAACTATGCCTTACAGAACCTATTCCCCATTCCTGCTTTAGAAAGTACTAGTGAACTGTGTATTGCTCCACTGTATTTTTTAAAAATTTATCAAGCTCTTTTCATTGCTGTAGGTTCCCACTGGGGTTAAAAATAAATGTTTCTTGGGGGAACCAAAGCTTTAGGAGCAGAACTCAGGAAAAATTCAAGAACGCTCGACCAAAAATGAAGAAGCTCGAGCTACCTTCTGCCCGGTGGTCACCTCCCTGGATGCAAACATCCTAGGCGACCTGCCCAGCCCCAGGCGGGTCACCACCGGGCAGAGGCTGGGGTCTGGACTTCACCCAGCTGATAGGGCAGGCCAGGTGGCAGTGACTCCTGGCCAGAGCAAGTGCCTCTGCCCTTCTTGCCAGCCACAGGCCCCGTGGGTGTGCCTTCTGACCCTGGGACCTGCTGGGCGTGCACACCTGAACCTGTGATGGGGGAGGGGGGAGCCTCAGAAATGCTACGGTCATCTCCTCATTGGTATACAGACTGGGGGCGGACATGTCCACTGCCCCCAGCTGCCCAGCTGAGGTGTGGGGAGCAGCAGGAAGGCCAGGCCCAGTGGGGATTGCCTCCCAGGCCAAGAACACGTTGCAGGAAATCTGTCTCTAGCTGGCAGAGGAGGGCCCAAGCCCAGCAGGTGTTTCTGGGTCTCTGGCCATAGTTGATGGTTTGCTGCACAACCGCCTCGGGGCAGCCTCAGAGATGCAAATTAAAGCACCTTCAAGGTTCCAGTCACACAGTTGTGAGGATTAAGGAAAGCACCCCAAAGTAGGTGAAAGCGATAAAACCCAGTGCTGGTGATGCTCTGATTAAATGTGACATATTGCAAAAAAAAAAAAAAAAAAGAAGAAGCTCGAGCTATAGCACTGTTTCTGTCCCTCACTATCTGCACGTCACTAGATAAGTCACCCTAACTTCTGCACGGCTGCTTCTTCACCAGTCTAAAGGAATTTATAACAAGGCTACTTATGGCCCTAAATACATCAATCTCATTATTCATAGATTTGCACTTGTGAATGCTCCCGTTTACTAAAATGTAAGTTCCAAATCAGTACTTGGGATACTAATATGGTCCTTTGTGGACACCCACAGTGCAGAGAAAAATTTGAATCACTTAAGGGTCAAGCACCCAACTGAGGTCAAACAAGGAGCTGCCCTGCCGCCTTGTTTCAGCCCTCTCGCTGTAGGCAGGAACTTTTCTGTGATCTATTTAGTGCCATGGTGCTCACATTCTGGTCCTTTCTGTTGGTTATTTCACCACTTAAAATGGCCTGCATACACAGAGCTGAGTGCTATCTTACTGTGGCCAAGAACAAGAAGGCAGGGACGTGCCCTAAAGAGAAAGGGTGTGTGATCAGCTTTGTTCAGGAATGTGTCACAATGCTGCTGACCATGAGCTCGAGGCTAATGAATCAACGATGAAGTTGTAAATAAGGTGTCTTTAAACAGAAACATGAGCTTCCCTGAGGGCTTAGTGGTAAAGAATCCACCTGCCAATGCAGGAGACCCAAGAGACACTGGTTCAATCCTTGGGTCAGGAAGATCCCCTGGAGGAGGAAATGGCAACTCACTCCAGTATTCTTGCCTGGGAAATGCCATGAACAGAGGAGCCTGGAGGGCTACAGTCCACAAGGTCACAGAGTTGAACACAACTGAGTACGCAAGCATGCAAATAGAAACCCACAAAGAATAAGGTTGTATGTTCATCACCTGATGAAGAGGTGACTGGAGAGCCTTGCAGGAACCTAGTCCTGTAGTTCGTACAGGAACAACGCTTTAGGACTTGTTAATTCTGTGCTCACAGCAACTTTACAGACCATTACCACAAATAACGTGCGTCGATTCTCTCTCTACTTGATGAGTATTAATGCCATCAATAAAGAAGCTGCATAAAACACCTTCTGTGCCTGCATATGTACCAATAATTCAATCAATGCTAGAAGTTTCATTTAGGAAAACACACACAAGAGAGATCAATAAAGTACTTCTAGGAATCAAATTCCTTTTTTAGGTAAAGAGATCAGACCTCTCATTCTTGCCTCCCTGACTGTAATATAAAGGATGAGGTGAAATGCTCCTCCATCCACCACCTCAGAGCACTGTGAGGACCAGGGGTGGTGAGCACAGCTCCTGTGGCAGTGGGTCCCAACCTTTTCGGCAGCAGGGACCGGTTTCATGCAGGACAGCTCTTCCATGGACTGGGGAGCGGGGAGGATGGTTTCAGAACGGTTCGAGCGCATGATGTTTATTGTGCACTTTGCTCTAGTCTCCCGTCGCTGCTGATTTGACAGGAGGGGCGGGTCCGTGGCCTGGAGGCTGGGGACTCCTGGGATAAAGGACCACCTGTAGCCTGCGAGAACACCCTGTACACCACCAAGGTGAAACACAGTACCTGCAAGCAGTCGAGGGACGTGCTGACCACCCGGGGGGACCTGGACTGGCAAGCTAGCTCGAACGGAAGGAAATACTTGTCAGCTTCAATGAAGTTTGCCTTTGGTGGCGCCGCAGCACCAAGCCTAGGAGAAAAGCAGGAGAGGGCCGGAGGGGAAATGAAAAAAAAGCTTGCTTCTGCTACTCCCCCCGCCCCCACCACTTGCAATCATTTAGTTAAACTACATCTGGGGGGCTAGACAGGGAGGAGTTTAAAGACACGCATTAGGGAAAAAAAACACCAAGGCCACCACGCGCAGAAAACAAGGTCTCTGATGACAGGCTGTCTCGTCAGCAACCTGGATTCGGATCCCGGATGCCACATCAGAGCTGCATTTCTGAAGTGGGGACTCCGGCTTCATTACTCTGAGGACTAGGGGCCGCCCTGTAACAGTGCACGCCGCCCTCCTGCCTGAGGAAGCGCGACCTGGAGGAGTCAGGGTCTGGCCTTCTCGGTCACGGGAAAGTGGCTGCTGGTGTTAACTCACTGACTCGTGTCCAACTCTCGCGAGCCCATGGACTGTAGCCCGCCAGGATCCTCTGTCCATGGAATTCTCCAGGCAGGGATACTGGAGTGGGTTGCCATGCCCTTCTCCAAGGAATCTTCCTGCATATCCTATGTTAGCAGGTGGATTCTTTACCACTGAGCCACCGGGGAAGCCCGAGAGGAGAGGGCAAGGAAGGTCAAGTCAGAGCTGTTGAATCTTCCGTTGGGGCTTCCCAGCTGGCTCAGGGGTAAAGAATCTGCCCGCAATGCAGGAGACCGGGGTGCAATCCTTGGGTTGGATTGGATCCTACAGTCCATGGGGCCGCAAAGAGTCGGACGCAACTTAGCACACACATGCACGCACCCTCTCCTCCAATATGCAGTTAGCCAGTCATCTCTTAACCTGGCATCAGTACGGACAGATACAGAGTCCTGACGTGGGTCCAGCACTGGCTGGGAGAGTGTGTGCCCCCCGCTCCACCCGGGGTCAGAAACAGGAGAAACACGTGGAGAAAGACGTTCCCATGGCCACCGCCAATTCCCGCCACACTGCACTTCAGCCAGGAGAAGGTGCCCAGGCTTACCTCTGCTTCTCTATTTCTGCTTTAATTTCATCTGGTGGGGAAGAAAGAAAGGCATGTTAGGAGCGGGTAATGTGTATATAAAAGAAAACAAACAGAACAAAATATTGAAAGCTGTCTAAGTAAGGCGATGATGATCTTTCTTTTCCACATTTTCTATGGTAAGTATATATACTTTTGCTTTAGCATTTAAAAAAAATGTGTTAAATATGCTAACACAAAATTTACCACATTAACTATTTTTAAGTACAGTTCAGCAACATTAAGGACATTTCTATTGTGCTAATGTATATAATTTTAATTTATATATATAATTTTATATTTTTTATATATATATATAATTTCTACAAGTTAAAATTATTTTATGAACCTTTACCATGGAGGGTATATCAACTACATGGTTATGAACATAGTGTCAACACTCAGCAATCATGATCTCAAAGAGAGAGTCTTATTTCTACGAGGACACGATTTTGTGCCACTGAAACAAGAACACCCTATCTAAACACGCTGGTTTCCCCCACATCCACTTAGTCGAATGCATTCCTACGTGGTGCGCTTGGCAGACTCATGGTATTATCAAAGCAGGCCAGTGAAGCCAGTCTATCTGAATTCCATGTATTCAGATAACCTCCAAATGGCCAGCCTTCTTTATACAATCTCTTGTGAGCCAGTGGTCTCGACACTGCGTTAGTTATCCTAGCAACCCCTGAACACAGTGCTGGGAGTGACAAATTTCCTCTCCCTGGACAACTCTATTCTAGACTGACTTTTAGGAAGTGAAAACCAAGTAACTGAACTTTACAAGAGGTGGCAATTTTAACCTTCGAGCCAACCTTTCAATGTCCTCTTTCTACACCCATAAGAAAGCAGAAGAGAAACATCTGGATGACTAATATCAAACATCTCGCTCAAGGACCAGAAGGCCTGTGACACACTGGGTCTGCCCACAGAGCTCCATGGTGTGGTTCCTGCCCCTCCAGGACCAGAATCCAGGAAGGTGCAGGTTTGGCCTCTTCCAGCTGAGGCCTCAGGCTGCGGCAGTGGCCAGGGAAATCCAGCCCAGGAGGCCGGAGGCCAAGCTTCCAACTTGCAGAAATCAACATGACACAGCCTGGTGAGGTGAGAGGCAAGAAATGAGTTGGCAATTCCGGCAGAACTAGGTTCTGGCATGGATATCTCTCAGCTGAATGACACCAGGTGGGTTATTAAACCTCCCTGAATCTTGATGTCCTACTCTAAAAAAAACGAGCATGATAAAAAGCAGCTCCATATGCTCCAAAGACTGTAACAGGGCAGGTGGGTGTGGATAACTTTTGAGAAACCCCGTGTTCATGGCTAAGGCAATGTCAAGCATACACAGGTGGTCAATAAATGTCAGCTCTCTGGCTCTTAAGACAGGAGTCAGTAATAGTGCAGTCTCTACTGCCATCAGTGAACTGCAGAGAGTCAAGGGAAAGAAGACAATTAGAGGAACACAAATCACGGTAACAGCTGACATTCACAGGGGCATGGATCCATCTGGTCCTCCTTACGCCTCCGGAAGACAAGACACTCATCTCCTAACCATGTGCAGGTGGGGGATCTGGGCCCAGAGAGGTGTGCCCACGGTCACAGCCAGGAAGCGCCACTGCGGGACTCACAGCCCGGCTGTCTGCTCCAGAGACGGAGGGAGGTGGGAAGAGGAGGAGCAGATGGCGGGGCACACCTGCTCTGGTTTATTGCCCCACGTTTTAATAGGCCCTGCTCTCCCAACTGCCAACTGGGCAATTAGCAGCAATAAATAAGCAGGCTGGAAAGGAGGGAGACCTGAGCGGGGTGTGGCAGCTGCAGCTGCAAGGCCATGGTGTCTTCCTGGGAAATGCTTTCTGGGCGTCACTGTCCTATACGAACCCCTCAGGTCACACCTCCTGGTTCATCGATGACTTTGGCACCAGCTCACCTTCTTCTGCTCTGCTGCCAGGCTAGGTCCAACAAGGACCATGACCAACCTCAACGACACCATCTCTAGTCAACTCCACCAAGGTTCCACAACATCCCTTGGAACCTTCATGTCCCTGCCTACATTCGATCTGCTACACTACCCCCCCCACTATGCAAATCCACAAGGCCCTCAGTCCCTGGCCCTCCCCCCAAGCCAGCCCGGAGGGGCTGGTCACACTCTGAATCTTGTCCCTGTTTGGAACTTCCAGCTCTTCCCTGAACCTGCCCACCTCCTGTCCTTCCAGCTGACCTACTAACTGCCCCCGGTAGGACCCTTCTTTGGCCAGTCATATTTGACTAGGCCAACTTGTCAGCATTCCCTTTCTTCATTTTTCCAGGACAGATCCCATTAGCAGGACTGTAATTTGTTGCTGTTATTTTTCTGTTGCTAAGTTGTGTCCAACGCTTTGTGACCCCATAAGACTGTAGCACGCCAGGCTTTCCTGTCCTTCACTGTCTCCCAGAGTTTGCTCACACTCATGTCCGTTGAGTTGGTGATGCCATCCAACCATCACATCCTCTGTCGCCCCCTTCTCCTGCCTGCCTGCCATCTTTTCCAGCATCAGGGTCTTTTCCTATGAGTTGGATCTTTGCATCAGGTGACCAAAGTATTGAAGCTTTAGCATCAGTCCTTCCAATGAATATTCAGGGATGATTTCCTTTAGGATTGACTGGTTCCTCTCCTTGCCAAACAATAGGCTTGACTTGCTCTCTAGCCTTTAGTGTTAACTTCTGGCCAAATCCCAAGCTTGTATGACCATCCCCTTCTGACCAGTCTCCACCCAATGACAGACCTCTGACAGCAGGGAAAGCCGGCAGGTCTCTAAAGGCCCCAACGACCAACCACAGCAATACCTAGACACTGCTGGTTAAGGTCACCCTCTCTACCTCTCCAGAGACTACTGCGCATCACGTTCTCTCCTCAAATACCCTCTCCCTCTTGATGTCACCATTCCTCTTTACCCACAACCAATGAAACAGCCGATTTCATGCAAAAATTAAGAGCCACAAGGAGACTCCTTCAACTTCCTGTGAGCCAATACATAAACTGACCAGCCCGCACTCTCCCCTGCTGGAAAACAGTTAGTGTCAAGTCCCTCCACCTTTGCAGTGTCCCATCCCTACTGCCTTCTGAGGAACTATTTACATCTGACCACTTCTCACCACGGGGGACCACCCCCATTATGCCAGGCCAAGCTGTCACCATCTCCTGCCTGGACCAAGAGCCTCTTTCTTAACTGGTCTCATGCCTTCAACTCTCACTGTTCCTCATGGCCCAGAGCGTTCTCTACACAGCAGCCAGAGGGATTTCCTTAAAATATAAATCAGATTATTTCTGCTCAAAATAGGTTATCCATAACCATTATAATGTAAATCTGATAACATCTGCGCCTTTGTGCAGAACTCCACTGGCTTCTCACCTCACACAGAGTAAAACTCACAGTCCTGATCCTGGCCTCCAAGCCTCTGAAAGATCTGGGCCCCTGTGATCCCTGCTCTGACGTCACCTCCCACCACCCCACCCCGGCTCACTCACGGCCAGTTCCTGTTCCAGGGCCTTCGCACCAGCTCCTCCTGCCTCCTGGAAAGCCCTCCCGCCCCCAGATATCCATAGGCTCACTCATCGATTCTTTCAGATGACTGTTCAAATGTCACCTCTTCCCTCGTTACCTGAAACTGCCACCCGACCCCTCCGTGTGGTTCTGCACTACCTCACCTGCCCTATTTTTTCACGTTACACCAATTTTTCTAGTCTTTCGCCACATTATTTACCACTTGTGACATACTCTGTTTCATTTATACTCTGACTTCCCCAGCAGAACATAAACTCTGTGACAACAGAGTCTTTGGTCTGTTCTGGTCACTGCGGAATACCCAGCATCTAAGAACTCCTAGGCACAGAGCAGGCACTCAGTTTGTTCAATGAATAAACTGTCTTTTTCTTAGTTAACCTCTCCCTCAACTGGCTCCCTTCCCAATGATGTTTAAACAAGCTCCAGTCTCTTCTACCTTCAAACAAAGATAAAAATAAAGTCAAAACCCCCTCCATGATCCACATCTCCCTCTTCACACCCCAGGCAAACCCTGGGAAAGAGTCGTCTCCGTTTCCTCACCTCCCACACCTGCCCCAACCCATTCCAGTCTGGCTTTCACCTTCACTGTGTCACCAGCACAGCTCCAGCTAAGGTCGCCCATGACTCGCAGGGCTCTAAAGCTGACGGGCAGTTTTCCAGGTGCTGTCCGACTTGACCTCTCCACAGCAATTGACCTTACTGACCTCCCCTCACAGAAATCTTCTCAATTTAAGGGCTTCTCTGGTGGCGCTAGTGGTAAAGAATCTGCCTGCAATGCAGGAGACATGGAGACGAAAGTTTGATCCCTGGGATGAGATGATCTCATGGACAAGGAAATGGCAACCCACCCCAGTATCCTTGCCGGGAAAAGCCCATGGACCGAGGAGCCTGGGGGGCTGCAGGCCACGGGATCACGGAGACACGACTGAGCAGGAGTGAGCACACCGCACACCTGGCCTCGAAGCGCACGTTCTCACTGGCCCTCTGCTTCCCCCCCATCTCTCCTCCGTTTCCTCGGCAGACTCGGCCTCCTCTGCCCAGCCAGGCGGGCCGGGGCTCCTCGGGCCCAGGCTCTCCTGCCTTTCCTTCCTCAGCTCTCCCTCAGAGGCATTCGCAGCTTCCTCCCCTTCAATTCCCACCTGGGCTCGGATGGCTCCCCAGTCCTCGTTTCCGGGGCAGGCCTGCCTCATGAACATGAAGCTCATGCGTTCATCCGACATCCAAGCCCCAACTCAGACCAAGCTCCTCCAACCACCTCTCTCCAGATGGTCTTCCAACCATCCCAAGGAACTGCACTACCATCCATCCAGTTGGCTGAGTCAGACACGTAAGAGTCAGCCTTACTGATCCACATCCTGACGTTCCTACCCAATCCAACATTAGGTTTTCTTGGCTTTTCCTTCAAACCAGCGCGGAATACCTTCATTCTACTCTGTGTCTACTGTCACTAGTCTAAGTCTGGGAGACCAGCATTTCTCCCCTGGATGATGATAACTGCCTCCCTAGTGGTCCCCGGGCATCCCCTCCGGGTTTCCTCAAAGATGTTCTGAACATAATGGCTCAAGTGATCTTTCCAAAATACTAATGTCTTTTTCAACTTCTTCCCTGTTTAGAACTCTGCGGTATTATCTCACTGGTATTGGGTCTAAAAATCAGAGTCCTCAACACAATCTCCAAGGTCTTGTATGCTGGGGCCCTGGACTACCTCTCCTACCTTATCTCCAAACCCTCTCCCCCTTCATCTACCATGCCCCAGGCACACAGTGGCCTTTCCTTTAGTTTTTTTTTTTAATTAATATTATTAAAATATAAAAAAACCCCAAACTTTTTAAGGTAACTAGAATCACAGGCAGTTGTATCTTTTAGTTTTCCTGAACGGTCATATTCCTCTCTGCCACAGGGTCTTTGCCTATGCTCTTCTGCCCCTGCTGCCAAAGTGCCTCTCACCCTAACCTCTTTAATGTTTATCATTCAGCTCTTAAGACTTCCTCAGGGAAACTTCCCTTCATCCCTTGTCCACTTCGCCTGTGGGATCAGTTTTTTCTCCTTCACAGGACTTGTCACGTTACTGGTATGACTCAGAAAATGTGATCACTTGAACCGACCCCTCCTTCCCCATTAATTCCAAGTTCCATGAGAACGGGGTCTTTGCTTTCTTTATGCCCTGACAGCAGGTATGACACCCAAATAAGTATCATCTAAATGAATGTCACTCTGGTTCAGTCAAAAGACAAAAGGACTCTACAGAGAACAAGAACACACTGATCATTCTTTAGGAATGAGGAAAATTTTAAGACTTCTAGGTCCCGGCATAAGAAGGCTGTTCTACAAGTCTAGAAAACCTAATGAAATACGTAATAAAAAAGCCCAAAGACTCATTTACAACCAAGACAGTAATCTCAAAGAAGCTTCTTACAGGAAGACTCCAGAAATGAACTAGTAAACATTTAAGTATTTTCTAAGATAACCTTGCTGGAAAGAAAGTCAAGTATTTTCCTGGCAGGCCCCCTAAGCCTGGTGAAAACGGTAAGAATTAAACACAGTTCTGAGCTGTTTACATGAGAGACTCCATGTACTTGCTGAGTAAGTACAGGTTTTCACAAGTTTGTGCTTTTCCATAAAGAATGATCTTACTGTTTTCCCCAGCACCGCTTACAGAGTCTCCCCTGAGATTTACAAGTACGGGGCAGAGCTCTAAACTCTTCCAACCACTTGCCTTGCTGGTGTGGAAATGTCAGAGACCAGCAAAGACATCCATAAACCAACTAATAAGGGAGGCAGAGAAGAACAAACATTCAGTTCCTTGTCCTTAAAATAAAACCACCAATGTCTCTGAACTTTAGTAGGTCATTTGTTAGGTCCCAGGAACTGTTGTCAGTTATTTATTGTGTTAGTTCATGTAACCTTTACAATAATCCTGTGACACAGGTATTATCACCTTTCTCATCCCAGGAAACCAAGGATCCCAGAAGGTAAATTATCAGTTCAGGACCACAAGACTAATCAATATGCAAAGTTTCAAACACAGCTGCCAATGAACTTTCTGCCAATCCAATAAATAAATCCTTTTAAATAATCAAAATCCAATTTTTAGTGCTGCTTCTAGACAGAGGACCTCCTCCTGCAAAACAATCATAAACCTTTTCAACAAAAAGTAATGTCAGTTAAAAAAAGAGTCCTACTATTTCTCAAAATTTTTATAATCCATAGCACTCATAAACAAATGTCTAATCAAAACACCAGACCTTGCTAACATTAAAGTTTTATTCTGTATTCCAACTGAAAGTCTTACTTTATGATAAGGGATATTTTTGATATTTTCCAAATTTTGCACTTATATTCCTTCTAAGGGTGAGAACAGTTATTTTGAACATATCAAAGTTAGAGGAACAACAACAGCGTACAGCGAAAAAGGCAACTTACCATGTTATACGGTCATGTGAATGCTCAATGTTTTTGTATATTAATATGCAACTAAAATTTATGACTCCCTGTAGAAGGAAATGTGGCCTCCCAGGTGGTGCTAGTGGTAAAGAATCTGTCTGCCAGTGTAGGAGATGTTAAGAGATGCAGGTTCAATCCCTAGGTCAGGAAGATCCCCTGGAGAAGGAAATGGCAACCCACTCCAGTATTCTTGCCTGGGGAATCCCATGGACGGAGGAGCCTGGAGGGCTACAGTCCACAGGGTCGCAAAGAGCTGGACACAAATGAAACGACCTGGCGTACGTGGAGAAGGAAACGGCAACCCACTCCAGTACTCTTGCTGGGAATCCCACGGACAGAGGAGCCCGGCTTTGCTACCCTTGCAGGGTCAGAAAGAGTCGGACATGATTTGGCAACTGAATGAATGAATGAAAATTTATGAATGTACTTCCTTAACTGGCTTCTTCTTTGAGTTTTTCTATCTTTAAAAAAAAGGAATAAACCAGAGCACGCCTGTGATCTACACTTCCCTCTTCCCCTTACAGCAAAGCCAATCTTTGGGAAAGGGTTGTGTGCTGCTCACCTCCCACTCACACCTCAGCCTACTCTGGTCTGGTTTTCACCCACATCATGCCAACAAAACAGCTCAAGCTAAGATCACCAATGATCCACATGTTTCTAAACTCTGTATATTAAACAGAGCTCCAAGTCTAAAACTGGGCTTTATGATTTATACGGCAGCTGCATGTTGTAGCTGTTGCCCATCTGGCTGGGCAGATGTGGGCAAGTCGCCCTTGAGCCTTGGTTTCCCGTAGCCTGCTGTATCCAAAGGTGGACATCAATTACATGTCACAACTCCAGAATGCGTAAGAAGGAATTTACTGCTGATAAAGAGACTGAGGTCATAAATCAGAAAGATTTATACGTCAAATGAAGCTTATGGGAAACCAGCTCTTTACTCTCATTTTCTTCCTTTTAGTCCCGAAATTAAACCAAATACATATGCAGTGAAAAGATTCAGAGAAAAAGCTGTGATCTTTTTGATTACAGGCTTTCAAATACTACATCTCAAAATTCAATTCAACCGTATTAAAAAAATATGGTCTCTTTACTTATTGAAACATTACCAAACCGTCACTGCATAGAAACTTCGCCTCAACACAATGACTGTTTAAGGCCCCATTGAGCACCTCACACAGCCTAAGAGCTTCCTTACGGAGAAGCAATGGTGCTGGTGGTCACCGTGGGCTCCGGAGCCAGGCTGCCAGCGTTCACAGCCTGGCTCTGCGGCTTTCTGGTTGAGTTAGTTGGCCGAGTTCTTTAGGCCTCAATAAGGATAATAATAGTAAGAACTAAACTGCATGTAAAGCACATGGCACTGTGCCTGGAACATAGAAATGCCTAGTACATGGTTGATATCACACAGTTATTATATAACATGTGATTTTTTAAAAGTCACTCACTTGACTGGGTGATAATGATGCATCAGTGTTAGGTTCATCACTATAAAAACGTCTAGCTCCGGTGAGGGACGTTGGTAATAGCATGTGTGTCCGGGGGGCGGGTGGGGTGGAATATGGGAATTCCTTGTACCTCCTGTGCAGCTTTGCTGTGAACCTAAAACTGCTCCAAGATTAAAGTCACTTAATTTCATGCGAAAAACATAGGTATGTTTAATGACAGCTGACAGTTACAGAGCATTCAGCCCTTAAATGGCCCTTTGTGGGTTAAATGATGAAATAAGACACTGCATCTCTTATACATGAAGAATAATGTTAGAACAATTCTGTTCAAGTTTTGGAGATTTCAAAATCTTCCCACACCATTTAAAAACACTCAGATTATCTTGTCAAGTCTCTAAACTTCATAGTTTTTTTTAAAATTTATTTTTAATTGGAGGACAATTGCTTTATAATGTGTTGGTTTCTGCCGTACAATGTGCGTTGCCCATAAGGATGCATATATCCCCTCCCTCTCGAGCCTCCCATCTCCTACCTCATCCCTCTAGGTCGTCACAGCACCAGGCAGGCTGAGCTCCCCGATATACAGCAGCTTTCCACTAGCTTCTAGTTTACACGTGGCAATGTGTATATTTCAATGCTACTCTTTCACAGTTCATCCTACCATCTCCTTCCCCCACTGTGTCCACAAATCCATTCTCTTAGTCTCTAATTCTGCCCTGCAAATAGGTTCATCAGTACCATTTTTCTGGGTTCTATCATAGGGTTTAAGACCAGAAATATAAAAAGATCATGGGAAAGAATAACTCTCAATTAAGGCAGTTGTGAAAGGAAGGTTTAAAAATGTGATTATATGCTCCAACTGGAGGGCTGAAAGGTTCGAGATTATTAACATATATCAAAACTTCATTATGAAAGTAAAGAGCAACAGCATCCCTGAGGTGATGAATACTCTCACAGGCTCTTTTGATTTCCCAATAAAGGTTGGAAGGCCACGATTTTCTAACTGGGCAGACCCTACCTATGCATTTGGCCTTTAGTGAAGATGAATGCTATTCAGTTGCTAAGTCATGTCCGACCCTTTGTGACCCCATGGACTGCAGCACGCCAGGCTCCCCTGTCCTTTACTATCTCCTGGAGCTTGCTCAAATTCATGTCCATCGAGTCAGTGTTGCCATCTAACCATCTCCTCCTCTAGAGTTCCCTTCTCCTCCTGCCCTCAATCATTCCCAGCATCAGAGTCTTTTCCAATGAGTCGGCCCTTTGCATGAATCCCTGAGATTACTCCAAACCTATTCATCCTGATCATCACTGCTTTCACAAGGAACAATTCCTGTCTTCACTGAGCTAGGCAAGTTATTACTCTAATAAACACAGCATTTTAGTCATGTAATTACATTCTTATTTATTGCATCTACAAACCAAATAGAGCAATAAGTCATTCCTGAGTGAAGAACCAACCTAAGTGAAGAACATCAAGCCAGGCGCTTACAGTGTCTGTGGCTTCTCACAGTTCCAAATAATAAAGATAAACAGCACAGCAAGCCTACATAGTGTACCTACTGCATGCCGAGTGTTCTACGTGTCAGTTAACTTGACCTTTATAAAAGCCCCATCAGGAAGGTGTAACATCTGTCCAAGACCACAAAGATAGCAACTGGAAGGCAAGGCATTTGAAGCCAGGCAGGCGAGTCCAGAGAACACACTCCAAATCCCTACACCACACAGCCCCCGAATCCCCCGTTCCCTCCCAATACGCCACAACTGCTGGAAGGTCACAGAAGCTGTTTCCAGGAACAGCTCCTACTGGTCAACATTTCAACTCTGAGTGGTCACTTACAGCTCCTCTTATCAAAATGACAGGTAATCTCTAAAACACTCGCCACGCTGCAACGCTTCTTGCACACAGCAACGATTCAGCTACTTTTCGGGCTCATGCTCAGTCACATACGACTCTTTCCAACTCCACGGACTGCAGCCCGCCAGGCTCCTCCGTCCATGGGATTTTCCAGGCAAGAATATTGGAGTGGGGTGCCATTTCCTGCTCCAGACAGGGATTGAACCTGCAACTCCTGCACTGGTAGGTGAATTCTTTTACTGCCGAGCCACCTGGGAAGCCCCCTTCAGCTATTTTTATTGGACACAAAACTGGGCCTTGAGATGCAGAGTGAAATATCACCAGATACTTCGCTATATGCTTTTTTCTGCAGTCCTTTATTACTTAACAGCAAAGACACACGAGTACTGTCTTAAAAAAAAATGGCCAGTTTAACTCAACACTTTACACAGATTACTTTATAATAATTACTCAATTTGATGATAAGCTACCATGACAATCAGCTATTCAATTAACCTGTGTCAATTACTTACTTTATAGGCTATTTTTTCCCTTAAATAACATTATATGGGATATTTTATTTAACTCATCTATATTATTTGACGAGAAAAATATTTTTAACGGAGAATTTTTATTTTCAGTACAGGCTATTTCTTACAATTCACTACCAAAATACTGAATGTGCATTCCACAATTCGGGTTGGAAAAATCTGAAGTTCTCAACAAAGATATTATCTAAAAATATCTAAAAAGCTCCCAATGTTAAGGCTCTTTTTATAACCCATGTGATGATTTTATAAGTAGGTTCCAACAAAGTGATATATGATTTGGTGAAATTTTGATGTTAAGTTTTCTGAAGGGTAAATGAAAACTTTGCCAAATAACTATTTTCAAACTTATGCAACAATTCACTTAAAGTAACAGAGGATAGAAAGCAGGCACATTTCAAATTGGAGTTGTAAGTATCCGGCTTTCGCCTAACTGCTTTGTAGGGTTTATCCTGCATTCCTGATAAAACAGTATCCAACAGTTAGCCTTGGTTTTCTGAATAAAAAAGTTTTACAAATCTAAATCTCAGGGAGTTCCTTCAATTGATCCTGAATTTCTCAAGACTAGCAGCTGTTCCCAGATTATCTCAGCAACAACCACCTTTGTCATCAATAGTTCTTGATCCTTGAGGGTGTCTCAGACCCACAAAAGCTAGGGCCTTCTTCCCAGAAAAATAACTGCAAAGCTCACAAAACCATTCCTAAGCCCCAAGAGAAGACTCCCAGAGTACCTTGCACCAAATGAGGGGAGAAAGATGATGGTAACCTCAAACCTCAAAAGGTGACAAAGAAAATCAAACTTTCCATTCACTCAGTCACTTGTTAGGAAAACAGATCTTTTTACAGATTCCAAAGCAAAGGCATTGGGACGGCGAATTAATATGAGAGCCGACTCTGATCAAATGTACTGATCCTCACCTCCTCTCCTCTCCTGAAATTCCACGTGGTTGATACTTCCTGACTTTCAATACTTGGCTCAAATGTCACCTCCTCAGAAAGGACTACTTTCTTGACCATGCTGTCTCAGGCCCCCTTTATTACATTTTGCTCGTTTACAAAAAATTTTACAAAAGTAACTACAAAAAAAAATTACTAGTACAGAAGTATGTATTAGTATTCAAAAATGCCTCATTAATCTTTAAATTTACTTATCTTGTCTCCTCTATTAGACTATTAGCTCTGTAAGGGCAAATACCTTGTCTGTCTTCTTCCCCACTGTATCCTCAGTGTCAGGTACACAGTGGGCATTTGATAAATAAATATTTGCTGAATGACAGAAACTAAAAGACAGGATGTTGATAACAGAATCAACCACTAAGGTTTTAACTAGGGATGAATAAGACTTCTCCCTGCCGCTCAGTCATCTGTGGGTCCCTTCAAGTCAGCACCACCTACGGTGCGTCGAGCACTGTTGGGGATCCTGCGGTGAATAAAACAAGTATCTCTGCCCTCACAGACCCTCTGTCTGAGAACGAGCAGATCTCGTGCACACTACAATACCTGGGAGGTGCAGAATAACCCTCTCTATATTCCCTCCTGGAGGGAGTTACGGGCGATACCCAAATGAAAGACAAACCGTCACCACTTGGGCACTTGCAAAGCAGGCCTCAGTTTTCCCTAAGCCAGCTGGGCGGCTCTTCCCACCTGCCCAGCTCACAAGGGACAACTCCAACCAGCAGAACCCATGTAAAGAAAAACTTCAGAGCAACAGCTGCTGTGTCTGAGGATGACGAAGGAACGAACCAGGAAATGGGACGACAGGGAGTCGTGGCGAGAACCCAGGGCTGGGAGGCTGGAGAGCCGGCCCTGGCTGTCACCAACCTGCTGGGTGACCTTGGGCCAGTCCCGAGCTGCAGAGCACCAGGTCCCCCCCCCGGATCTAATAAGGAGGCCGGGCGGGTGGGCCTTGGGGTAGCGGTGGGAAAGTGGCGCCCAGGAGGGCGGGCTGAGGCCGGGTGGGGTAACGGCCGGCATGGGGAGGCCGGCGCGGGGCCAGGCCGGGGCGGCTCACCCACCGAGCGCCACCTGGCAGGCCCTGCGCAGCTGGGAGTGCTGGGGCCGCTTCACCTCCTTGTCGGCTAGGATCTTCTCCAGGGCCCGGGACACGAACATGCTCTTGGTCTGGCTCTCCTGCATGGCCCCGGCCCAGCAGGGGCTGGCAGCCCCGCGGGCAGACTGCGCGAGCGGGCGGGCGAGCGAGGCTGCGGGCCCGGCGTCCCCGCCTGCACCAGCCGCGTCCGTCCGCGCCACCCAGTCAGGAAGCGACGCCGCGGCCCCACGGCGCCGCCATGTTGGAGCGCGTCACGTGACCACGTGACCGGCGGAGCAGCGACGGCGTCCGTCGACCCCGTGACCTCGGGGGCGGGGGCCTGTGGCCGGGGGCGTGGTCTGTGACTGGGGCGGGGCCTGTAGCAGGGGGCGGGGCCAGGTGGGGGAGGGTAGGGGGGAAGTTGCAGAGAGTAGAAATGGGCGGAGGCGGGGGGCACGTGAAGGACACAAGAAAAGAGGTGACGGGGGCGGGGGGGGGGTGACGGAGGTGTGAGGAGAAAGGGGCAACGAGGAGCGTGAGGATGGGGGATGACCGGGTGGGATATGAAGGAGAGAGAGGGAACTGGAGAGGGAGGAAGAGGGCAGAGAAGACTGGATAAAAGGGCGAGAGAGGAAAGAGGCGAGGCGAGGGAGAGGGAGAGAGGATGGGGAGGAAGTTGGCAAGGGAGAGGTGATGGAGTCAGCGGGAGTGAGGAGGAACTAGAGGGAGCTGGACCAGCAGGTGAAGAAAAGGAGGAGGTGGGCGGGAAGAAGTGTGCGGCCTTGGGGAGATGGGGAGAGAGCAGGGCGGTGGGGGAAAGACGGGGAAGAGGGGCGCGAGGAGCGAGGGAGGCGGGGTGGGACAGAAATGCTGTGGGAGGGAGGGGGAGAGGAGGACGCCAGAAAACCGGCCGGGACAGGGAGAGAGCAAGGGAAGGCGGGGGTGAGGCGTGGGGCGAAAGGGCAGGTGAAGGGAAGGCTGAAGCAGAAAGAGCGTTTGGAAGGATGTGTGTTTATGCACACTCTCCAAACGGGATTTCCCCACCCCAGTGGCAAGACACGCGCCTTGCACGCGCGCAGCCCTCCTGCCCCTGGAGTAGAGCGGACTCCTGGCCTTCAGTCCAGGTGCTGCCCGGTGGTGTCAGAGAGGACCACCCCGAGATCTGGTTCCATAAATCCTTGGTTCTTCCCAGTTCTGTGTCTCAGGCGGGGGGGGGGGGGGGGGGGGGGGGGATGTTGGAGGGGGCACTTGGGGGCATCAGTCAGGGGAAGAAGCCAGAGATGGCCAGTGTCACAGGCCTGCCAGGGAGGATAGGAGACAGATTTTCTAGCCCACTCTCTCTCACAGCCAGTGATGTCACACCATCGGTGATCTCCACTGGACCCTCCCTTAAGCTTCCCGTAAGGGAGGGGCTGTGGTGCTTCTGGGCTCATGCAAGAGCAGGGTCTTCCGTGAAATCTTCTTAACTTCTGACGCAGACATGCTCAGATGCTCAGATGTCAGATCCAACATCTCAGGGAGACCCTGTCTCCCTCCAGCACTTTCGGACCTTTTTCACTTGTTGACTTCCTTGTCTGACTAGGGTACAGGCCACAGCAGGGCAGGCTACATCTCCAGGGCCTAGCCTGGAGCCAGGTTGCAGGTTTCATGGCCATAACTTCCATTGCCATCTCAAGACATGTCGGCTCCTCAGGTCAAGAAGTAGAGTCTGTACAGGATGGATAAACAACAGGGTCCTACTGTTTAGCACAGGGAACTATTTTCAATATCCTGTGATGAACCATAATGGAAAGAATATATACATGTATAACTGTATCACTTTGCTGTATAGCTGAAATTAACACAACGTTGTAAATCAACTATACCTCAGTAATTTTTTTAAAAGACTTTCTGGAACAGAGTCAAGTTTAAAATGAATAAATACTATCTTAAAAAAAAGTCTGTTTCTCTACCCCCTTGGACTAGTCTCGTGACTTGCCTTGACCTATGAATGTGGTGGAAGTGAGGCTGTGCTTTTCCAGAACCTGGGCATCATGAGGTCTTCAGATGGATGTGTAGAAGCATCTGGAAGAAAGAGCCTGTGGAGAGAGAGGCCCGTCCCAGCGCTCTTGACTGAGTGCAGCCCCAGCTGACCCACCAGCCAAATTCAACAGCTTGAGAAACCCTGGTGAGACCAATAGAGAAACTGCCCAGCTAACCCACAGATTCGAGGAAAACAACGAATGATTGTTATTGTAAGCCACTACATGTTGATATAGCTTTTTACACAGCAGTACATACATCACTGAGATACTCCTCAGTCCTCATGTGCTGAATGAATTGTGAGTGAATGAACGTGCGAAACTCAGAAGAATGCAGTGCAATCCACAGAATGACAGGTGTTTTGAGCCCTCCCCATGTGGACAAGGTCAGGCCACATCATTCCCCGGCTGACAGCCCTGCAGTGACTCCCTATTGAGTCACTCCTGGAATTGAGTCTAAGTATCTCAGTGTGGCTGACTTCTCAGGCCTCATCTCTCTCCCCCTTTCTTCCTCATCAGAACTCTCTAGCCACTCTGTGTCCCTTGTTGTTCCCATCCGGAGCTTGGCTTATGCACCTCTGTTCCTCTCAAACGGTGCTTCTCCGTGAGGCAGTACCGCCCTCAGGGGAATTTTTGGAACTGTGGAGAAAGTATTTTTATTGTCATGATAGGGAAGCTGGATGGTTCGTCTGCATCCTGCAGAGAACTGGATAAGCCAAGATAGCAAAGAATAGCGCATTATCCCATGTGGCTGGACTAGACACTTCTGGAAGTGAAAAACCTATAATGAAGTGGACCTAGAACCTACATCTGTTCTACCTACAAACACAAAGCATTTTTAGTATGGGTTTAATATATATTGAATTTTCCAGGAATGCAACTGTGATCGTAATTCAAAGGAACACTGTACTTTATCTGGAACATGACCAAATACTGTTCACCG